>NC_139392.1:39797500-39817500 GCF_054392235.1 Sus scrofa
TCCCGGCCGACTCGGGCCCGGGTCCGAGGGGCCCCGGGGTCGACCAGCTGTCCCGGCCGACTCGGGCCCGGGTCCGAGGGCCCGCGGGGTCGACCAGCTGTCCCGGCCGACTCGGGCCCGGGTCCGAGGGCCCGCGGGGTCGACCAGCTGTCCCGGCCGACTCGGGCCCGGGTCCGAGGGCCCGCGGGGTCGACCAGCTGTCCCGGCCGACTCGGGCCCGGGTCCGAGGGGCCCCGGGGTCGACCAGCTGTCCCGGCCGACTCGGGCCCGGGTCCGAGGGCCCGCGGGGTCGACCAGCTGTCCCGGCCGACTCGGGCCCGGGTCCGAGGGGCCCCGGGGTCGACCAGCTGTCCCGGCCGACTCGGGCCCGGGTCCGAGGGCCCGCGGGGTCGACCAGCTGTCCCGGCCGACTCGGGCCCGGGTCCGAGGGCCCGCGGGGTCGACCAGCTGTCCCGGCCGACTCGGGCCCGGGTCCGAGGGCCCGCGGGGTCGACCAGCTGTCCCGGCCGACTCGGGCCCGGGTCCGAGGGCCCGCGGGGTCGACCAGCTGTCCCGGCCGACTCGGGCCCGGGTCCGAGGGCCCGCGGGGTCGACCAGCTGTCCCGGCCGACTCGGGCCCGGGTCCGAGGGCCCGCGGGGTCGACCAGCTGTCCCGGCCGACTCGGGCCCGGGTCCGAGGGCCCGCGGGGTCGACCAGCTGTCCCGGCCGACTCGGGCCCGGGTCCGTGTGGCCCTCGATGGGATCCCTGGGGTTGTCTTGATGCCGGGGCCGTCCGTCCGTCTCTGCCAACTCACTCGCTGGGGTCGTGTCTGCACCGCGTTGACTGCCTCTCTCCGGGGCCTGAGTCTCCCGGACAGGGTGTGTCGTTTTGTGTTCGATGTTTTCTGAGCTTCCCCTCTGGCCTAGTGATTTCCTTCTTCTCTATTGAAATCAAACACGTCCCAGCACTTGGGTGCATAGCATTTTATTTGGCCCGCGCCGCCCCGCCGCCCTTGCCGCGACAACGTTGCTGTCCCTGTATTAGGACGGTGAGGAGGTTCTTGTTGGTCTTCGGATGGCCGCACCCACGGTCTATGGAGCTTCCCAGGCTAGGGGTCGAACTGGTGTTACGGCTGCTGGCCTACGCCCGAGCCGCAGCCGTGCCGGATCTGAGCCTCGTCTCAACCCCCTGCGTGAGGCGAAGGATGGAGCCCGCAACCTCATGGTCCCTAGTCAGATTCGTTTCCTCTGTGCCACGAGGGAAAGTCCTGAATCAACGATGCACGGATTTAGGACGCTATGGAGGGATGCATTGGCCGGCCCCAGGTCATATGGGGTTCCGGAGCCAGGGATCCGATCCAAGTCCCAGCTGTGGCAACGTGATTACTTGAAAGAGGACCCTTTAAAGCCGGGGTGGGGGTGGCGGGAGGGGATGACACTGCATGCCATGGAGGCGCTCACCTGTCCTTTTTGTGGACACCTTTTCCGCGGTGGTGACAATGGATGCCCTGGCTGCCGTTCGGAAATGAAAGGTGAAGGCCAAGGTCCACGGTCCGTGGTCGGCGTGGTTCGTCTTCAAGGCCACGGATGAAGAAACGGGCTCCAGGAGGAAAGAGTCCAGGCCTTATGCCTGCCCTGCCTGGAGAATCCATGTCGCCACACAGCGATCCATCCCGATGCGTTCGTTGGTCCTGCGACGCCCCCTGCCGTAAGCTGCTTTTTATAGTCTCCGAAAAGGTCCGCCAGATGGCTCCCGGGGTGGGCCTGGGACGACCAAGTTCGGGGCCGGAAGAGGCCACTTCCAAGTGGGGGAGGAGTTACAAGTGGGTGGCAGACCTGAAGATAACCTGGAGGGGAGGAAAAAGGAGGGGAACCGTGACCGACCGAGCGAGCCGGAGGGGAGGGGAGGGGAGGGGAGGGGAGGGACGATGGGATGGCACCATCGGGAGTCCTGCTCAAAGAATTGGAGCCTCCTTGAGACATGCGACCACATCCATCATTCCAGAGGGAATGGAAGCGTCTTCCCCATGGTTGTACAATGATACATGTCCTTCAGAGTCCCTGAGAAAAAAAGGAATACAAGGCAAGATTTTGTCCGTGGAGGGAAGGGGGGGGGGGGGAGAACAGAGGCTCCAGACTTTGGATCTCTTGGCACAGGGGCCTCCTGCGCCGTATGGAAAGGACTGTTCCTAGGGTGCTCTCAGAATGGGATTTCTGGGTCCCACGAACCTTGTGTGTTGGACAAAGAGGCAGAAAGAGGGGTTCCCGGCTGGAAAGCCCAAACCACAGCTCTTCAGATGGGTAGGGAAGGGCAGACAGACTTCCGGCCCCAAGCAGTGATCTGGACCTCCAGAGGCCTTAGGACGACTTCACTGAGAACACGCAGAATACGACCCAGCCACAGCGTCCTCTATACCTAGCTCTGTTTCACTTTCTCTGTCTCTCTCCCCTCCTCCTCTTTCTCCCTCTGATTCTGCCTCTCACTGTCTGCCTATCCTCCGTCCCTCCCTGTCTGTCTCTGTCTCTCTCCCTCACAAGCACACCAAAGCGGGTCCCCCCCCCCCCCCCGGAAAGGACGGATGTGAGACGGACACCCTCTTCTTCCCGTCTTGAAAGCAGGAGAAAAACCTTCCTCTAGAAGCCCAAGTTCAAAGCCAGCTGTTTCAAGGAACGTCTGCCTCTGGCAAGGGGGAGGGGGAGGGCGAGGGGGAGGGCGAGGGGGCGGCCTGGAGGCAGCCTGGAGCACCCACGGCATGCATTCAGAAACCTCGTGCATCTCTCTTCCGGTGCTATCTTTTGGGGGCACGTGGTACTCTTGGGCAAGTCCTCCGAACGATAGTGGAAACAAACATCTGTCTTCTCTCCCACACCTGATGAATGCAGACAGACACACTGGAAGAGCACCCACCCCCCCTTTTCCCCCAAAGGACTCTTGTCACTGTACAGACGGGGGGGGGGGGGGGGGGGGCGGCACGGGGGTGTCACACGCAGTCTTGGTGGCTCGTCTATGTTTCCAATCCGCCCAGGCAGTGCAGGCGGCCACCACTGCTGCTGCCACCTCTCACCGATCGTTCATCCTGTCCGTCAGTGCTATGACAGCACTAAGCTCTTCAGGGAGAAAATGCTCCCTGCCTTTCCTCTCGGAGGGCACACTGAGGGCACCCACTCCCATTAACAAAGTTTATTCACCTTGACAGGAAGAAAAGAGCTTGGGGTTTCTCACACCGCTGCAGATGACACTTTCCTACCGACTCTGGAATTCTCTTGCTCATTCTCCGGTGGGCCCGCCCCCCCCATTTCAGGAGAGGGTGTTTGGTTCTGGGTTGGGGTGCGTGTGTGTGCGCGCGTGTGTGTGTGCGTGTGGGTGTGTGTGTCTGGGTGTGTCTGTGTCTTGCTTTTTCATTTTATTGGAATACAGTTGACTGACAAAGTTGTATGAACTTACAGGGTTGTTTCTGGGTGTTCGTCATGGCAGTGAAAGGAAACACCAGGATTTCCCTAGAAAGCCATCCCGTTCACCTGATCGGTGGCGTGAAGGACATTCACATCCTCCTTGAGTTTCGCATTTGAAAGTGAGGGGCGGGTGCGTGCAGCAGGTCCCCCCCCACCCCACCCCGCGCCCCGAACGTGCCTCCCGCAGTGGCACTAGGAGTGTGTGCAATGAAAGGGACAGGACACCAGACACCAGAGGACCATTCTGACCCTCCTTTCCTTCTCTCTTCGGAAAGCAGGAAATAAATCTCTTGGGTGAAAGAAAAGTGTGCTCCCTGCCACGAAATTTGGGGGGGGGGGGTGTCGGGTTGGCGATAAGGACTTCACTGCTCCCATGGCTCCTGCAATGTTCACGAATCCTCCAAATCCTCAAGGCAAGATGGTTCACAACCAATACATGAGCGAGCTGTCAGAGACACCAGGGACTGAAACACTCCGTATTAGGGAGGGGTCCTCACTCACTTTCATGCAAAGGCAGCGACAACAGCAGCCTTTTCAAAGATGGCTGCAGGCAAGAGGGTGGGGGAGATGATGGAGAAAGTGGTGGTGGCGGCGGCGGCGGCGGCGGCGGCGGCGGCGTGGCAGACTTGGATCACGTCCATTATGTTCATTCAACAAACAGTCGGGGCGACGGGAGAATGGCCGCTTGGTGGTCTGTGTTTCTCCAGGCTCCCTGACCCACTCCCTGCCCCACACCCCCAACCCCCCACACCCCCTTGGACATGGGCAGGAAGGTTTCTAGAGAAGGCAGTGCCTGACCTGCCGGCTCTGTCACCCTGGGGGGAGAACATTTCGGAGAGTCGCCAGAGGCTTCAGACTTCCTACCCCTCTCCCTCCCCCACTCTGAACCCTGGTAACTAGACTTCATTCAACCGACACTTAGGATGGGTCATCCAACTGTTCTCTCATGAAGGAAGGAAGGAAGGAAGGAAGGTGGGTCGGTGGGTAGGTGGGTGTGTTTTCTGCGTGGGGTGAAGCCTTCCCTCCCTCGATGCAAGCCTGATATCCTCACCTGTCACAGAGACTGGACCCCTAAAAAACTACTGTGTCCGGTTTTCTCCCATTTAGGGGGTTCCAGAGTGTGTGTGCGTGCGTGCGCGTGTGCGTGCGTGCGTGCGCGTGCGTGTGCGTGTGCGTGTGCGTGTGTGTGTGTGTGTGTGTGTGTTTTGAGGGCCACACCCACGGCATATGGAGGTTCCCAGATGACGGATCGAATCGGAGGCTTTAGCTGCTGGCCTCCTACACCACAGAAACAGGAATGCCAGGTCCGAGCCGCGTCTGGGACCAACACCACAGCTCACGGCAACACTGGATCCTTTACCCACTGAGCGAGGTGGACAGGGATCGAACCTGCAACCTCATGGTTCCTGGTCGGATTCATTTCCACTGCGCCATGGCGGGAACTCTGCTTTGTGGTTTTGGCGTTTGGATTCCAGAAGGTGGCGTAGGGGTCCCTGTTCGTCATCTATTGGATAGAGACTCGTGTGTGTATATGTTCATCCCATCCTCCTCATGGATCCCTCTCCCCCGCCCTCATGATTTCTTTTTCCCCCTCTGCTTTTTAGGGCTGCCCTCGTGGCATATGGAAGTTCCCAAGCGAGGGGTTGAATCGGAGCTACGGCTGCTGGCCTACGCCACAGGCACAGCCATGTGGGATCCGAGCCGCGTCTGCGACCGACACCACAGCTCACGGCACTGCCTGCCGGATCCTTACCGCCCCCCTGAGCGAGGCCAGGGATCGAACCCACACCCTTCCCTGCAAAGGTTCCTCGTCGGATGCGCTTCCATGGTGCCACGACAGGAACTCCCCCGTGATGGTTTTTTTTCACGCTGGTGTTCCCACCAACAAGGAAGGAATGGCCCAATATTCTGGAATCACCTAGAGGGGAAAAGACGCTGAAAAAGAAAGAACGGAGGGATAGATGGATGTAGATGGATCACTGAATCCCCTTGACTGTACACCTGAAACGAACACAACATTGTAAGCAAGCCCACTGTACGCCGAGCTAAAGCAACAACAACAACCAACAACCACAACAAACTTACATCTTAAAAAAAAAAAAAAAAAAAAAAAAGAAGATGTCCCCTGCAGTTCCCATCAGGGCTCAGCGGTAATGAACCCGACTAGGATCCGTGAGGATGTGGGTTCGATCCCTCCCCTGGCCTCGCTTGGTGGGTTAAGGATCCCGTGTTGCTGTGGCGGTGGGGTAGGCCCGCAGCTACAGTTCTGATTCGACCGTGAGTCTGGGAACTTCCATAGGGCTGGGGCGTGGGCGTTAAAAAAAGATATACTATATGCATACTATATACATATGTAGGAGTTCCCGTCATGGCTGGACGAATCCGACTAGGAGGCCTGAGGGTGCGGGTTCGATCCCTGGCCTCGCTCGTTGGGTTCAGGATCGGGTGTTGCCGTGAGCTCTGGTGTAGGTCGCAGACAGGGCTCGGATCCCGCGTTGTGCTGGCTCTGGTGTAGGCCGGTGGCTACGGCTCCGATTGGACCCCTAGCCTGGGAACCTCCATGTGCCATGGGTGCAGCCCTAGAAACAGAAAATAACTACGTGTGTGTGTCTGTGTGTGTGTGTGTGTGTCTGTGTGTGTGTGTGTGTGTGTGTGTGTGTGTGTGCGTGTGTCTGTGTGTGTCTGTGTGTGTGTGTATACAGATAGATATAGATATACAGATATAGATATAGATATATCACCTACCTAAAGGCCCAGGACTAGAGAAAGCATTGGGTCATTAGGATCTAAGAATCTTCTCCCCGCCCCCCAAATCCATCCATCCAACCCACCCTCCCTCCCTCTCTCCATCTTTCACTTTTCCTGATAAAGACAAAGGGACAAAAATTGTTTGTTTGTTTGTTTCTTTGTTTGTTCGTTTCTTTCTCAAAAGATGTACATCTACTTTGTAACTTATACCTCTGTCAGAGGGATGGAGAATCCTTGACCTTTTCCTCCCTACCCAAATCCTTCCAGAAGTCAGAAACTCAGTGGCTGGAAAACTGGACTGGATCCTGAAGTTTTTCCAGTTGCCTTCCATCTCTGGCTACAACTCTCTTCATGAGCGTTTCCCATTTTCTCCCACCCTTTGGACCTGGCATCCTTGTGGATGAGAACACGTATCGCTTGTCCCGAGGCCCTGAAAACGGAAGCTAGTGGAGTCCCTCGATGAACACATCAGAGAAATGGTCTCTGAGAGTGTCTCTGAGAGTGAAACCATCACCCTGTGTTCATTTCTCTAAGAGCCCCTCGGAAAGTTGGCCCCAACACCTGACGGCATTCTCAGAGGGGCCTTTCAAAAGACTGAAGGGGCGTTCCCGTCATGGCTCCGTGGTTAACGAATCCGACTAGGAACCGTGAGGTTGCGGGTTCGATCCCTGCCCTCACTCAGTGGGTTAAGGATCCAGCGTTGCCGTGAGCTGTGGTGTCGGTCGCAGACACGGCTCGGATCCCACGTTGCTGTGGCTCTGGCGTAGGCTGGCAGCTATGGCTCCGATTCGACCCCTAGCCTGGGAACCTCCATATGCCATGGGAGCGGCCCAAGAAATGGCAAAAAGACAAAACAAACAAACAAACAAACAAACCGACAAAACAAAAGACTGAAGGGACTTTCCCCTCTCCCTCTCTCTTCCCTCTGTCTCACTCACTGTCTCTGTCTGTCTCTCTGTGTCTCTCTCACACGCACACGCACACACACACAGAGTCACCGGCTCCGTTCTTCATATGTAACAGTTTGAAAGTTCCAGGAAAGGTTGGCAGCCCAAACCGGCCTTGGTACTCCAGCTCCAATTAAGTCTCAGAGACAGAGTTTTGGGGTGAAGCATAAAGAACAGCTTTATTGCTTTGCCAGGCTAAGGAGGCCACAGCAGGCTAAGGACCTCAAAACTGTGTCCTCCCTTGAGAGGGGATAGCAAGGGGTTCTATAGGTTTAGCTTAATGGTAGGCATGGGGGTGGCGGAGCTGTCTAGAAGCATCAGGGTGCTTGCATTCTTCTCCCTGGATAGGAGATTAGGATAGACCATTTCAAAGTCATCAAGGCTGGAGTCAGGTGGTCCATGGAATGTTTCCAGTGTCTTTGGGGTTATGGCATTTTGACCTTCTCTCTGGAGTGAAGATTGCTCATCCACGGGGCGGGCGTGGGGCGGGGGGTGGGGGGGGGTCGCAATCCTTAGGGAGTGTTTCAAGGGTAGAGAAAACACCAGGTTCACTACAACTCTGACTCGACAGTAGTCATTAGTCATAAGTTCGTGGGCCAAGGCAAGCCATAACCTAACGGAGACTATTTCAAAGTAGCTTTTAGCTGTAACAATGTCTCTGGCTCCAACACACCAGCACTCCGGGGCTTGAGCTTGGTTTCAGTTTCAGAGGAGGGAACTCTGGCTCCAAGGATTAACCCCTTCGTTCCTTTGGTTTCTGTGGGCCTGGTTCGGGGAGCCCATCCACATCACCGCCTTTTGAGAGGCCATCTGACAACTGTTTCACCAAAGCGACGTCATCTCAAAACAAGGAAACCAGTTCCATGAAATGGAGGATCTCTCCCTCCCTCTCCCTCCCTCTCCTTCTCACTCTCCTCTACCCACAGCTCATGGCAACGTGGGATTCGTAACCCAGTGAGCGAGGCTGAGCATGGAACCTGCCACCTCATGGTTCCTAGTTGCATTTATTTCCACTTCTGCACCACGATGGGACCTCCCCAGCACAGTTTTTCACACGTGAAGTTTCCCGGGACGTCTCGGAGGAGGCGGACCCCAAACGTGTCTCCATGCCCTATGTGGGTGATTCCTGTGAGGTAAAATGACTTAAGGACCGGCCCACACAAAAGGGACACTCTGGCCCTCCTTTCTGGCCCCCAGACAGCAGGAGATGAAAATCTCCTCCTCGTGCAAAGGAAGATGGCAAGTGAAGATGTCCATTCCCACACCAAGGCCAACATGCTCCAGAAGTTTTGCGGGGTTTCCCGGGTTGGGAAATGGCGGGGGCTCCTTTGGCCTGACACGAGGCGAGTTTCGTGCACACATCCTCCCCCACCCCCCTCCATGCAGTCTGCGAGGGGCAGCCTGAGGGTAGGGAAATTGGGGAAAGGGGGGAAAAAAAACACTTTCCCTAAAGAGAAGCTCCAGGAAAAGTCACCACCTCTGACTTGACTGGAGAGTTTCTGCATTTGAATGAAGTGATTGAACCCAGGCCCTGAGGCCTGGATCTTCCTGATCTCCCCTCCCCCCCTTCCCGGGCGTGAGTCCAGGCGATTTGGGAAGCGAGAGGCGGCGCAGCAGGGATGGCGGCCGGGGGTGGGGGGTGGGGCGGGCAGCTGGGGCCGGGAGTGGGGGGGTGCGGGACTAATGAACCAGCGCCTGCCTGCATGCCTGCCTGCCTGCCTGCCTGCCTGCCTGCCTGCCTGCTTGCCTGCCTGCCTGAACGAGCCCCTCCCCTCCCCCCCCACCCCCTCCCCACACCCACCCGCCTGAGGGCAGGGATGGGGCCTGAGAGCTAAGGGAAACTTCTTTGCTAGCTACTTGTCAGGGAGTGATCCCAGCTCAAAGTCCCTTTGCTTATTTCGGAACAAGGTCTGAGTCTCAGCTAGTACAGAGTTTCTGAATGTCTCGGCACATGGACTGGCCTGCACCAAACAAGCAGACAGGAAGAAAAATGAACACACAGAAATCCAGCTGGTCTCCTTCTCCCAGAGTCTCTCTTGGAGAAATTACCTTAAGCTCAGTGACTTTGCCCCGTCTCCCTCTGGTGCAAAGCCATCCCTGGAGGAGCCAGGTCTTACATGAGCAGGGCAGGGCAGGGCAGCACCACCCAGGTGAGCTGGAGAGTGGAGAGTCAAGTTGATAGATACCCCAAATGTGGCTGGCCAGGGGTCTGGGCTAGCATTCCGTGTGAACTCACACACCCAGGCACCTAGCACCGATTTCCCCATGTTCTTCCGACCCTGATTCTCACTCTTCTTCTGTCCCCCCCCCCCCCCCTTCCTTCGGCTTTTTGCCTTTTCTAGGGCCGCTCCTGCGGCATATGGAAGTTCCCCTGCCAGGGGTCCAATCGGAGCTGTAGCCGCTGGCCTGCACCAGACCCACAGCAACGCGGGATCTGAGCCACGTCTGCAACCTGCACCACAGCTCACGGCAATGCTGGATCCTTAACCCACTGAGCAAGGCCAGGGATGGAACCTGCAACCTCATGGTTCCTAGTCAGATTCATTAACCACTGAGCCACAATGGGAACTCTGACTCTCCCTCTTCCCTGCCTGATACCTTAAGAGCCTGATCGTTTGTGGGGAAATGAAATCCCAGCTGGCAAGAGCCACCTTATCTTCCCAGCACACGAGAAAAGAATAGGCGCAGGCTCACATCCATCTTATGTTTCTATGCCTTGCCCTGGCCCCACCGTTTCAGAAAGCTGTGTCCCTCCACCTGTCAAAAGCCAAAGCCCAGGAGTTCCCGTCGTGGAATAGTGGAAAGGAATCCAACCAGGAACCATGAGGTTGCAGGTTCGATCCCAGGCCTTCCACAGTGGGTTTAGGATCTGGTGGCATCACCTTGCGCTGCGGTGTAGGTTGCAGACGCAGCTTGGATCTGATGGTGCTTGTGACTGTGGCATACACCCCAGCAGTTGTAGGTCTGATTCGGCCCCTAGCCCGGGAACCTCCATATGATGGGGGGAGGGGGGGGGGGGAGGCTGCAGCCAAAGCCCAAGGAAGAAAGACAATCAGAATGTTGCGTGGAACTCCTGGAGACTTAACAACCACCACCAGTCATGACCATGGCTGTCAACCGACACCAGAGCCAAAGAAATGTCGGATCAAATAGGAACCTGCCACTTACACCAGTACTCACCACAATGCAGGACCACAAAAACAAAGGAACAAGAAACCAAAACTAAATAATTGCCCAGGAGCAGCAGGTGCAGGAAAAGCATGCTGACTCTCACCCCCCAGAAGCCAGAGGTAACCTATTTATCACCCCACACGCACACACCTCAGCACCACCAGCACCAGCACCCCCCCCCCCCACCCCAGGATCGAATCTGCATCCTCGTGGGTGCTCCTCAGCTTTGTTACCAATGAGCCACAATGGGATCTCCCCAATCCAGGTTTTTATGTTTCTTTTTTTTTTTTTTTTCCCCTTGCTTTCTTCGGGTGGCACTCACGGCACACGGAGGTTCCCAGGCTAGGGAATCAGAGCTTGAGCCACTGGCCTACACCACAGACACAGCAACACCAGGTCCGATCTGTGTCTGCAACCTACACCACAGTTCAGGGCAATGCCAGATCTTTCACCCACTGAGCGAGGCCAGGGATCAAACCAGCACTCTCATGGATGCTACTCAGATTCCTACCTGCTGAGTCACAATGGGAACTCCACTAAATACATAAATTTTTTCAAAGAGAGAGAGAGAGGGAGAGTGTGTGTGTGTGTGTGTGTGTGTGTGTGTGTGTGTGTGAGAGAGAGAGAGAGAGAGGTCTGGTATCACTTGGGGAAAAATAAAATTATGCTTGGAGAAAAATACCTGTCCCTAGAGATCATTCACAATGGCTTGTTCTGCCTGTTCATTTCTCTCTTTCTTCCCTTTTCTTTTTTCCTTCCTTTTCTTTTCCTTTCGCATCTGTCTGTGCCGTGTGTGTGTGTGTGTGTGTGTGTGTGTGTGTGTGTGTGTGTGTGTGTGTGTGTGTGTGTGTGTGTAGTCTTCTTTTAGGGCTTCACATGTGCCATTTTGTAGGTTCCCAGGTTAGGGGTCAATGCTAGTCGGGTTCGTTTCCACCGAGCCACAACGGGAATTCCTGCCTTGTGCTTCTTTATCTTTGCTCTGTTACTAGGTGCTAGGGATTCCTTTTTGTTAAGTCCAGTCACTTAAATAAGGGTGTTTGCAGGGTTGCCTAAAGCATCAAAAATGTATTTTCTCATTAAATATTGGAATGTGGGGAGTTCCTGTTGTGGCTCAGTGGTAACAAACCCGACTAGTATCCATGTATGCCGGTTCGACCCCTGGTTTGGGAACTTCCGTATGCCACAGTTATGGCTCTAAAAAATCCTCTCTCTCTCTCTCTCTCTCTCTCTCTCTCTCTCGATAATATACACATACACACACACATCCATACGTACATACCTATGTACACATATACATATACATTGGAATTTGGTCTGCCATCGATGAGATGCTCCCTCTTTGTGTGTTGTTCATTTTGTTTTTTGTTTTTTAGGAGTGCACCCTCGGGATATGGAAGTTCC
This sequence comes from Sus scrofa, assembly GCF_054392235.1. Lineage (NCBI taxonomy): Eukaryota > Metazoa > Chordata > Mammalia > Artiodactyla > Suidae > Sus > Sus scrofa. Next base: position 39,809,201 of record NC_139392.1, read on the forward strand.
CTGGGCTAGGGGTTGAAGAATCGGAGCTGTAGCTGCTGGCCTGCACCTCAGCCAGAGCTATGCCCTGCCAGATCACCCGATCTGAGCTGAGTGGCCACGTCTGTCACCTACACCTACCTCCCCCTGAATGAAGACGTATTTTCAATACATCTCAAGTGGAGAAAAACTTGCTAAAAATCACTTTATTTGTCATGGAAACCATATCTTCTAGCAGACATGGCACAAAAGCCAGTGTTTATGGTCATCACACCACAGACATCAGAATTCCAAGCTTCTAGGGGTTTCTTGGGGGTGGGGTGGGGTGTGTCCCCAGGGCCTGTGGAAGTTCCATGCCCACCCCTCTGCCACCACCCAGGGATCCTTCGCCCTGGGTGGGTGGGGGGAGGGAGAGGGTATCTCAGCAGAAACGATCTTATCTTACGGGGTTTATGGATGGCTAGAAGCATGTGGTTCTGTTCATCTCATGCTTGAGGTTTCGGTTTTTGCCCTCCTACCTACCCAATGGTCGGCAGATGGAATTCTTCTGGTTTTCTCTGGCCATCCCTCTCCTCGAACTCACGGGTCCAGTTTTTCTCCCACATTTGACTTTTCCGGGAGATCCACAAAAGGAAGCGCCAACCCTTGACATCCACCGACAAGAGATCACCACCCTCTGCCCCTCTTTAGCCCCTTCTCATCCTCATGCCTGCCTGCACACATCGGAGACATTTCCAAGTGCCCAGGAGGATCCTTGGACCCTGACACCTCGAAATCTTCCCTGAGCAGCAGTGCTCGGGACTCAGACCTGGGGTTTATCACGGGCTCCAACCACGACCTTTGGTTTTCCTGGGCTGGGAGATCGGTTTCATGAGATGGAACCGGCTGCGGATTCAGCTTCTGGATCTGGACTGTGAAACGTTGTACAAGACTTTTTTCAAGGCATGACTGTAGGGGAACAAAACCTTGCGGCCCGCCCCCCGCCACATCCCAGATGTCACATGAGCACGGGGAGGAATTCTGTGGAGCTGGAAACAACCATGACCCAAAAGAACACAGGAAGGAATTCCTGTCATGGCGGGGCAGAAACGAATCGGACTAGGAATCACGAGGTGGCAGGTTTGATCCCTGGCCTCGCTCAGGGGTTTAAGGATCTGGCATTTTTCCGCGAGCTGTGGCATAAGGTCTCAGATGTGGCTCGGATCCCGCCGTTGCTGTGGCTGTGGCTCAGGCTAGCAGATGCAGCTCCGATTCAACACCAAGCGTGGGCGCGCGCGCGCGCGCGGGGGGTGGGGGGGAGGCGGGGAGGGAAGCAAACCTCCTAAGAACGACGAAAGTGCAGTTAGGAAACAGAAAATGATGATCCCGGAAGTCCACTTGAATGTGGTTGGGAGACATGCGTAGGACCACACCGCCACCGTGTGAGAGACCAGTGCAAGACAGCTGAACAATACAAAGCGGGGTGGGGGGTGGGGTGCTTGGCGGGGGTTGGAGGAGGAGGAGGAGGAGGAGGAGGTGGGGGGAGACGGCGGCACTGGTGCTGGGCAAAGGTGCCTCTGGGCGAGGACTTTGGTGACCATATTCTCATGGCAGGCTTGAGAGCCCAAAAGATGACATGGTGGAGGCTGAAGTTAAGTTTGGTCAAAAGGAAAACAACCATGAGAAAAGATGCATCCACCCACACCTAGAAAAGATATCGTGCCAGGAATGGGAGCCCTGTTCCAATGGCTCTTCCTGGGATTGTGGGAAATGAATCGATAGCAAGAAGATGCTTTCACATCCATGTCTTCAATGACTCCTGTACTAAGTGCGTCGTGGTTTTGCCAGTTTGGCAGAGTTGTGGAATGTCATCCGGCAATTGCATCTCCCCTGCCCAACCAGCAAGATGGAGTTGTTCTTTTTTTTTTTTTTTTTTTTTTTTCCTGCTGCACTGCCTTTCCTGTGCCAGGGATCGAACTTGAGGCTCAGCTGTGACCTAGGCACAGCGGGAACTCCAAGATGGATTTCTTTTTCCTTCTTTTTCTTTCCTTCCTTCCTTTCTTCCTTTCTTTCTTTTCTCTCTCTCTCTTTCTTTTTCTTTTCTTTCTTTCTTTCTCTTTCCTTCCTTCCTTTCTTCCTTTCTTTCTCCTTTCTTTTTCTTTCTTTCTTTCTTTCTTTCTTTCTTTCTTTCTTTCTTTCTTTCTTTCTTTCTTTCTTTCTTTCTCTCTCTCTATCTTTCTCTTTCCTTCCTTTCTTTCTTTCTCTTTCTTTCTTTCTTTCTTTCTTTCTTTCTTTCTTTCTTTCTTTCTTTCTTTCTTTCTTTCTCTCTCTCTCTCTCTCTCTCTCTCTCTTTCTGGTTTTTTTTGGGGGGGAGCCACACCCGCAGCACATGGAGGTTCCCAGGCTAGGGGTCAATTCGGAGCCTTACCTGCCGGCCTACACCACAGGCACAGCCACGCGGGATCCGAGCCGCGTCTGTGACGGACACCACAGCTCACGGCAATGCCAGATCCTTAACCCAACAAGTGAGCCAGGGATCAAACCTGCAACCTCATGGTTCCTGGTCGGATTTGTTTCCACTACCCCAGGATGGCAATCCTGAGACTTGCAAAGTTTATTGTTTGTTTCGGGTTTTCTCCACCCCCTCTCCCTCCCGTTTCAGCTTTATGTTTTACTTTTTGGCCACACCCACGGGCAGCAAGTGGAAGTTTTTCCTGAGGCAGAGATGGAACCTGCACCACACAGGGGCAACCAGAGCCACCGCGTTGAGAAAGCAGGAGCCTTGACCCTGTTGGTCGTGGGCTTCCTTCTTCTTCTTCTTCTTCTGTTGTTGTTTTTTGGGTTTTTTTTGGGGGGGGGTTGTTTTCCTTTTTTTGTTTTGTTTTGTTTTGTTTTGGATGAGATTTCAGTTCACCCCCCCCCCCCAACACACACACACACTCATAGTGTTGCGTTGTACTTTCCCTCCATTGTGGTTGGTCAGTCATGCTGAAATCCATGTTTCTATGACCTGACCACCAGAGCATTTGCCCCAGGCAGCCATTTGTTCTCTTTGGACTTTGTCTCAGTCTATGCAGAGAGAGATTTTCATTTCCACTTTCCTAGGATCGACTGTATCCTTCTCTCCCTTCCTAAGCTTCTGGGCTTTGCTTGTCTGCTTTTGACAGACCGTCTCCGTCGGTAAGGGTGGCAGGTAAACCGACTCCTGCGTTGTCGTTCTCCGAGAGCTTGCCCGGTTTCGTTTTTGCCAGTCCCCGCCTACCCTCCCACCCTCCCTCTCTCCCTCCCTCCTCCAGCTCCGTGCAGGGAGGTGGGGTGGGGGTGGGGGAGAGAAGAGAAGGTGGAGGGGAACCTGAGATCTCTCTCGCTAGTGCCACCCTCACCGCGCCGGCTTCTCTCTGGAATTCCCAAGCCCAGGAAGGGACATGCTTGGGGGAGCGAGCGCGGCTCCTTCTAGGCAACAGCGAGAACCTCTTCCCAGCTCCTTCCCCGCCGCCGCCGCCGCCGCCGCCGCCGCCGCCGCCGCCGCCGCCCCCCTCTTTCCATCTGCTGCCATCACGCCACGCAGTGCCTTGCCAGGAGGCAGCTCCGCGAGGCAAGCTTCGCGGTCGTGCAGGACGCCTGGCGCCTCGGCCCCGGGAAGAGCTCGGGCATTTGGGTGGCCGGCGCTGTGTCGTTGTGTCGCCGCCGGCCGGCCGGCCTTCCGGATCTGTCCCGGTGACGTTGGTGGCGGTTGTCGCGTGCCATCTAGTGTCCGCTTTTATATCGTCCCTTCCCTCTGCAGCTTTGGGGACCTTCGCGAGGGATGTGACTCAGCCATCCGGCCTGAGTCAGAGTTCCGGGAGGCTGGCGACACTGGCGGCGACAGCTCCGGTGGCTCAGAGGCCTGGGAGTGTCCCTCTCTCACCGGAGATTGGGCCTGCAGGCCTGTGAGGGAGTGACTGTCACCGCGCTCCCCAGGCAGGCTCTGGGGCCGCCTGGCCGGGTCGACCAGCATCCGCTCTTGCCGCTCCGGCCCCGGGGACCGACCAGGCCTGGGCCGGGCCGCCTCCCTAGCGAGGGGAGAGGGTGTGCGGCGCCCGGGACTGCCTGTGCTCGGGTGGCCTGGCCTTGTCCCGGGTCGCCCTTTGGAGCGTGAATGACTCCCGCCTGCGGTCCCTCCAGCCTCTCATCCCCGAAGTGAGGAGCGGCCCGGGTTGTGCGCTGAGGGCGTTGGAGGGCGCGACAGGCTCGGTGGCCGGCACGCTTGTTTCCCGGTCGTCATGCCGGCATGGGCCCCTCCCCGCCTGCCCCCCGACTGATGGCTACCGCCGGCCCGTGCGGAGTCGTACTCACGAGGTCTAGACCGGCACAAGACGTGAGGGGTGGAGCGGAAAGGGTGGCTCGGGCCCCGGCGCCTTCCTTCGCGGGGTCCGTTCGTCGGAGGCGCCTCCGTGGAAACATTTTTTTTTCCAAGTCCTGATGGATCCGGAGACGGTGGACGGTACCCCGCCGGCCCCCTGCTCCCGGGTGTGGCCGGGAAGGGTGCACCTGGGCCTGAGGCGTGCCCATGTAGGGTCCCGGTCGTTGGACAAGACTTCGTTTCCCACGCTCTCATTTCCCGCCCCCCGCCCTCGGAGTGTTTCCCTGTCGGTCGGTCGATCGGTCGGGAGGTGGGGACCGGCCTGAGCTGGATGGTGTGTCCTGGATTTTGGGGGAGCCAAGTCCCCGTCTGGAGCTCCGGACAGACCGATACCTGCCCGCGTGGGCAAGCCGGGAAGGGCTTCCCCGGCTGGCCGGCCGGCTCCACCTCCTTCATGTCCCTGTCCCTTCCTTGCGGTCACGCTCCCCGGGTCGACCAGATGGCTCTGAGAGCGCTGGGTCTGGCGACTCTAGGGCAGGGCTGGGGGACAAGTGTCCGGATGGGGGTTCCGGGGATACCCCCACGTCCTGTGGGTGGGCCCCGCTGCTGGGCATGGACATTTTTCGCGGCCGAAATACGCCTTTTCTGTCACCAGGTAGATGCTGACACGATCCTCTTCAGCGCCTGTCGCTGGAGACCTTGGGCCTCTGGATGCACGTGGGGGGCTTTGGGCTTTCGGCTGCTGTCCAAGGCCTGACCCTGCCCTTTGCACCCCGCGTGGGGGCCGCTCGCCTGGGCCTGTGCGCCGGCTCTCACTTGTGCATCCAGCTGGCCCGTGCTGCGGTGTCTCCTCCGGTCTCTGGCTGACCCGAGGGCGGCAGGGCGCGTGGCCCTGTGGGGTCTTCTACCCTGTGTGCCTCCCTGCTGCGGGCACCCGGCGGCTCGGCTGGGACAACCCCACCCTGTTGGCTCCGTGCCACGTGTCAGGCGTTCTCCCTCCCGGGGTTGTCAGCCGCTGTCTCTCCCCTGAGAGAGGAAGGGGAGGAGGAGGAGGAGGAGGGGGTGCCGGTGAAGCTGAAGCAGGCCCCCGTGGTGATTGTCTTTGCTGGCCCTCCCTCCCCTCTTCTGGGCTCTTCCCTGGCTCTGCCAGGACTGATCGATGTGGTGATGTGGCGCTCTCCTGGGCTTGGGCTTAAGCCGCGCCAGATGAGGGACGGCCGCTCATGGTGAGCTGGGCCGCGCCTCTCATTCTGTCGCGGGCCCCTCGCTGCTCCTCCCCCACCTGCGGGTGGTGTGGGGGAAGGCAGGGGTGCGGCCTCCAGCCTGACCTCTGGTCTCCCGCCCTGCTGCCTTCGGGTGTCAGTCGGGGGGGGGGGGCCTGGGTCCTTTGGGACGCAGCAGGCATTCTCGCTTTGCCGCCTTGGCGTGTGCCTTGCGAGCGGTCCCTCCCCAAAGTGGGGGGGAGGCCTCCCTCGCTGCCATGCTTCGCATCCCTGCGGGTGCGTGAGCGTGCCTCCCCTGGTCCTCTGTGGTGCCCCTGGAGTACTCCGGGTTGCCTGTCAGATGCCCGAGGCCGAGCGGTGGTGTCGTTTTCCTCTCCCAGCGGTGAGTCCCCTCGGGTCCCCACTGTGGTGGTGGCGTGCCCCACGAGCAGCTTCCTAAAGCTCAGGGGAGGGGGTCGAGACGGTAAGGCAGGGGAAGCTTGTGTCCCCTCCCCGGGAGGGGCTCAGGTGGACCCCTTGTCATGGGTCTCCCTCACTGTGTGCCAGTGAGGGCAGCCCTTGGCCCTTGAGCGGCACGCCCCATGCTTCTCCCTTGACCGGGAAGGCTGCATGTGGTCGTGAGAGCGACCGCGGTGGGCCGGGAGATGTGAAGGGGGGGTCCCCGTCTGGCTTTCCGGACGTGGCACCCCTCCACCCACGTGGAAAAGTCTGAAAGGCAAGCCTGGTGGCAGCACAGACTCTTGCTCTCCCGGCTCTGACCGTGGACGCTCACATGGGCTGTGTGCTTTACCCATACCGCAGACCCCCCCCCTTCTGACTTCCCACTTTTTGGGAGTGTTCCCACTCCCGTGGGTCCCCGAAGGGGCGAACGATGGTGTGGGGGGCACGACGCGCCCTCGGTGAGAAAGCCTTCTCTAGCGATCTGAGAGGGGGGCCTTGGGGTACCTGGACCCCCCAGCCGCCGCCCCTCTGAAGTGTGCAAGGCAGTAGCTGCCGGTGCTACTTGCCACAGCGTGTGGGCAAGAGCCGCCCTCGCGCGAGGGGTGCGCTGGCCCCCGCGGTGGGGGCCAAGCGCTGCTCTTTTGCCTAATGCGGCCTGTACCTCCCCCCTCCGAGTTGGGGGAGGGTCACGCCGGGCCGGGCCGGGTTTTGGCATCCAGCGCCGGGCTGTGTGCTGCGTGGGCACGTGGTGCCCCTCCCCTTGGAAGGGGAAGTGGAGGAGGGGGATGCGCCCCGTCCCCCGGCGGCCTCTGCCCCTGCCTCCCCCGCTGCGAGCCGCCTGTCGGTTCTTCCCGCACTCGCCTGGGGTCGCAGCTGGTGGTGTGGAGGTGGTGAGCGAGCATGGTTCGGGCCGCCTCGCTCAGGAGCGTTTCCCCCAGGCGTCAGGCCCTGGAGGGTGGACTAGGTGAAGGACGGATGAGATGAGGGTGGAAAGATGGACGGATGGGTGAGATGAGGCGGACGAGCCCCCCCCCCACGTGGCAGGGGGGGGGAAGCCTTTGCACATGGGGCCCTGGTGGTGGGGCCGGGTCGTGGAGTGCTCTGGGGCGACTGAGGCCGCCTGGTGTCCCAGGTGTCATGGGACTGCCCTCGTGTGTGTGGTGGTGTGACCCCGTGCTGGTTTGCCTGGCGTGCCTGGGTCCTTTCTCCTCTCCCTGGGCAGGCACCCGCGTCCCTGCCTCACAGCCCTTGCCCCGTGTGCATTGCCGCCCTTCCCCGGTGCTGCCGGCCCTCCCCCTGCCCCGAACAGGTGACCGCCCTGCCTTGCCTGTGCCATGTCTCTCTCCCTCCCGCCCCCGTGTCAACCGGGGACCTGAAATGGCCTCACCTCGTGTGGGTGTCACCCCCTGGCCGCCGTGGCCGGGCGGGTGTCCCTGGGTGATGTGCTTCTCGGGTGTCCCCCTGTGCGCGGGGGGGTGGGGGAAGAGGGTTGGGCACGGCGGGTGCGTGTGGGGTGTGGGGGGTGGTCGTCGGTAGGTGCCTTGGGAGACTTGTTTCCACGGGGCCGGCTGTGGCTCGTCGGTGTCGTCGGTGGCGGTCGTGGGGCCCCCGCGAGGGGGGGGCCCCCAGGGGTTGAGGGGGAGGCCAGTCGGCGTCCTGGGTGTTGCGGCGGGACCGCCGTTGTGCTGGAGGCCTCTGGCGGTGAGACCCCGTGTCGTGCCCTGGCAGCCGACTCGCATCTGGTTTTTGGGGATGGTCCCCGTGGCCCCCCCCCACCTCGTTGGAGGCCTGCGGCCGCCCCCTCCGCCACCGTCCCTTTGTGGCATCTCTCTCGATGCCGGCCGCTCCCACGTTCGCCCTCCTCGCTCCCGCTCGTCTGTCTGACCTCCCGTCTGTCTGGTCCCCATCTGCCGACCCCCGGACCGGCGTCCTGGTGCGTCTCGCTTTCCTGGGCCCGCTGCGGCCCCGCTCCGTGCCCGCCGCCGCTTCCTTGCCCCGCCTGTCCGCCGGTGTCGTTGCGTGTGGTCGAGGGGTGGCCTTCTGCCACCCCCCACCCCCTGCCGCGTGCCCCTCCCTCCCGGCTCTGCTGAGCTCACCTGAGCGCGAGTCGGGACCCGGCTAGCCGCTGCGGGCCGGCCGTCATAGCCGTGCCGCTCCTGGGTGGGTGGGGGGGAGGGGCCTTGGGCCTTGGCCCTCGTTGCCACCCCTCTCCTGTCCGCTCGAGCGAGGGCGCGCGCGTGTCGGCCGGTCCCGACGTGACTGCTCGGTGCCCCGGGCCGTCGAGGGGGAGGTCCGTGTCTGGGGTGTGGTGGTGGTGGGGGAGCTTGGGGCTTCCCCCC
>NC_139392.1:39830000-39847500 GCF_054392235.1 Sus scrofa
GGCCTGGGACGACCAAGTTCGGGGCCGGAAGAGGCCACTTCCAAGTGGGGGAGGAGTTACAAGTGGGTGGCAGACCTGAAGATAACCTGGAGGGGAGGAAAAAGGAGGGGAACCGTGACCGACCGAGCGAGCCGGAGGGGAGGGGAGGGGAGGGGAGGGGAGGGACGATGGGATGGCACCATCGGGAGTCCTGCTCAAAGAATTGGAGCCTCCTTGAGACATGCGACCACATCCATCATTCCAGAGGGAATGGAAGCGTCTTCCCCATGGTTGTACAATGATACATGTCCTTCAGAGTCCCTGAGAAAAAAAGGAATACAAGGCAAGATTTTGTCCGTGGAGGGAAGGGGGGGGGGGGGAGAACAGAGGCTCCAGACTTTGGATCTCTTGGCACAGGGGCCTCCTGCGCCGTATGGAAAGGACTGTTCCTAGGGTGCTCTCAGAATGGGATTTCTGGGTCCCACGAACCTTGTGTGTTGGACAAAGAGGCAGAAAGAGGGGTTCCCGGCTGGAAAGCCCAAACCACAGCTCTTCAGATGGGTAGGGAAGGGCAGACAGACTTCCGGCCCCAAGCAGTGATCTGGACCTCCAGAGGCCTTAGGACGACTTCACTGAGAACACGCAGAATACGACCCAGCCACAGCGTCCTCTATACCTAGCTCTGTTTCACTTTCTCTGTCTCTCTCCCCTCCTCCTCTTTCTCCCTCTGATTCTGCCTCTCACTGTCTGCCTATCCTCCGTCCCTCCCTGTCTGTCTCTGTCTCTCTCCCTCACAAGCACACCAAAGCGGGTCCCCCCCCCCCCCCCGGAAAGGACGGATGTGAGACGGACACCCTCTTCTTCCCGTCTTGAAAGCAGGAGAAAAACCTTCCTCTAGAAGCCCAAGTTCAAAGCCAGCTGTTTCAAGGAACGTCTGCCTCTGGCAAGGGGGAGGGGGAGGGCGAGGGGGAGGGCGAGGGGGCGGCCTGGAGGCAGCCTGGAGCACCCACGGCATGCATTCAGAAACCTCGTGCATCTCTCTTCCGGTGCTATCTTTTGGGGGCACGTGGTACTCTTGGGCAAGTCCTCCGAACGATAGTGGAAACAAACATCTGTCTTCTCTCCCACACCTGATGAATGCAGACAGACACACTGGAAGAGCACCCACCCCCCCTTTTCCCCCAAAGGACTCTTGTCACTGTACAGACGGGGGGGGGGGGGGGGGGGGCGGCACGGGGGTGTCACACGCAGTCTTGGTGGCTCGTCTATGTTTCCAATCCGCCCAGGCAGTGCAGGCGGCCACCACTGCTGCTGCCACCTCTCACCGATCGTTCATCCTGTCCGTCAGTGCTATGACAGCACTAAGCTCTTCAGGGAGAAAATGCTCCCTGCCTTTCCTCTCGGAGGGCACACTGAGGGCACCCACTCCCATTAACAAAGTTTATTCACCTTGACAGGAAGAAAAGAGCTTGGGGTTTCTCACACCGCTGCAGATGACACTTTCCTACCGACTCTGGAATTCTCTTGCTCATTCTCCGGTGGGCCCGCCCCCCCCATTTCAGGAGAGGGTGTTTGGTTCTGGGTTGGGGTGCGTGTGTGTGCGCGCGTGTGTGTGTGCGTGTGGGTGTGTGTGTCTGGGTGTGTCTGTGTCTTGCTTTTTCATTTTATTGGAATACAGTTGACTGACAAAGTTGTATGAACTTACAGGGTTGTTTCTGGGTGTTCGTCATGGCAGTGAAAGGAAACACCAGGATTTCCCTAGAAAGCCATCCCGTTCACCTGATCGGTGGCGTGAAGGACATTCACATCCTCCTTGAGTTTCGCATTTGAAAGTGAGGGGCGGGTGCGTGCAGCAGGTCCCCCCCCACCCCACCCCGCGCCCCGAACGTGCCTCCCGCAGTGGCACTAGGAGTGTGTGCAATGAAAGGGACAGGACACCAGACACCAGAGGACCATTCTGACCCTCCTTTCCTTCTCTCTTCGGAAAGCAGGAAATAAATCTCTTGGGTGAAAGAAAAGTGTGCTCCCTGCCACGAAATTTGGGGGGGGGGGGTGTCGGGTTGGCGATAAGGACTTCACTGCTCCCATGGCTCCTGCAATGTTCACGAATCCTCCAAATCCTCAAGGCAAGATGGTTCACAACCAATACATGAGCGAGCTGTCAGAGACACCAGGGACTGAAACACTCCGTATTAGGGAGGGGTCCTCACTCACTTTCATGCAAAGGCAGCGACAACAGCAGCCTTTTCAAAGATGGCTGCAGGCAAGAGGGTGGGGGAGATGATGGAGAAAGTGGTGGTGGCGGCGGCGGCGGCGGCGGCGGCGGCGGCGTGGCAGACTTGGATCACGTCCATTATGTTCATTCAACAAACAGTCGGGGCGACGGGAGAATGGCCGCTTGGTGGTCTGTGTTTCTCCAGGCTCCCTGACCCACTCCCTGCCCCACACCCCCAACCCCCCACACCCCCTTGGACATGGGCAGGAAGGTTTCTAGAGAAGGCAGTGCCTGACCTGCCGGCTCTGTCACCCTGGGGGGAGAACATTTCGGAGAGTCGCCAGAGGCTTCAGACTTCCTACCCCTCTCCCTCCCCCACTCTGAACCCTGGTAACTAGACTTCATTCAACCGACACTTAGGATGGGTCATCCAACTGTTCTCTCATGAAGGAAGGAAGGAAGGAAGGAAGGTGGGTCGGTGGGTAGGTGGGTGTGTTTTCTGCGTGGGGTGAAGCCTTCCCTCCCTCGATGCAAGCCTGATATCCTCACCTGTCACAGAGACTGGACCCCTAAAAAACTACTGTGTCCGGTTTTCTCCCATTTAGGGGGTTCCAGAGTGTGTGTGCGTGCGTGCGCGTGTGCGTGCGTGCGTGCGCGTGCGTGTGCGTGTGCGTGTGCGTGTGTGTGTGTGTGTGTGTGTGTTTTGAGGGCCACACCCACGGCATATGGAGGTTCCCAGATGACGGATCGAATCGGAGGCTTTAGCTGCTGGCCTCCTACACCACAGAAACAGGAATGCCAGGTCCGAGCCGCGTCTGGGACCAACACCACAGCTCACGGCAACACTGGATCCTTTACCCACTGAGCGAGGTGGACAGGGATCGAACCTGCAACCTCATGGTTCCTGGTCGGATTCATTTCCACTGCGCCATGGCGGGAACTCTGCTTTGTGGTTTTGGCGTTTGGATTCCAGAAGGTGGCGTAGGGGTCCCTGTTCGTCATCTATTGGATAGAGACTCGTGTGTGTATATGTTCATCCCATCCTCCTCATGGATCCCTCTCCCCCGCCCTCATGATTTCTTTTTCCCCCTCTGCTTTTTAGGGCTGCCCTCGTGGCATATGGAAGTTCCCAAGCGAGGGGTTGAATCGGAGCTACGGCTGCTGGCCTACGCCACAGGCACAGCCATGTGGGATCCGAGCCGCGTCTGCGACCGACACCACAGCTCACGGCACTGCCTGCCGGATCCTTACCGCCCCCCTGAGCGAGGCCAGGGATCGAACCCACACCCTTCCCTGCAAAGGTTCCTCGTCGGATGCGCTTCCATGGTGCCACGACAGGAACTCCCCCGTGATGGTTTTTTTTCACGCTGGTGTTCCCACCAACAAGGAAGGAATGGCCCAATATTCTGGAATCACCTAGAGGGGAAAAGACGCTGAAAAAGAAAGAACGGAGGGATAGATGGATGTAGATGGATCACTGAATCCCCTTGACTGTACACCTGAAACGAACACAACATTGTAAGCAAGCCCACTGTACGCCGAGCTAAAGCAACAACAACAACCAACAACCACAACAAACTTACATCTTAAAAAAAAAAAAAAAAAAAAAAAAGAAGATGTCCCCTGCAGTTCCCATCAGGGCTCAGCGGTAATGAACCCGACTAGGATCCGTGAGGATGTGGGTTCGATCCCTCCCCTGGCCTCGCTTGGTGGGTTAAGGATCCCGTGTTGCTGTGGCGGTGGGGTAGGCCCGCAGCTACAGTTCTGATTCGACCGTGAGTCTGGGAACTTCCATAGGGCTGGGGCGTGGGCGTTAAAAAAAGATATACTATATGCATACTATATACATATGTAGGAGTTCCCGTCATGGCTGGACGAATCCGACTAGGAGGCCTGAGGGTGCGGGTTCGATCCCTGGCCTCGCTCGTTGGGTTCAGGATCGGGTGTTGCCGTGAGCTCTGGTGTAGGTCGCAGACAGGGCTCGGATCCCGCGTTGTGCTGGCTCTGGTGTAGGCCGGTGGCTACGGCTCCGATTGGACCCCTAGCCTGGGAACCTCCATGTGCCATGGGTGCAGCCCTAGAAACAGAAAATAACTACGTGTGTGTGTCTGTGTGTGTGTGTGTGTGTCTGTGTGTGTGTGTGTGTGTGTGTGTGTGTGTGTGCGTGTGTCTGTGTGTGTCTGTGTGTGTGTGTATACAGATAGATATAGATATACAGATATAGATATAGATATATCACCTACCTAAAGGCCCAGGACTAGAGAAAGCATTGGGTCATTAGGATCTAAGAATCTTCTCCCCGCCCCCCAAATCCATCCATCCAACCCACCCTCCCTCCCTCTCTCCATCTTTCACTTTTCCTGATAAAGACAAAGGGACAAAAATTGTTTGTTTGTTTGTTTCTTTGTTTGTTCGTTTCTTTCTCAAAAGATGTACATCTACTTTGTAACTTATACCTCTGTCAGAGGGATGGAGAATCCTTGACCTTTTCCTCCCTACCCAAATCCTTCCAGAAGTCAGAAACTCAGTGGCTGGAAAACTGGACTGGATCCTGAAGTTTTTCCAGTTGCCTTCCATCTCTGGCTACAACTCTCTTCATGAGCGTTTCCCATTTTCTCCCACCCTTTGGACCTGGCATCCTTGTGGATGAGAACACGTATCGCTTGTCCCGAGGCCCTGAAAACGGAAGCTAGTGGAGTCCCTCGATGAACACATCAGAGAAATGGTCTCTGAGAGTGTCTCTGAGAGTGAAACCATCACCCTGTGTTCATTTCTCTAAGAGCCCCTCGGAAAGTTGGCCCCAACACCTGACGGCATTCTCAGAGGGGCCTTTCAAAAGACTGAAGGGGCGTTCCCGTCATGGCTCCGTGGTTAACGAATCCGACTAGGAACCGTGAGGTTGCGGGTTCGATCCCTGCCCTCACTCAGTGGGTTAAGGATCCAGCGTTGCCGTGAGCTGTGGTGTCGGTCGCAGACACGGCTCGGATCCCACGTTGCTGTGGCTCTGGCGTAGGCTGGCAGCTATGGCTCCGATTCGACCCCTAGCCTGGGAACCTCCATATGCCATGGGAGCGGCCCAAGAAATGGCAAAAAGACAAAACAAACAAACAAACAAACAAACCGACAAAACAAAAGACTGAAGGGACTTTCCCCTCTCCCTCTCTCTTCCCTCTGTCTCACTCACTGTCTCTGTCTGTCTCTCTGTGTCTCTCTCACACGCACACGCACACACACACAGAGTCACCGGCTCCGTTCTTCATATGTAACAGTTTGAAAGTTCCAGGAAAGGTTGGCAGCCCAAACCGGCCTTGGTACTCCAGCTCCAATTAAGTCTCAGAGACAGAGTTTTGGGGTGAAGCATAAAGAACAGCTTTATTGCTTTGCCAGGCTAAGGAGGCCACAGCAGGCTAAGGACCTCAAAACTGTGTCCTCCCTTGAGAGGGGATAGCAAGGGGTTCTATAGGTTTAGCTTAATGGTAGGCATGGGGGTGGCGGAGCTGTCTAGAAGCATCAGGGTGCTTGCATTCTTCTCCCTGGATAGGAGATTAGGATAGACCATTTCAAAGTCATCAAGGCTGGAGTCAGGTGGTCCATGGAATGTTTCCAGTGTCTTTGGGGTTATGGCATTTTGACCTTCTCTCTGGAGTGAAGATTGCTCATCCACGGGGCGGGCGTGGGGCGGGGGGTGGGGGGGGGTCGCAATCCTTAGGGAGTGTTTCAAGGGTAGAGAAAACACCAGGTTCACTACAACTCTGACTCGACAGTAGTCATTAGTCATAAGTTCGTGGGCCAAGGCAAGCCATAACCTAACGGAGACTATTTCAAAGTAGCTTTTAGCTGTAACAATGTCTCTGGCTCCAACACACCAGCACTCCGGGGCTTGAGCTTGGTTTCAGTTTCAGAGGAGGGAACTCTGGCTCCAAGGATTAACCCCTTCGTTCCTTTGGTTTCTGTGGGCCTGGTTCGGGGAGCCCATCCACATCACCGCCTTTTGAGAGGCCATCTGACAACTGTTTCACCAAAGCGACGTCATCTCAAAACAAGGAAACCAGTTCCATGAAATGGAGGATCTCTCCCTCCCTCTCCCTCCCTCTCCTTCTCACTCTCCTCTACCCACAGCTCATGGCAACGTGGGATTCGTAACCCAGTGAGCGAGGCTGAGCATGGAACCTGCCACCTCATGGTTCCTAGTTGCATTTATTTCCACTTCTGCACCACGATGGGACCTCCCCAGCACAGTTTTTCACACGTGAAGTTTCCCGGGACGTCTCGGAGGAGGCGGACCCCAAACGTGTCTCCATGCCCTATGTGGGTGATTCCTGTGAGGTAAAATGACTTAAGGACCGGCCCACACAAAAGGGACACTCTGGCCCTCCTTTCTGGCCCCCAGACAGCAGGAGATGAAAATCTCCTCCTCGTGCAAAGGAAGATGGCAAGTGAAGATGTCCATTCCCACACCAAGGCCAACATGCTCCAGAAGTTTTGCGGGGTTTCCCGGGTTGGGAAATGGCGGGGGCTCCTTTGGCCTGACACGAGGCGAGTTTCGTGCACACATCCTCCCCCACCCCCCTCCATGCAGTCTGCGAGGGGCAGCCTGAGGGTAGGGAAATTGGGGAAAGGGGGGAAAAAAAACACTTTCCCTAAAGAGAAGCTCCAGGAAAAGTCACCACCTCTGACTTGACTGGAGAGTTTCTGCATTTGAATGAAGTGATTGAACCCAGGCCCTGAGGCCTGGATCTTCCTGATCTCCCCTCCCCCCCTTCCCGGGCGTGAGTCCAGGCGATTTGGGAAGCGAGAGGCGGCGCAGCAGGGATGGCGGCCGGGGGTGGGGGGTGGGGCGGGCAGCTGGGGCCGGGAGTGGGGGGGTGCGGGACTAATGAACCAGCGCCTGCCTGCATGCCTGCCTGCCTGCCTGCCTGCCTGCCTGCCTGCCTGCTTGCCTGCCTGCCTGAACGAGCCCCTCCCCTCCCCCCCCACCCCCTCCCCACACCCACCCGCCTGAGGGCAGGGATGGGGCCTGAGAGCTAAGGGAAACTTCTTTGCTAGCTACTTGTCAGGGAGTGATCCCAGCTCAAAGTCCCTTTGCTTATTTCGGAACAAGGTCTGAGTCTCAGCTAGTACAGAGTTTCTGAATGTCTCGGCACATGGACTGGCCTGCACCAAACAAGCAGACAGGAAGAAAAATGAACACACAGAAATCCAGCTGGTCTCCTTCTCCCAGAGTCTCTCTTGGAGAAATTACCTTAAGCTCAGTGACTTTGCCCCGTCTCCCTCTGGTGCAAAGCCATCCCTGGAGGAGCCAGGTCTTACATGAGCAGGGCAGGGCAGGGCAGCACCACCCAGGTGAGCTGGAGAGTGGAGAGTCAAGTTGATAGATACCCCAAATGTGGCTGGCCAGGGGTCTGGGCTAGCATTCCGTGTGAACTCACACACCCAGGCACCTAGCACCGATTTCCCCATGTTCTTCCGACCCTGATTCTCACTCTTCTTCTGTCCCCCCCCCCCCCCCTTCCTTCGGCTTTTTGCCTTTTCTAGGGCCGCTCCTGCGGCATATGGAAGTTCCCCTGCCAGGGGTCCAATCGGAGCTGTAGCCGCTGGCCTGCACCAGACCCACAGCAACGCGGGATCTGAGCCACGTCTGCAACCTGCACCACAGCTCACGGCAATGCTGGATCCTTAACCCACTGAGCAAGGCCAGGGATGGAACCTGCAACCTCATGGTTCCTAGTCAGATTCATTAACCACTGAGCCACAATGGGAACTCTGACTCTCCCTCTTCCCTGCCTGATACCTTAAGAGCCTGATCGTTTGTGGGGAAATGAAATCCCAGCTGGCAAGAGCCACCTTATCTTCCCAGCACACGAGAAAAGAATAGGCGCAGGCTCACATCCATCTTATGTTTCTATGCCTTGCCCTGGCCCCACCGTTTCAGAAAGCTGTGTCCCTCCACCTGTCAAAAGCCAAAGCCCAGGAGTTCCCGTCGTGGAATAGTGGAAAGGAATCCAACCAGGAACCATGAGGTTGCAGGTTCGATCCCAGGCCTTCCACAGTGGGTTTAGGATCTGGTGGCATCACCTTGCGCTGCGGTGTAGGTTGCAGACGCAGCTTGGATCTGATGGTGCTTGTGACTGTGGCATACACCCCAGCAGTTGTAGGTCTGATTCGGCCCCTAGCCCGGGAACCTCCATATGATGGGGGGAGGGGGGGGGGGGAGGCTGCAGCCAAAGCCCAAGGAAGAAAGACAATCAGAATGTTGCGTGGAACTCCTGGAGACTTAACAACCACCACCAGTCATGACCATGGCTGTCAACCGACACCAGAGCCAAAGAAATGTCGGATCAAATAGGAACCTGCCACTTACACCAGTACTCACCACAATGCAGGACCACAAAAACAAAGGAACAAGAAACCAAAACTAAATAATTGCCCAGGAGCAGCAGGTGCAGGAAAAGCATGCTGACTCTCACCCCCCAGAAGCCAGAGGTAACCTATTTATCACCCCACACGCACACACCTCAGCACCACCAGCACCAGCACCCCCCCCCCCCACCCCAGGATCGAATCTGCATCCTCGTGGGTGCTCCTCAGCTTTGTTACCAATGAGCCACAATGGGATCTCCCCAATCCAGGTTTTTATGTTTCTTTTTTTTTTTTTTTTCCCCTTGCTTTCTTCGGGTGGCACTCACGGCACACGGAGGTTCCCAGGCTAGGGAATCAGAGCTTGAGCCACTGGCCTACACCACAGACACAGCAACACCAGGTCCGATCTGTGTCTGCAACCTACACCACAGTTCAGGGCAATGCCAGATCTTTCACCCACTGAGCGAGGCCAGGGATCAAACCAGCACTCTCATGGATGCTACTCAGATTCCTACCTGCTGAGTCACAATGGGAACTCCACTAAATACATAAATTTTTTCAAAGAGAGAGAGAGAGGGAGAGTGTGTGTGTGTGTGTGTGTGTGTGTGTGTGTGTGTGTGAGAGAGAGAGAGAGAGAGGTCTGGTATCACTTGGGGAAAAATAAAATTATGCTTGGAGAAAAATACCTGTCCCTAGAGATCATTCACAATGGCTTGTTCTGCCTGTTCATTTCTCTCTTTCTTCCCTTTTCTTTTTTCCTTCCTTTTCTTTTCCTTTCGCATCTGTCTGTGCCGTGTGTGTGTGTGTGTGTGTGTGTGTGTGTGTGTGTGTGTGTGTGTGTGTGTGTGTGTGTGTGTGTAGTCTTCTTTTAGGGCTTCACATGTGCCATTTTGTAGGTTCCCAGGTTAGGGGTCAATGCTAGTCGGGTTCGTTTCCACCGAGCCACAACGGGAATTCCTGCCTTGTGCTTCTTTATCTTTGCTCTGTTACTAGGTGCTAGGGATTCCTTTTTGTTAAGTCCAGTCACTTAAATAAGGGTGTTTGCAGGGTTGCCTAAAGCATCAAAAATGTATTTTCTCATTAAATATTGGAATGTGGGGAGTTCCTGTTGTGGCTCAGTGGTAACAAACCCGACTAGTATCCATGTATGCCGGTTCGACCCCTGGTTTGGGAACTTCCGTATGCCACAGTTATGGCTCTAAAAAATCCTCTCTCTCTCTCTCTCTCTCTCTCTCTCTCTCTCGATAATATACACATACACACACACATCCATACGTACATACCTATGTACACATATACATATACATTGGAATTTGGTCTGCCATCGATGAGATGCTCCCTCTTTGTGTGTTGTTCATTTTGTTTTTTGTTTTTTAGGAGTGCACCCTCGGGATATGGAAGTTCCCTGGGCTAGGGGTTGAAGAATCGGAGCTGTAGCTGCTGGCCTGCACCTCAGCCAGAGCTATGCCCTGCCAGATCACCCGATCTGAGCTGAGTGGCCACGTCTGTCACCTACACCTACCTCCCCCTGAATGAAGACGTATTTTCAATACATCTCAAGTGGAGAAAAACTTGCTAAAAATCACTTTATTTGTCATGGAAACCATATCTTCTAGCAGACATGGCACAAAAGCCAGTGTTTATGGTCATCACACCACAGACATCAGAATTCCAAGCTTCTAGGGGTTTCTTGGGGGTGGGGTGGGGTGTGTCCCCAGGGCCTGTGGAAGTTCCATGCCCACCCCTCTGCCACCACCCAGGGATCCTTCGCCCTGGGTGGGTGGGGGGAGGGAGAGGGTATCTCAGCAGAAACGATCTTATCTTACGGGGTTTATGGATGGCTAGAAGCATGTGGTTCTGTTCATCTCATGCTTGAGGTTTCGGTTTTTGCCCTCCTACCTACCCAATGGTCGGCAGATGGAATTCTTCTGGTTTTCTCTGGCCATCCCTCTCCTCGAACTCACGGGTCCAGTTTTTCTCCCACATTTGACTTTTCCGGGAGATCCACAAAAGGAAGCGCCAACCCTTGACATCCACCGACAAGAGATCACCACCCTCTGCCCCTCTTTAGCCCCTTCTCATCCTCATGCCTGCCTGCACACATCGGAGACATTTCCAAGTGCCCAGGAGGATCCTTGGACCCTGACACCTCGAAATCTTCCCTGAGCAGCAGTGCTCGGGACTCAGACCTGGGGTTTAT
Organism: Sus scrofa; assembly: GCF_054392235.1. NCBI lineage: Eukaryota > Metazoa > Chordata > Mammalia > Artiodactyla > Suidae > Sus > Sus scrofa. The sequence continues at coordinate 39,840,755 of NC_139392.1, forward strand.
CACGGGCTCCAACCACGACCTTTGGTTTTCCTGGGCTGGGAGATCGGTTTCATGAGATGGAACCGGCTGCGGATTCAGCTTCTGGATCTGGACTGTGAAACGTTGTACAAGACTTTTTTCAAGGCATGACTGTAGGGGAACAAAACCTTGCGGCCCGCCCCCCGCCACATCCCAGATGTCACATGAGCACGGGGAGGAATTCTGTGGAGCTGGAAACAACCATGACCCAAAAGAACACAGGAAGGAATTCCTGTCATGGCGGGGCAGAAACGAATCGGACTAGGAATCACGAGGTGGCAGGTTTGATCCCTGGCCTCGCTCAGGGGTTTAAGGATCTGGCATTTTTCCGCGAGCTGTGGCATAAGGTCTCAGATGTGGCTCGGATCCCGCCGTTGCTGTGGCTGTGGCTCAGGCTAGCAGATGCAGCTCCGATTCAACACCAAGCGTGGGCGCGCGCGCGCGCGCGGGGGGTGGGGGGGAGGCGGGGAGGGAAGCAAACCTCCTAAGAACGACGAAAGTGCAGTTAGGAAACAGAAAATGATGATCCCGGAAGTCCACTTGAATGTGGTTGGGAGACATGCGTAGGACCACACCGCCACCGTGTGAGAGACCAGTGCAAGACAGCTGAACAATACAAAGCGGGGTGGGGGGTGGGGTGCTTGGCGGGGGTTGGAGGAGGAGGAGGAGGAGGAGGAGGTGGGGGGAGACGGCGGCACTGGTGCTGGGCAAAGGTGCCTCTGGGCGAGGACTTTGGTGACCATATTCTCATGGCAGGCTTGAGAGCCCAAAAGATGACATGGTGGAGGCTGAAGTTAAGTTTGGTCAAAAGGAAAACAACCATGAGAAAAGATGCATCCACCCACACCTAGAAAAGATATCGTGCCAGGAATGGGAGCCCTGTTCCAATGGCTCTTCCTGGGATTGTGGGAAATGAATCGATAGCAAGAAGATGCTTTCACATCCATGTCTTCAATGACTCCTGTACTAAGTGCGTCGTGGTTTTGCCAGTTTGGCAGAGTTGTGGAATGTCATCCGGCAATTGCATCTCCCCTGCCCAACCAGCAAGATGGAGTTGTTCTTTTTTTTTTTTTTTTTTTTTTTTCCTGCTGCACTGCCTTTCCTGTGCCAGGGATCGAACTTGAGGCTCAGCTGTGACCTAGGCACAGCGGGAACTCCAAGATGGATTTCTTTTTCCTTCTTTTTCTTTCCTTCCTTCCTTTCTTCCTTTCTTTCTTTTCTCTCTCTCTCTTTCTTTTTCTTTTCTTTCTTTCTTTCTCTTTCCTTCCTTCCTTTCTTCCTTTCTTTCTCCTTTCTTTTTCTTTCTTTCTTTCTTTCTTTCTTTCTTTCTTTCTTTCTTTCTTTCTTTCTTTCTTTCTTTCTTTCTCTCTCTCTATCTTTCTCTTTCCTTCCTTTCTTTCTTTCTCTTTCTTTCTTTCTTTCTTTCTTTCTTTCTTTCTTTCTTTCTTTCTTTCTTTCTTTCTTTCTCTCTCTCTCTCTCTCTCTCTCTCTCTTTCTGGTTTTTTTTGGGGGGGAGCCACACCCGCAGCACATGGAGGTTCCCAGGCTAGGGGTCAATTCGGAGCCTTACCTGCCGGCCTACACCACAGGCACAGCCACGCGGGATCCGAGCCGCGTCTGTGACGGACACCACAGCTCACGGCAATGCCAGATCCTTAACCCAACAAGTGAGCCAGGGATCAAACCTGCAACCTCATGGTTCCTGGTCGGATTTGTTTCCACTACCCCAGGATGGCAATCCTGAGACTTGCAAAGTTTATTGTTTGTTTCGGGTTTTCTCCACCCCCTCTCCCTCCCGTTTCAGCTTTATGTTTTACTTTTTGGCCACACCCACGGGCAGCAAGTGGAAGTTTTTCCTGAGGCAGAGATGGAACCTGCACCACACAGGGGCAACCAGAGCCACCGCGTTGAGAAAGCAGGAGCCTTGACCCTGTTGGTCGTGGGCTTCCTTCTTCTTCTTCTTCTTCTGTTGTTGTTTTTTGGGTTTTTTTTGGGGGGGGGTTGTTTTCCTTTTTTTGTTTTGTTTTGTTTTGTTTTGGATGAGATTTCAGTTCACCCCCCCCCCCCAACACACACACACACTCATAGTGTTGCGTTGTACTTTCCCTCCATTGTGGTTGGTCAGTCATGCTGAAATCCATGTTTCTATGACCTGACCACCAGAGCATTTGCCCCAGGCAGCCATTTGTTCTCTTTGGACTTTGTCTCAGTCTATGCAGAGAGAGATTTTCATTTCCACTTTCCTAGGATCGACTGTATCCTTCTCTCCCTTCCTAAGCTTCTGGGCTTTGCTTGTCTGCTTTTGACAGACCGTCTCCGTCGGTAAGGGTGGCAGGTAAACCGACTCCTGCGTTGTCGTTCTCCGAGAGCTTGCCCGGTTTCGTTTTTGCCAGTCCCCGCCTACCCTCCCACCCTCCCTCTCTCCCTCCCTCCTCCAGCTCCGTGCAGGGAGGTGGGGTGGGGGTGGGGGAGAGAAGAGAAGGTGGAGGGGAACCTGAGATCTCTCTCGCTAGTGCCACCCTCACCGCGCCGGCTTCTCTCTGGAATTCCCAAGCCCAGGAAGGGACATGCTTGGGGGAGCGAGCGCGGCTCCTTCTAGGCAACAGCGAGAACCTCTTCCCAGCTCCTTCCCCGCCGCCGCCGCCGCCGCCGCCGCCGCCGCCGCCGCCGCCGCCCCCCTCTTTCCATCTGCTGCCATCACGCCACGCAGTGCCTTGCCAGGAGGCAGCTCCGCGAGGCAAGCTTCGCGGTCGTGCAGGACGCCTGGCGCCTCGGCCCCGGGAAGAGCTCGGGCATTTGGGTGGCCGGCGCTGTGTCGTTGTGTCGCCGCCGGCCGGCCGGCCTTCCGGATCTGTCCCGGTGACGTTGGTGGCGGTTGTCGCGTGCCATCTAGTGTCCGCTTTTATATCGTCCCTTCCCTCTGCAGCTTTGGGGACCTTCGCGAGGGATGTGACTCAGCCATCCGGCCTGAGTCAGAGTTCCGGGAGGCTGGCGACACTGGCGGCGACAGCTCCGGTGGCTCAGAGGCCTGGGAGTGTCCCTCTCTCACCGGAGATTGGGCCTGCAGGCCTGTGAGGGAGTGACTGTCACCGCGCTCCCCAGGCAGGCTCTGGGGCCGCCTGGCCGGGTCGACCAGCATCCGCTCTTGCCGCTCCGGCCCCGGGGACCGACCAGGCCTGGGCCGGGCCGCCTCCCTAGCGAGGGGAGAGGGTGTGCGGCGCCCGGGACTGCCTGTGCTCGGGTGGCCTGGCCTTGTCCCGGGTCGCCCTTTGGAGCGTGAATGACTCCCGCCTGCGGTCCCTCCAGCCTCTCATCCCCGAAGTGAGGAGCGGCCCGGGTTGTGCGCTGAGGGCGTTGGAGGGCGCGACAGGCTCGGTGGCCGGCACGCTTGTTTCCCGGTCGTCATGCCGGCATGGGCCCCTCCCCGCCTGCCCCCCGACTGATGGCTACCGCCGGCCCGTGCGGAGTCGTACTCACGAGGTCTAGACCGGCACAAGACGTGAGGGGTGGAGCGGAAAGGGTGGCTCGGGCCCCGGCGCCTTCCTTCGCGGGGTCCGTTCGTCGGAGGCGCCTCCGTGGAAACATTTTTTTTTCCAAGTCCTGATGGATCCGGAGACGGTGGACGGTACCCCGCCGGCCCCCTGCTCCCGGGTGTGGCCGGGAAGGGTGCACCTGGGCCTGAGGCGTGCCCATGTAGGGTCCCGGTCGTTGGACAAGACTTCGTTTCCCACGCTCTCATTTCCCGCCCCCCGCCCTCGGAGTGTTTCCCTGTCGGTCGGTCGATCGGTCGGGAGGTGGGGACCGGCCTGAGCTGGATGGTGTGTCCTGGATTTTGGGGGAGCCAAGTCCCCGTCTGGAGCTCCGGACAGACCGATACCTGCCCGCGTGGGCAAGCCGGGAAGGGCTTCCCCGGCTGGCCGGCCGGCTCCACCTCCTTCATGTCCCTGTCCCTTCCTTGCGGTCACGCTCCCCGGGTCGACCAGATGGCTCTGAGAGCGCTGGGTCTGGCGACTCTAGGGCAGGGCTGGGGGACAAGTGTCCGGATGGGGGTTCCGGGGATACCCCCACGTCCTGTGGGTGGGCCCCGCTGCTGGGCATGGACATTTTTCGCGGCCGAAATACGCCTTTTCTGTCACCAGGTAGATGCTGACACGATCCTCTTCAGCGCCTGTCGCTGGAGACCTTGGGCCTCTGGATGCACGTGGGGGGCTTTGGGCTTTCGGCTGCTGTCCAAGGCCTGACCCTGCCCTTTGCACCCCGCGTGGGGGCCGCTCGCCTGGGCCTGTGCGCCGGCTCTCACTTGTGCATCCAGCTGGCCCGTGCTGCGGTGTCTCCTCCGGTCTCTGGCTGACCCGAGGGCGGCAGGGCGCGTGGCCCTGTGGGGTCTTCTACCCTGTGTGCCTCCCTGCTGCGGGCACCCGGCGGCTCGGCTGGGACAACCCCACCCTGTTGGCTCCGTGCCACGTGTCAGGCGTTCTCCCTCCCGGGGTTGTCAGCCGCTGTCTCTCCCCTGAGAGAGGAAGGGGAGGAGGAGGAGGAGGAGGGGGTGCCGGTGAAGCTGAAGCAGGCCCCCGTGGTGATTGTCTTTGCTGGCCCTCCCTCCCCTCTTCTGGGCTCTTCCCTGGCTCTGCCAGGACTGATCGATGTGGTGATGTGGCGCTCTCCTGGGCTTGGGCTTAAGCCGCGCCAGATGAGGGACGGCCGCTCATGGTGAGCTGGGCCGCGCCTCTCATTCTGTCGCGGGCCCCTCGCTGCTCCTCCCCCACCTGCGGGTGGTGTGGGGGAAGGCAGGGGTGCGGCCTCCAGCCTGACCTCTGGTCTCCCGCCCTGCTGCCTTCGGGTGTCAGTCGGGGGGGGGGGGCCTGGGTCCTTTGGGACGCAGCAGGCATTCTCGCTTTGCCGCCTTGGCGTGTGCCTTGCGAGCGGTCCCTCCCCAAAGTGGGGGGGAGGCCTCCCTCGCTGCCATGCTTCGCATCCCTGCGGGTGCGTGAGCGTGCCTCCCCTGGTCCTCTGTGGTGCCCCTGGAGTACTCCGGGTTGCCTGTCAGATGCCCGAGGCCGAGCGGTGGTGTCGTTTTCCTCTCCCAGCGGTGAGTCCCCTCGGGTCCCCACTGTGGTGGTGGCGTGCCCCACGAGCAGCTTCCTAAAGCTCAGGGGAGGGGGTCGAGACGGTAAGGCAGGGGAAGCTTGTGTCCCCTCCCCGGGAGGGGCTCAGGTGGACCCCTTGTCATGGGTCTCCCTCACTGTGTGCCAGTGAGGGCAGCCCTTGGCCCTTGAGCGGCACGCCCCATGCTTCTCCCTTGACCGGGAAGGCTGCATGTGGTCGTGAGAGCGACCGCGGTGGGCCGGGAGATGTGAAGGGGGGGTCCCCGTCTGGCTTTCCGGACGTGGCACCCCTCCACCCACGTGGAAAAGTCTGAAAGGCAAGCCTGGTGGCAGCACAGACTCTTGCTCTCCCGGCTCTGACCGTGGACGCTCACATGGGCTGTGTGCTTTACCCATACCGCAGACCCCCCCCCTTCTGACTTCCCACTTTTTGGGAGTGTTCCCACTCCCGTGGGTCCCCGAAGGGGCGAACGATGGTGTGGGGGGCACGACGCGCCCTCGGTGAGAAAGCCTTCTCTAGCGATCTGAGAGGGGGGCCTTGGGGTACCTGGACCCCCCAGCCGCCGCCCCTCTGAAGTGTGCAAGGCAGTAGCTGCCGGTGCTACTTGCCACAGCGTGTGGGCAAGAGCCGCCCTCGCGCGAGGGGTGCGCTGGCCCCCGCGGTGGGGGCCAAGCGCTGCTCTTTTGCCTAATGCGGCCTGTACCTCCCCCCTCCGAGTTGGGGGAGGGTCACGCCGGGCCGGGCCGGGTTTTGGCATCCAGCGCCGGGCTGTGTGCTGCGTGGGCACGTGGTGCCCCTCCCCTTGGAAGGGGAAGTGGAGGAGGGGGATGCGCCCCGTCCCCCGGCGGCCTCTGCCCCTGCCTCCCCCGCTGCGAGCCGCCTGTCGGTTCTTCCCGCACTCGCCTGGGGTCGCAGCTGGTGGTGTGGAGGTGGTGAGCGAGCATGGTTCGGGCCGCCTCGCTCAGGAGCGTTTCCCCCAGGCGTCAGGCCCTGGAGGGTGGACTAGGTGAAGGACGGATGAGATGAGGGTGGAAAGATGGACGGATGGGTGAGATGAGGCGGACGAGCCCCCCCCCCACGTGGCAGGGGGGGGGAAGCCTTTGCACATGGGGCCCTGGTGGTGGGGCCGGGTCGTGGAGTGCTCTGGGGCGACTGAGGCCGCCTGGTGTCCCAGGTGTCATGGGACTGCCCTCGTGTGTGTGGTGGTGTGACCCCGTGCTGGTTTGCCTGGCGTGCCTGGGTCCTTTCTCCTCTCCCTGGGCAGGCACCCGCGTCCCTGCCTCACAGCCCTTGCCCCGTGTGCATTGCCGCCCTTCCCCGGTGCTGCCGGCCCTCCCCCTGCCCCGAACAGGTGACCGCCCTGCCTTGCCTGTGCCATGTCTCTCTCCCTCCCGCCCCCGTGTCAACCGGGGACCTGAAATGGCCTCACCTCGTGTGGGTGTCACCCCCTGGCCGCCGTGGCCGGGCGGGTGTCCCTGGGTGATGTGCTTCTCGGGTGTCCCCCTGTGCGCGGGGGGGTGGGGGAAGAGGGTTGGGCACGGCGGGTGCGTGTGGGGTGTGGGGGGTGGTCGTCGGTAGGTGCCTTGGGAGACTTGTTTCCACGGGGCCGGCTGTGGCTCGTC
>NC_139392.1:39860000-39877500 GCF_054392235.1 Sus scrofa
CCCCGCCGCCCTTGCCGCGACAACGTTGCTGTCCCTGTATTAGGACGGTGAGGAGGTTCTTGTTGGTCTTCGGATGGCCGCACCCACGGTCTATGGAGCTTCCCAGGCTAGGGGTCGAACTGGTGTTACGGCTGCTGGCCTACGCCCGAGCCGCAGCCGTGCCGGATCTGAGCCTCGTCTCAACCCCCTGCGTGAGGCGAAGGATGGAGCCCGCAACCTCATGGTCCCTAGTCAGATTCGTTTCCTCTGTGCCACGAGGGAAAGTCCTGAATCAACGATGCACGGATTTAGGACGCTATGGAGGGATGCATTGGCCGGCCCCAGGTCATATGGGGTTCCGGAGCCAGGGATCCGATCCAAGTCCCAGCTGTGGCAACGTGATTACTTGAAAGAGGACCCTTTAAAGCCGGGGTGGGGGTGGCGGGAGGGGATGACACTGCATGCCATGGAGGCGCTCACCTGTCCTTTTTGTGGACACCTTTTCCGCGGTGGTGACAATGGATGCCCTGGCTGCCGTTCGGAAATGAAAGGTGAAGGCCAAGGTCCACGGTCCGTGGTCGGCGTGGTTCGTCTTCAAGGCCACGGATGAAGAAACGGGCTCCAGGAGGAAAGAGTCCAGGCCTTATGCCTGCCCTGCCTGGAGAATCCATGTCGCCACACAGCGATCCATCCCGATGCGTTCGTTGGTCCTGCGACGCCCCCTGCCGTAAGCTGCTTTTTATAGTCTCCGAAAAGGTCCGCCAGATGGCTCCCGGGGTGGGCCTGGGACGACCAAGTTCGGGGCCGGAAGAGGCCACTTCCAAGTGGGGGAGGAGTTACAAGTGGGTGGCAGACCTGAAGATAACCTGGAGGGGAGGAAAAAGGAGGGGAACCGTGACCGACCGAGCGAGCCGGAGGGGAGGGGAGGGGAGGGGAGGGGAGGGACGATGGGATGGCACCATCGGGAGTCCTGCTCAAAGAATTGGAGCCTCCTTGAGACATGCGACCACATCCATCATTCCAGAGGGAATGGAAGCGTCTTCCCCATGGTTGTACAATGATACATGTCCTTCAGAGTCCCTGAGAAAAAAAGGAATACAAGGCAAGATTTTGTCCGTGGAGGGAAGGGGGGGGGGGGGAGAACAGAGGCTCCAGACTTTGGATCTCTTGGCACAGGGGCCTCCTGCGCCGTATGGAAAGGACTGTTCCTAGGGTGCTCTCAGAATGGGATTTCTGGGTCCCACGAACCTTGTGTGTTGGACAAAGAGGCAGAAAGAGGGGTTCCCGGCTGGAAAGCCCAAACCACAGCTCTTCAGATGGGTAGGGAAGGGCAGACAGACTTCCGGCCCCAAGCAGTGATCTGGACCTCCAGAGGCCTTAGGACGACTTCACTGAGAACACGCAGAATACGACCCAGCCACAGCGTCCTCTATACCTAGCTCTGTTTCACTTTCTCTGTCTCTCTCCCCTCCTCCTCTTTCTCCCTCTGATTCTGCCTCTCACTGTCTGCCTATCCTCCGTCCCTCCCTGTCTGTCTCTGTCTCTCTCCCTCACAAGCACACCAAAGCGGGTCCCCCCCCCCCCCCCGGAAAGGACGGATGTGAGACGGACACCCTCTTCTTCCCGTCTTGAAAGCAGGAGAAAAACCTTCCTCTAGAAGCCCAAGTTCAAAGCCAGCTGTTTCAAGGAACGTCTGCCTCTGGCAAGGGGGAGGGGGAGGGCGAGGGGGAGGGCGAGGGGGCGGCCTGGAGGCAGCCTGGAGCACCCACGGCATGCATTCAGAAACCTCGTGCATCTCTCTTCCGGTGCTATCTTTTGGGGGCACGTGGTACTCTTGGGCAAGTCCTCCGAACGATAGTGGAAACAAACATCTGTCTTCTCTCCCACACCTGATGAATGCAGACAGACACACTGGAAGAGCACCCACCCCCCCTTTTCCCCCAAAGGACTCTTGTCACTGTACAGACGGGGGGGGGGGGGGGGGGGGCGGCACGGGGGTGTCACACGCAGTCTTGGTGGCTCGTCTATGTTTCCAATCCGCCCAGGCAGTGCAGGCGGCCACCACTGCTGCTGCCACCTCTCACCGATCGTTCATCCTGTCCGTCAGTGCTATGACAGCACTAAGCTCTTCAGGGAGAAAATGCTCCCTGCCTTTCCTCTCGGAGGGCACACTGAGGGCACCCACTCCCATTAACAAAGTTTATTCACCTTGACAGGAAGAAAAGAGCTTGGGGTTTCTCACACCGCTGCAGATGACACTTTCCTACCGACTCTGGAATTCTCTTGCTCATTCTCCGGTGGGCCCGCCCCCCCCATTTCAGGAGAGGGTGTTTGGTTCTGGGTTGGGGTGCGTGTGTGTGCGCGCGTGTGTGTGTGCGTGTGGGTGTGTGTGTCTGGGTGTGTCTGTGTCTTGCTTTTTCATTTTATTGGAATACAGTTGACTGACAAAGTTGTATGAACTTACAGGGTTGTTTCTGGGTGTTCGTCATGGCAGTGAAAGGAAACACCAGGATTTCCCTAGAAAGCCATCCCGTTCACCTGATCGGTGGCGTGAAGGACATTCACATCCTCCTTGAGTTTCGCATTTGAAAGTGAGGGGCGGGTGCGTGCAGCAGGTCCCCCCCCACCCCACCCCGCGCCCCGAACGTGCCTCCCGCAGTGGCACTAGGAGTGTGTGCAATGAAAGGGACAGGACACCAGACACCAGAGGACCATTCTGACCCTCCTTTCCTTCTCTCTTCGGAAAGCAGGAAATAAATCTCTTGGGTGAAAGAAAAGTGTGCTCCCTGCCACGAAATTTGGGGGGGGGGGGTGTCGGGTTGGCGATAAGGACTTCACTGCTCCCATGGCTCCTGCAATGTTCACGAATCCTCCAAATCCTCAAGGCAAGATGGTTCACAACCAATACATGAGCGAGCTGTCAGAGACACCAGGGACTGAAACACTCCGTATTAGGGAGGGGTCCTCACTCACTTTCATGCAAAGGCAGCGACAACAGCAGCCTTTTCAAAGATGGCTGCAGGCAAGAGGGTGGGGGAGATGATGGAGAAAGTGGTGGTGGCGGCGGCGGCGGCGGCGGCGGCGGCGGCGTGGCAGACTTGGATCACGTCCATTATGTTCATTCAACAAACAGTCGGGGCGACGGGAGAATGGCCGCTTGGTGGTCTGTGTTTCTCCAGGCTCCCTGACCCACTCCCTGCCCCACACCCCCAACCCCCCACACCCCCTTGGACATGGGCAGGAAGGTTTCTAGAGAAGGCAGTGCCTGACCTGCCGGCTCTGTCACCCTGGGGGGAGAACATTTCGGAGAGTCGCCAGAGGCTTCAGACTTCCTACCCCTCTCCCTCCCCCACTCTGAACCCTGGTAACTAGACTTCATTCAACCGACACTTAGGATGGGTCATCCAACTGTTCTCTCATGAAGGAAGGAAGGAAGGAAGGAAGGTGGGTCGGTGGGTAGGTGGGTGTGTTTTCTGCGTGGGGTGAAGCCTTCCCTCCCTCGATGCAAGCCTGATATCCTCACCTGTCACAGAGACTGGACCCCTAAAAAACTACTGTGTCCGGTTTTCTCCCATTTAGGGGGTTCCAGAGTGTGTGTGCGTGCGTGCGCGTGTGCGTGCGTGCGTGCGCGTGCGTGTGCGTGTGCGTGTGCGTGTGTGTGTGTGTGTGTGTGTGTTTTGAGGGCCACACCCACGGCATATGGAGGTTCCCAGATGACGGATCGAATCGGAGGCTTTAGCTGCTGGCCTCCTACACCACAGAAACAGGAATGCCAGGTCCGAGCCGCGTCTGGGACCAACACCACAGCTCACGGCAACACTGGATCCTTTACCCACTGAGCGAGGTGGACAGGGATCGAACCTGCAACCTCATGGTTCCTGGTCGGATTCATTTCCACTGCGCCATGGCGGGAACTCTGCTTTGTGGTTTTGGCGTTTGGATTCCAGAAGGTGGCGTAGGGGTCCCTGTTCGTCATCTATTGGATAGAGACTCGTGTGTGTATATGTTCATCCCATCCTCCTCATGGATCCCTCTCCCCCGCCCTCATGATTTCTTTTTCCCCCTCTGCTTTTTAGGGCTGCCCTCGTGGCATATGGAAGTTCCCAAGCGAGGGGTTGAATCGGAGCTACGGCTGCTGGCCTACGCCACAGGCACAGCCATGTGGGATCCGAGCCGCGTCTGCGACCGACACCACAGCTCACGGCACTGCCTGCCGGATCCTTACCGCCCCCCTGAGCGAGGCCAGGGATCGAACCCACACCCTTCCCTGCAAAGGTTCCTCGTCGGATGCGCTTCCATGGTGCCACGACAGGAACTCCCCCGTGATGGTTTTTTTTCACGCTGGTGTTCCCACCAACAAGGAAGGAATGGCCCAATATTCTGGAATCACCTAGAGGGGAAAAGACGCTGAAAAAGAAAGAACGGAGGGATAGATGGATGTAGATGGATCACTGAATCCCCTTGACTGTACACCTGAAACGAACACAACATTGTAAGCAAGCCCACTGTACGCCGAGCTAAAGCAACAACAACAACCAACAACCACAACAAACTTACATCTTAAAAAAAAAAAAAAAAAAAAAAAAGAAGATGTCCCCTGCAGTTCCCATCAGGGCTCAGCGGTAATGAACCCGACTAGGATCCGTGAGGATGTGGGTTCGATCCCTCCCCTGGCCTCGCTTGGTGGGTTAAGGATCCCGTGTTGCTGTGGCGGTGGGGTAGGCCCGCAGCTACAGTTCTGATTCGACCGTGAGTCTGGGAACTTCCATAGGGCTGGGGCGTGGGCGTTAAAAAAAGATATACTATATGCATACTATATACATATGTAGGAGTTCCCGTCATGGCTGGACGAATCCGACTAGGAGGCCTGAGGGTGCGGGTTCGATCCCTGGCCTCGCTCGTTGGGTTCAGGATCGGGTGTTGCCGTGAGCTCTGGTGTAGGTCGCAGACAGGGCTCGGATCCCGCGTTGTGCTGGCTCTGGTGTAGGCCGGTGGCTACGGCTCCGATTGGACCCCTAGCCTGGGAACCTCCATGTGCCATGGGTGCAGCCCTAGAAACAGAAAATAACTACGTGTGTGTGTCTGTGTGTGTGTGTGTGTGTCTGTGTGTGTGTGTGTGTGTGTGTGTGTGTGTGTGCGTGTGTCTGTGTGTGTCTGTGTGTGTGTGTATACAGATAGATATAGATATACAGATATAGATATAGATATATCACCTACCTAAAGGCCCAGGACTAGAGAAAGCATTGGGTCATTAGGATCTAAGAATCTTCTCCCCGCCCCCCAAATCCATCCATCCAACCCACCCTCCCTCCCTCTCTCCATCTTTCACTTTTCCTGATAAAGACAAAGGGACAAAAATTGTTTGTTTGTTTGTTTCTTTGTTTGTTCGTTTCTTTCTCAAAAGATGTACATCTACTTTGTAACTTATACCTCTGTCAGAGGGATGGAGAATCCTTGACCTTTTCCTCCCTACCCAAATCCTTCCAGAAGTCAGAAACTCAGTGGCTGGAAAACTGGACTGGATCCTGAAGTTTTTCCAGTTGCCTTCCATCTCTGGCTACAACTCTCTTCATGAGCGTTTCCCATTTTCTCCCACCCTTTGGACCTGGCATCCTTGTGGATGAGAACACGTATCGCTTGTCCCGAGGCCCTGAAAACGGAAGCTAGTGGAGTCCCTCGATGAACACATCAGAGAAATGGTCTCTGAGAGTGTCTCTGAGAGTGAAACCATCACCCTGTGTTCATTTCTCTAAGAGCCCCTCGGAAAGTTGGCCCCAACACCTGACGGCATTCTCAGAGGGGCCTTTCAAAAGACTGAAGGGGCGTTCCCGTCATGGCTCCGTGGTTAACGAATCCGACTAGGAACCGTGAGGTTGCGGGTTCGATCCCTGCCCTCACTCAGTGGGTTAAGGATCCAGCGTTGCCGTGAGCTGTGGTGTCGGTCGCAGACACGGCTCGGATCCCACGTTGCTGTGGCTCTGGCGTAGGCTGGCAGCTATGGCTCCGATTCGACCCCTAGCCTGGGAACCTCCATATGCCATGGGAGCGGCCCAAGAAATGGCAAAAAGACAAAACAAACAAACAAACAAACAAACCGACAAAACAAAAGACTGAAGGGACTTTCCCCTCTCCCTCTCTCTTCCCTCTGTCTCACTCACTGTCTCTGTCTGTCTCTCTGTGTCTCTCTCACACGCACACGCACACACACACAGAGTCACCGGCTCCGTTCTTCATATGTAACAGTTTGAAAGTTCCAGGAAAGGTTGGCAGCCCAAACCGGCCTTGGTACTCCAGCTCCAATTAAGTCTCAGAGACAGAGTTTTGGGGTGAAGCATAAAGAACAGCTTTATTGCTTTGCCAGGCTAAGGAGGCCACAGCAGGCTAAGGACCTCAAAACTGTGTCCTCCCTTGAGAGGGGATAGCAAGGGGTTCTATAGGTTTAGCTTAATGGTAGGCATGGGGGTGGCGGAGCTGTCTAGAAGCATCAGGGTGCTTGCATTCTTCTCCCTGGATAGGAGATTAGGATAGACCATTTCAAAGTCATCAAGGCTGGAGTCAGGTGGTCCATGGAATGTTTCCAGTGTCTTTGGGGTTATGGCATTTTGACCTTCTCTCTGGAGTGAAGATTGCTCATCCACGGGGCGGGCGTGGGGCGGGGGGTGGGGGGGGGTCGCAATCCTTAGGGAGTGTTTCAAGGGTAGAGAAAACACCAGGTTCACTACAACTCTGACTCGACAGTAGTCATTAGTCATAAGTTCGTGGGCCAAGGCAAGCCATAACCTAACGGAGACTATTTCAAAGTAGCTTTTAGCTGTAACAATGTCTCTGGCTCCAACACACCAGCACTCCGGGGCTTGAGCTTGGTTTCAGTTTCAGAGGAGGGAACTCTGGCTCCAAGGATTAACCCCTTCGTTCCTTTGGTTTCTGTGGGCCTGGTTCGGGGAGCCCATCCACATCACCGCCTTTTGAGAGGCCATCTGACAACTGTTTCACCAAAGCGACGTCATCTCAAAACAAGGAAACCAGTTCCATGAAATGGAGGATCTCTCCCTCCCTCTCCCTCCCTCTCCTTCTCACTCTCCTCTACCCACAGCTCATGGCAACGTGGGATTCGTAACCCAGTGAGCGAGGCTGAGCATGGAACCTGCCACCTCATGGTTCCTAGTTGCATTTATTTCCACTTCTGCACCACGATGGGACCTCCCCAGCACAGTTTTTCACACGTGAAGTTTCCCGGGACGTCTCGGAGGAGGCGGACCCCAAACGTGTCTCCATGCCCTATGTGGGTGATTCCTGTGAGGTAAAATGACTTAAGGACCGGCCCACACAAAAGGGACACTCTGGCCCTCCTTTCTGGCCCCCAGACAGCAGGAGATGAAAATCTCCTCCTCGTGCAAAGGAAGATGGCAAGTGAAGATGTCCATTCCCACACCAAGGCCAACATGCTCCAGAAGTTTTGCGGGGTTTCCCGGGTTGGGAAATGGCGGGGGCTCCTTTGGCCTGACACGAGGCGAGTTTCGTGCACACATCCTCCCCCACCCCCCTCCATGCAGTCTGCGAGGGGCAGCCTGAGGGTAGGGAAATTGGGGAAAGGGGGGAAAAAAAACACTTTCCCTAAAGAGAAGCTCCAGGAAAAGTCACCACCTCTGACTTGACTGGAGAGTTTCTGCATTTGAATGAAGTGATTGAACCCAGGCCCTGAGGCCTGGATCTTCCTGATCTCCCCTCCCCCCCTTCCCGGGCGTGAGTCCAGGCGATTTGGGAAGCGAGAGGCGGCGCAGCAGGGATGGCGGCCGGGGGTGGGGGGTGGGGCGGGCAGCTGGGGCCGGGAGTGGGGGGGTGCGGGACTAATGAACCAGCGCCTGCCTGCATGCCTGCCTGCCTGCCTGCCTGCCTGCCTGCCTGCCTGCTTGCCTGCCTGCCTGAACGAGCCCCTCCCCTCCCCCCCCACCCCCTCCCCACACCCACCCGCCTGAGGGCAGGGATGGGGCCTGAGAGCTAAGGGAAACTTCTTTGCTAGCTACTTGTCAGGGAGTGATCCCAGCTCAAAGTCCCTTTGCTTATTTCGGAACAAGGTCTGAGTCTCAGCTAGTACAGAGTTTCTGAATGTCTCGGCACATGGACTGGCCTGCACCAAACAAGCAGACAGGAAGAAAAATGAACACACAGAAATCCAGCTGGTCTCCTTCTCCCAGAGTCTCTCTTGGAGAAATTACCTTAAGCTCAGTGACTTTGCCCCGTCTCCCTCTGGTGCAAAGCCATCCCTGGAGGAGCCAGGTCTTACATGAGCAGGGCAGGGCAGGGCAGCACCACCCAGGTGAGCTGGAGAGTGGAGAGTCAAGTTGATAGATACCCCAAATGTGGCTGGCCAGGGGTCTGGGCTAGCATTCCGTGTGAACTCACACACCCAGGCACCTAGCACCGATTTCCCCATGTTCTTCCGACCCTGATTCTCACTCTTCTTCTGTCCCCCCCCCCCCCCCTTCCTTCGGCTTTTTGCCTTTTCTAGGGCCGCTCCTGCGGCATATGGAAGTTCCCCTGCCAGGGGTCCAATCGGAGCTGTAGCCGCTGGCCTGCACCAGACCCACAGCAACGCGGGATCTGAGCCACGTCTGCAACCTGCACCACAGCTCACGGCAATGCTGGATCCTTAACCCACTGAGCAAGGCCAGGGATGGAACCTGCAACCTCATGGTTCCTAGTCAGATTCATTAACCACTGAGCCACAATGGGAACTCTGACTCTCCCTCTTCCCTGCCTGATACCTTAAGAGCCTGATCGTTTGTGGGGAAATGAAATCCCAGCTGGCAAGAGCCACCTTATCTTCCCAGCACACGAGAAAAGAATAGGCGCAGGCTCACATCCATCTTATGTTTCTATGCCTTGCCCTGGCCCCACCGTTTCAGAAAGCTGTGTCCCTCCACCTGTCAAAAGCCAAAGCCCAGGAGTTCCCGTCGTGGAATAGTGGAAAGGAATCCAACCAGGAACCATGAGGTTGCAGGTTCGATCCCAGGCCTTCCACAGTGGGTTTAGGATCTGGTGGCATCACCTTGCGCTGCGGTGTAGGTTGCAGACGCAGCTTGGATCTGATGGTGCTTGTGACTGTGGCATACACCCCAGCAGTTGTAGGTCTGATTCGGCCCCTAGCCCGGGAACCTCCATATGATGGGGGGAGGGGGGGGGGGGAGGCTGCAGCCAAAGCCCAAGGAAGAAAGACAATCAGAATGTTGCGTGGAACTCCTGGAGACTTAACAACCACCACCAGTCATGACCATGGCTGTCAACCGACACCAGAGCCAAAGAAATGTCGGATCAAATAGGAACCTGCCACTTACACCAGTACTCACCACAATGCAGGACCACAAAAACAAAGGAACAAGAAACCAAAACTAAATAATTGCCCAGGAGCAGCAGGTGCAGGAAAAGCATGCTGACTCTCACCCCCCAGAAGCCAGAGGTAACCTATTTATCACCCCACACGCACACACCTCAGCACCACCAGCACCAGCACCCCCCCCCCCCACCCCAGGATCGAATCTGCATCCTCGTGGGTGCTCCTCAGCTTTGTTACCAATGAGCCACAATGGGATCTCCCCAATCCAGGTTTTTATGTTTCTTTTTTTTTTTTTTTTCCCCTTGCTTTCTTCGGGTGGCACTCACGGCACACGGAGGTTCCCAGGCTAGGGAATCAGAGCTTGAGCCACTGGCCTACACCACAGACACAGCAACACCAGGTCCGATCTGTGTCTGCAACCTACACCACAGTTCAGGGCAATGCCAGATCTTTCACCCACTGAGCGAGGCCAGGGATCAAACCAGCACTCTCATGGATGCTACTCAGATTCCTACCTGCTGAGTCACAATGGGAACTCCACTAAATACATAAATTTTTTCAAAGAGAGAGAGAGAGGGAGAGTGTGTGTGTGTGTGTGTGTGTGTGTGTGTGTGTGTGTGAGAGAGAGAGAGAGAGAGGTCTGGTATCACTTGGGGAAAAATAAAATTATGCTTGGAGAAAAATACCTGTCCCTAGAGATCATTCACAATGGCTTGTTCTGCCTGTTCATTTCTCTCTTTCTTCCCTTTTCTTTTTTCCTTCCTTTTCTTTTCCTTTCGCATCTGTCTGTGCCGTGTGTGTGTGTGTGTGTGTGTGTGTGTGTGTGTGTGTGTGTGTGTGTGTGTGTGTGTGTGTGTGTAGTCTTCTTTTAGGGCTTCACATGTGCCATTTTGTAGGTTCCCAGGTTAGGGGTCAATGCTAGTCGGGTTCGTTTCCACCGAGCCACAACGGGAATTCCTGCCTTGTGCTTCTTTATCTTTGCTCTGTTACTAGGTGCTAGGGATTCCTTTTTGTTAAGTCCAGTCACTTAAATAAGGGTGTTTGCAGGGTTGCCTAAAGCATCAAAAATGTATTTTCTCATTAAATATTGGAATGTGGGGAGTTCCTGTTGTGGCTCAGTGGTAACAAACCCGACTAGTATCCATGTATGCCGGTTCGACCCCTGGTTTGGGAACTTCCGTATGCCACAGTTATGGCTCTAAAAAATCCTCTCTCTCTCTCTCTCTCTCTCTCTCTCTCTCTCGATAATATACACATACACACACACATCCATACGTACATACCTATGTACACATATACATATACATTGGAATTTGGTCTGCCATCGATGAGATGCTCCCTCTTTGTGTGTTGTTCATTTTGTTTTTTGTTTTTTAGGAGTGCACCCTCGGGATATGGAAGTTCCCTGGGCTAGGGGTTGAAGAATCGGAGCTGTAGCTGCTGGCCTGCACCTCAGCCAGAGCTATGCCCTGCCAGATCACCCGATCTGAGCTGAGTGGCCACGTCTGTCACCTACACCTACCTCCCCCTGAATGAAGACGTATTTTCAATACATCTCAAGTGGAGAAAAACTTGCTAAAAATCACTTTATTTGTCATGGAAACCATATCTTCTAGCAGACATGGCACAAAAGCCAGTGTTTATGGTCATCACACCACAGACATCAGAATTCCAAGCTTCTAGGGGTTTCTTGGGGGTGGGGTGGGGTGTGTCCCCAGGGCCTGTGGAAGTTCCATGCCCACCCCTCTGCCACCACCCAGGGATCCTTCGCCCTGGGTGGGTGGGGGGAGGGAGAGGGTATCTCAGCAGAAACGATCTTATCTTACGGGGTTTATGGATGGCTAGAAGCATGTGGTTCTGTTCATCTCATGCTTGAGGTTTCGGTTTTTGCCCTCCTACCTACCCAATGGTCGGCAGATGGAATTCTTCTGGTTTTCTCTGGCCATCCCTCTCCTCGAACTCACGGGTCCAGTTTTTCTCCCACATTTGACTTTTCCGGGAGATCCACAAAAGGAAGCGCCAACCCTTGACATCCACCGACAAGAGATCACCACCCTCTGCCCCTCTTTAGCCCCTTCTCATCCTCATGCCTGCCTGCACACATCGGAGACATTTCCAAGTGCCCAGGAGGATCCTTGGACCCTGACACCTCGAAATCTTCCCTGAGCAGCAGTGCTCGGGACTCAGACCTGGGGTTTATCACGGGCTCCAACCACGACCTTTGGTTTTCCTGGGCTGGGAGATCGGTTTCATGAGATGGAACCGGCTGCGGATTCAGCTTCTGGATCTGGACTGTGAAACGTTGTACAAGACTTTTTTCAAGGCATGACTGTAGGGGAACAAAACCTTGCGGCCCGCCCCCCGCCACATCCCAGATGTCACATGAGCACGGGGAGGAATTCTGTGGAGCTGGAAACAACCATGACCCAAAAGAACACAGGAAGGAATTCCTGTCATGGCGGGGCAGAAACGAATCGGACTAGGAATCACGAGGTGGCAGGTTTGATCCCTGGCCTCGCTCAGGGGTTTAAGGATCTGGCATTTTTCCGCGAGCTGTGGCATAAGGTCTCAGATGTGGCTCGGATCCCGCCGTTGCTGTGGCTGTGGCTCAGGCTAGCAGATGCAGCTCCGATTCAACACCAAGCGTGGGCGCGCGCGCGCGCGCGGGGGGTGGGGGGGAGGCGGGGAGGGAAGCAAACCTCCTAAGAACGACGAAAGTGCAGTTAGGAAACAGAAAATGATGATCCCGGAAGTCCACTTGAATGTGGTTGGGAGACATGCGTAGGACCACACCGCCACCGTGTGAGAGACCAGTGCAAGACAGCTGAACAATACAAAGCGGGGTGGGGGGTGGGGTGCTTGGCGGGGGTTGGAGGAGGAGGAGGAGGAGGAGGAGGTGGGGGGAGACGGCGGCACTGGTGCTGGGCAAAGGTGCCTCTGGGCGAGGACTTTGGTGACCATATTCTCATGGCAGGCTTGAGAGCCCAAAAGATGACATGGTGGAGGCTGAAGTTAAGTTTGGTCAAAAGGAAAACAACCATGAGAAAAGATGCATCCACCCACACCTAGAAAAGATATCGTGCCAGGAATGGGAGCCCTGTTCCAATGGCTCTTCCTGGGATTGTGGGAAATGAATCGATAGCAAGAAGATGCTTTCACATCCATGTCTTCAATGACTCCTGTACTAAGTGCGTCGTGGTTTTGCCAGTTTGGCAGAGTTGTGGAATGTCATCCGGCAATTGCATCTCCCCTGCCCAACCAGCAAGATGGAGTTGTTCTTTTTTTTTTTTTTTTTTTTTTTTCCTGCTGCACTGCCTTTCCTGTGCCAGGGATCGAACTTGAGGCTCAGCTGTGACCTAGGCACAGCGGGAACTCCAAGATGGATTTCTTTTTCCTTCTTTTTCTTTCCTTCCTTCCTTTCTTCCTTTCTTTCTTTTCTCTCTCTCTCTTTCTTTTTCTTTTCTTTCTTTCTTTCTCTTTCCTTCCTTCCTTTCTTCCTTTCTTTCTCCTTTCTTTTTCTTTCTTTCTTTCTTTCTTTCTTTCTTTCTTTCTTTCTTTCTTTCTTTCTTTCTTTCTTTCTTTCTCTCTCTCTATCTTTCTCTTTCCTTCCTTTCTTTCTTTCTCTTTCTTTCTTTCTTTCTTTCTTTCTTTCTTTCTTTCTTTCTTTCTTTCTTTCTTTCTTTCTCTCTCTCTCTCTCTCTCTCTCTCTCTTTCTGGTTTTTTTTGGGGGGGAGCCACACCCGCAGCACATGGAGGTTCCCAGGCTAGGGGTCAATTCGGAGCCTTACCTGCCGGCCTACACCACAGGCACAGCCACGCGGGATCCGAGCCGCGTCTGTGACGGACACCACAGCTCACGGCAATGCCAGATCCTTAACCCAACAAGTGAGCCAGGGATCAAACCTGCAACCTCATGGTTCCTGGTCGGATTTGTTTCCACTACCCCAGGATGGCAATCCTGAGACTTGCAAAGTTTATTGTTTGTTTCGGGTTTTCTCCACCCCCTCTCCCTCCCGTTTCAGCTTTATGTTTTACTTTTTGGCCACACCCACGGGCAGCAAGTGGAAGTTTTTCCTGAGGCAGAGATGGAACCTGCACCACACAGGGGCAACCAGAGCCACCGCGTTGAGAAAGCAGGAGCCTTGACCCTGTTGGTCGTGGGCTTCCTTCTTCTTCTTCTTCTTCTGTTGTTGTTTTTTGGGTTTTTTTTGGGGGGGGGTTGTTTTCCTTTTTTTGTTTTGTTTTGTTTTGTTTTGGATGAGATTTCAGTTCACCCCCCCCCCCCAACACACACACACACTCATAGTGTTGCGTTGTACTTTCCCTCCATTGTGGTTGGTCAGTCATGCTGAAATCCATGTTTCTATGACCTGACCACCAGAGCATTTGCCCCAGGCAGCCATTTGTTCTCTTTGGACTTTGTCTCAGTCTATGCAGAGAGAGATTTTCATTTCCACTTTCCTAGGATCGACTGTATCCTTCTCTCCCTTCCTAAGCTTCTGGGCTTTGCTTGTCTGCTTTTGACAGACCGTCTCCGTCGGTAAGGGTGGCAGGTAAACCGACTCCTGCGTTGTCGTTCTCCGAGAGCTTGCCCGGTTTCGTTTTTGCCAGTCCCCGCCTACCCTCCCACCCTCCCTCTCTCCCTCCCTCCTCCAGCTCCGTGCAGGGAGGTGGGGTGGGGGTGGGGGAGAGAAGAGAAGGTGGAGGGGAACCTGAGATCTCTCTCGCTAGTGCCACCCTCACCGCGCCGGCTTCTCTCTGGAATTCCCAAGCCCAGGAAGGGACATGCTTGGGGGAGCGAGCGCGGCTCCTTCTAGGCAACAGCGAGAACCTCTTCCCAGCTCCTTCCCCGCCGCCGCCGCCGCCGCCGCCGCCGCCGCCGCCGCCGCCGCCCCCCTCTTTCCATCTGCTGCCATCACGCCACGCAGTGCCTTGCCAGGAGGCAGCTCCGCGAGGCAAGCTTCGCGGTCGTGCAGGACGCCTGGCGCCTCGGCCCCGGGAAGAGCTCGGGCATTTGGGTGGCCGGCGCTGTGTCGTTGTGTCGCCGCCGGCCGGCCGGCCTTCCGGATCTGTCCCGGTGACGTTGGTGGCGGTTGTCGCGTGCCATCTAGTGTCCGCTTTTATATCGTCCCTTCCCTCTGCAGCTTTGGGGACCTTCGCGAGGGATGTGACTCAGCCATCCGGCCTGAGTCAGAGTTCCGGGAGGCTGGCGACACTGGCGGCGACAGCTCCGGTGGCTCAGAGGCCTGGGAGTGTCCCTCTCTCACCGGAGATTGGGCCTGCAGGCCTGTGAGGGAGTGACTGTCACCGCGCTCCCCAGGCAGGCTCTGGGGCCGCCTGGCCGGGTCGACCAGCATCCGCTCTTGCCGCTCCGGCCCCGGGGACCGACCAGGCCTGGGCCGGGCCGCCTCCCTAGCGAGGGGAGAGGGTGTGCGGCGCCCGGGACTGCCTGTGCTCGGGTGGCCTGGCCTTGTCCCGGGTCGCCCTTTGGAGCGTGAATGACTCCCGCCTGCGGTCCCTCCAGCCTCTCATCCCCGAAGTGAGGAGCGGCCCGGGTTGTGCGCTGAGGGCGTTGGAGGGCGCGACAGGCTCGGTGGCCGGCACGCTTGTTTCCCGGTCGTCATGCCGGCATGGGCCCCTCCCCGCCTGCCCCCCGACTGATGGCTACCGCCGGCCCGTGCGGAGTCGTACTCACGAGGTCTAGACCGGCACAAGACGTGAGGGGTGGAGCGGAAAGGGTGGCTCGGGCCCCGGCGCCTTCCTTCGCGGGGTCCGTTCGTCGGAGGCGCCTCCGTGGAAACATTTTTTTTTCCAAGTCCTGATGGATCCGGAGACGGTGGACGGTACCCCGCCGGCCCCCTGCTCCCGGGTGTGGCCGGGAAGGGTGCACCTGGGCCTGAGGCGTGCCCATGTAGGGTCCCGGTCGTTGGACAAGACTTCGTTTCCCACGCTCTCATTTCCCGCCCCCCGCCCTCGGAGTGTTTCCCTGTCGGTCGGTCGATCGGTCGGGAGGTGGGGACCGGCCTGAGCTGGATGGTGTGTCCTGGATTTTGGGGGAGCCAAGTCCCCGTCTGGAGCTCCGGACAGACCGATACCTGCCCGCGTGGGCAAGCCGGGAAGGGCTTCCCCGGCTGGCCGGCCGGCTCCACCTCCTTCATGTCCCTGTCCCTTCCTTGCGGTCACGCTCCCCGGGTCGACCAGATGGCTCTGAGAGCGCTGGGTCTGGCGACTCTAGGGCAGGGCTGGGGGACAAGTGTCCGGATGGGGGTTCCGGGGATACCCCCACGTCCTGTGGGTGGGCCCCGCTGCTGGGCATGGACATTTTTCGCGGCCGAAATACGCCTTTTCTGTCACCAGGTAGATGCTGACACGATCCTCTTCAGCGCCTGTCGCTGGAGACCTTGGGCCTCTGGATGCACGTGGGGGGCTTTGGGCTTTCGGCTGCTGTCCAAGGCCTGACCCTGCCCTTTGCACCCCGCGTGGGGGCCGCTCGCCTGGGCCTGTGCGCCGGCTCTCACTTGTGCATCCAGCTGGCCCGTGCTGCGGTGTCTCCTCCGGTCTCTGGCTGACCCGAGGGCGGCAGGGCGCGTGGCCCTGTGGGGTCTTCTACCCTGTGTGCCTCCCTGCTGCGGGCACCCGGCGGCTCGGCTGGGACAACCCCACCCTGTTGGCTCCGTGCCACGTGTCAGGCGTTCTCCCTCCCGGGGTTGTCAGCCGCTGTCTCTCCCCTGAGAGAGGAAGGGGAGGAGGAGGAGGAGGAGGGGGTGCCGGTGAAGCTGAAGCAGGCCCCCGTGGTGATTGTCTTTGCTGGCCCTCCCTCCCCTCTTCTGGGCTCTTCCCTGGCTCTGCCAGGACTGATCGATGTGGTGATGTGGCGCTCTCCTGGGCTTGGGCTTAAGCCGCGCCAGATGAGGGACGGCCGCTCATGGTGAGCTGGGCCGCGCCTCTCATTCTGTCGCGGGCCCCTCGCTGCTCCTCCCCCACCTGCGGGTGGTGTGGGGGAAGGCAGGGGTGCGGCCTCCAGCCTGACCTCTGGTCTCCCGCCCTGCTGCCTTCGGGTGTCAGTCGGGGGGGGGGGGCCTGGGTCCTTTGGGACGCAGCAGGCATTCTCGCTTTGCCGCCTTGGCGTGTGCCTTGCGAGCGGTCCCTCCCCAAAGTGGGGGGGAGGCCTCCCTCGCTGCCATGCTTCGCATCCCTGCGGGTGCGTGAGCGTGCCTCCCCTGGTCCTCTGTGGTGCCCCTGGAGTACTCCGGGTTGCCTGTCAGATGCCCGAGGCCGAGCGGTGGTGTCGTTTTCCTCTCCCAGCGGTGAGTCCCCTCGGGTCCCCACTGTGGTGGTGGCGTGCCCCACGAGCAGCTTCCTAAAGCTCAGGGGAGGGGGTCGAGACGGTAAGGCAGGGGAAGCTTGTGTCCCCTCCCCGGGAGGGGCTCAGGTGGACCCCTTGTCATGGGTCTCCCTCACTGTGTGCCAGTGAGGGCAGCCCTTGGCCCTTGAGCGGCACGCCCCATGCTTCTCCCTTGACCGGGAAGGCTGCATGTGGTCGTGAGAGCGACCGCGGTGGGCCGGGAGATGTGAAGGGGGGGTCCCCGTCTGGCTTTCCGGACGTGGCACCCCTCCACCCACGTGGAAAAGTCTGAAAGGCAAGCCTGGTGGCAGCACAGACTCTTGCTCTCCCGGCTCTGACCGTGGACGCTCACATGGGCTGTGTGCTTTACCCATACCGCAGACCCCCCCCCTTCTGACTTCCCACTTTTTGGGAGTGTTCCCACTCCCGTGGGTCCCCGAAGGGGCGAACGATGGTGTGGGGGGCACGACGCGCCCTCGGTGAGAAAGCCTTCTCTAGCGATCTGAGAGGGGGGCCTTGGGGTACCTGGACCCCCCAGCCGCCGCCCCTCTGAAGTGTGCAAGGCAGTAGCTGCCGGTGCTACTTGCCACAGCGTGTGGGCAAGAGCCGCCCTCGCGCGAGGGGTGCGCTGGCCCCCGCGGTGGGGGCCAAGCGCTGCTCTTTTGCCTAATGCGGCCTGTACCTCCCCCCTCCGAGTTGGGGGAGGGTCACGCCGGGCCGGGCCGGGTTTTGGCATCCAGCGCCGGGCTGTGTGCTGCGTGGGCACGTGGTGCCCCTCCCCTTGGAAGGGGAAGTGGAGGAGGGGGATGCGCCCCGTCCCCCGGCGGCCTCTGCCCCTGCCT
>NC_139392.1:39890000-39907500 GCF_054392235.1 Sus scrofa
CCGAGGGGCCCCGGGGTCGACCAGCTGTCCCGGCCGACTCGGGCCCGGGTCCGAGGGCCCGCGGGGTCGACCAGCTGTCCCGGCCGACTCGGGCCCGGGTCCGAGGGGCCCCGGGGTCGACCAGCTGTCCCGGCCGACTCGGGCCCGGGTCCGAGGGCCCGCGGGGTCGACCAGCTGTCCCGGCCGACTCGGGCCCGGGTCCGAGGGCCCGCGGGGTCGACCAGCTGTCCCGGCCGACTCGGGCCCGGGTCCGAGGGCCCGCGGGGTCGACCAGCTGTCCCGGCCGACTCGGGCCCGGGTCCGAGGGCCCGCGGGGTCGACCAGCTGTCCCGGCCGACTCGGGCCCGGGTCCGAGGGCCCGCGGGGTCGACCAGCTGTCCCGGCCGACTCGGGCCCGGGTCCGAGGGCCCGCGGGGTCGACCAGCTGTCCCGGCCGACTCGGGCCCGGGTCCGAGGGCCCGCGGGGTCGACCAGCTGTCCCGGCCGACTCGGGCCCGGGTCCGTGTGGCCCTCGATGGGATCCCTGGGGTTGTCTTGATGCCGGGGCCGTCCGTCCGTCTCTGCCAACTCACTCGCTGGGGTCGTGTCTGCACCGCGTTGACTGCCTCTCTCCGGGGCCTGAGTCTCCCGGACAGGGTGTGTCGTTTTGTGTTCGATGTTTTCTGAGCTTCCCCTCTGGCCTAGTGATTTCCTTCTTCTCTATTGAAATCAAACACGTCCCAGCACTTGGGTGCATAGCATTTTATTTGGCCCGCGCCGCCCCGCCGCCCTTGCCGCGACAACGTTGCTGTCCCTGTATTAGGACGGTGAGGAGGTTCTTGTTGGTCTTCGGATGGCCGCACCCACGGTCTATGGAGCTTCCCAGGCTAGGGGTCGAACTGGTGTTACGGCTGCTGGCCTACGCCCGAGCCGCAGCCGTGCCGGATCTGAGCCTCGTCTCAACCCCCTGCGTGAGGCGAAGGATGGAGCCCGCAACCTCATGGTCCCTAGTCAGATTCGTTTCCTCTGTGCCACGAGGGAAAGTCCTGAATCAACGATGCACGGATTTAGGACGCTATGGAGGGATGCATTGGCCGGCCCCAGGTCATATGGGGTTCCGGAGCCAGGGATCCGATCCAAGTCCCAGCTGTGGCAACGTGATTACTTGAAAGAGGACCCTTTAAAGCCGGGGTGGGGGTGGCGGGAGGGGATGACACTGCATGCCATGGAGGCGCTCACCTGTCCTTTTTGTGGACACCTTTTCCGCGGTGGTGACAATGGATGCCCTGGCTGCCGTTCGGAAATGAAAGGTGAAGGCCAAGGTCCACGGTCCGTGGTCGGCGTGGTTCGTCTTCAAGGCCACGGATGAAGAAACGGGCTCCAGGAGGAAAGAGTCCAGGCCTTATGCCTGCCCTGCCTGGAGAATCCATGTCGCCACACAGCGATCCATCCCGATGCGTTCGTTGGTCCTGCGACGCCCCCTGCCGTAAGCTGCTTTTTATAGTCTCCGAAAAGGTCCGCCAGATGGCTCCCGGGGTGGGCCTGGGACGACCAAGTTCGGGGCCGGAAGAGGCCACTTCCAAGTGGGGGAGGAGTTACAAGTGGGTGGCAGACCTGAAGATAACCTGGAGGGGAGGAAAAAGGAGGGGAACCGTGACCGACCGAGCGAGCCGGAGGGGAGGGGAGGGGAGGGGAGGGGAGGGACGATGGGATGGCACCATCGGGAGTCCTGCTCAAAGAATTGGAGCCTCCTTGAGACATGCGACCACATCCATCATTCCAGAGGGAATGGAAGCGTCTTCCCCATGGTTGTACAATGATACATGTCCTTCAGAGTCCCTGAGAAAAAAAGGAATACAAGGCAAGATTTTGTCCGTGGAGGGAAGGGGGGGGGGGGGAGAACAGAGGCTCCAGACTTTGGATCTCTTGGCACAGGGGCCTCCTGCGCCGTATGGAAAGGACTGTTCCTAGGGTGCTCTCAGAATGGGATTTCTGGGTCCCACGAACCTTGTGTGTTGGACAAAGAGGCAGAAAGAGGGGTTCCCGGCTGGAAAGCCCAAACCACAGCTCTTCAGATGGGTAGGGAAGGGCAGACAGACTTCCGGCCCCAAGCAGTGATCTGGACCTCCAGAGGCCTTAGGACGACTTCACTGAGAACACGCAGAATACGACCCAGCCACAGCGTCCTCTATACCTAGCTCTGTTTCACTTTCTCTGTCTCTCTCCCCTCCTCCTCTTTCTCCCTCTGATTCTGCCTCTCACTGTCTGCCTATCCTCCGTCCCTCCCTGTCTGTCTCTGTCTCTCTCCCTCACAAGCACACCAAAGCGGGTCCCCCCCCCCCCCCCGGAAAGGACGGATGTGAGACGGACACCCTCTTCTTCCCGTCTTGAAAGCAGGAGAAAAACCTTCCTCTAGAAGCCCAAGTTCAAAGCCAGCTGTTTCAAGGAACGTCTGCCTCTGGCAAGGGGGAGGGGGAGGGCGAGGGGGAGGGCGAGGGGGCGGCCTGGAGGCAGCCTGGAGCACCCACGGCATGCATTCAGAAACCTCGTGCATCTCTCTTCCGGTGCTATCTTTTGGGGGCACGTGGTACTCTTGGGCAAGTCCTCCGAACGATAGTGGAAACAAACATCTGTCTTCTCTCCCACACCTGATGAATGCAGACAGACACACTGGAAGAGCACCCACCCCCCCTTTTCCCCCAAAGGACTCTTGTCACTGTACAGACGGGGGGGGGGGGGGGGGGGGCGGCACGGGGGTGTCACACGCAGTCTTGGTGGCTCGTCTATGTTTCCAATCCGCCCAGGCAGTGCAGGCGGCCACCACTGCTGCTGCCACCTCTCACCGATCGTTCATCCTGTCCGTCAGTGCTATGACAGCACTAAGCTCTTCAGGGAGAAAATGCTCCCTGCCTTTCCTCTCGGAGGGCACACTGAGGGCACCCACTCCCATTAACAAAGTTTATTCACCTTGACAGGAAGAAAAGAGCTTGGGGTTTCTCACACCGCTGCAGATGACACTTTCCTACCGACTCTGGAATTCTCTTGCTCATTCTCCGGTGGGCCCGCCCCCCCCATTTCAGGAGAGGGTGTTTGGTTCTGGGTTGGGGTGCGTGTGTGTGCGCGCGTGTGTGTGTGCGTGTGGGTGTGTGTGTCTGGGTGTGTCTGTGTCTTGCTTTTTCATTTTATTGGAATACAGTTGACTGACAAAGTTGTATGAACTTACAGGGTTGTTTCTGGGTGTTCGTCATGGCAGTGAAAGGAAACACCAGGATTTCCCTAGAAAGCCATCCCGTTCACCTGATCGGTGGCGTGAAGGACATTCACATCCTCCTTGAGTTTCGCATTTGAAAGTGAGGGGCGGGTGCGTGCAGCAGGTCCCCCCCCACCCCACCCCGCGCCCCGAACGTGCCTCCCGCAGTGGCACTAGGAGTGTGTGCAATGAAAGGGACAGGACACCAGACACCAGAGGACCATTCTGACCCTCCTTTCCTTCTCTCTTCGGAAAGCAGGAAATAAATCTCTTGGGTGAAAGAAAAGTGTGCTCCCTGCCACGAAATTTGGGGGGGGGGGGTGTCGGGTTGGCGATAAGGACTTCACTGCTCCCATGGCTCCTGCAATGTTCACGAATCCTCCAAATCCTCAAGGCAAGATGGTTCACAACCAATACATGAGCGAGCTGTCAGAGACACCAGGGACTGAAACACTCCGTATTAGGGAGGGGTCCTCACTCACTTTCATGCAAAGGCAGCGACAACAGCAGCCTTTTCAAAGATGGCTGCAGGCAAGAGGGTGGGGGAGATGATGGAGAAAGTGGTGGTGGCGGCGGCGGCGGCGGCGGCGGCGGCGGCGTGGCAGACTTGGATCACGTCCATTATGTTCATTCAACAAACAGTCGGGGCGACGGGAGAATGGCCGCTTGGTGGTCTGTGTTTCTCCAGGCTCCCTGACCCACTCCCTGCCCCACACCCCCAACCCCCCACACCCCCTTGGACATGGGCAGGAAGGTTTCTAGAGAAGGCAGTGCCTGACCTGCCGGCTCTGTCACCCTGGGGGGAGAACATTTCGGAGAGTCGCCAGAGGCTTCAGACTTCCTACCCCTCTCCCTCCCCCACTCTGAACCCTGGTAACTAGACTTCATTCAACCGACACTTAGGATGGGTCATCCAACTGTTCTCTCATGAAGGAAGGAAGGAAGGAAGGAAGGTGGGTCGGTGGGTAGGTGGGTGTGTTTTCTGCGTGGGGTGAAGCCTTCCCTCCCTCGATGCAAGCCTGATATCCTCACCTGTCACAGAGACTGGACCCCTAAAAAACTACTGTGTCCGGTTTTCTCCCATTTAGGGGGTTCCAGAGTGTGTGTGCGTGCGTGCGCGTGTGCGTGCGTGCGTGCGCGTGCGTGTGCGTGTGCGTGTGCGTGTGTGTGTGTGTGTGTGTGTGTTTTGAGGGCCACACCCACGGCATATGGAGGTTCCCAGATGACGGATCGAATCGGAGGCTTTAGCTGCTGGCCTCCTACACCACAGAAACAGGAATGCCAGGTCCGAGCCGCGTCTGGGACCAACACCACAGCTCACGGCAACACTGGATCCTTTACCCACTGAGCGAGGTGGACAGGGATCGAACCTGCAACCTCATGGTTCCTGGTCGGATTCATTTCCACTGCGCCATGGCGGGAACTCTGCTTTGTGGTTTTGGCGTTTGGATTCCAGAAGGTGGCGTAGGGGTCCCTGTTCGTCATCTATTGGATAGAGACTCGTGTGTGTATATGTTCATCCCATCCTCCTCATGGATCCCTCTCCCCCGCCCTCATGATTTCTTTTTCCCCCTCTGCTTTTTAGGGCTGCCCTCGTGGCATATGGAAGTTCCCAAGCGAGGGGTTGAATCGGAGCTACGGCTGCTGGCCTACGCCACAGGCACAGCCATGTGGGATCCGAGCCGCGTCTGCGACCGACACCACAGCTCACGGCACTGCCTGCCGGATCCTTACCGCCCCCCTGAGCGAGGCCAGGGATCGAACCCACACCCTTCCCTGCAAAGGTTCCTCGTCGGATGCGCTTCCATGGTGCCACGACAGGAACTCCCCCGTGATGGTTTTTTTTCACGCTGGTGTTCCCACCAACAAGGAAGGAATGGCCCAATATTCTGGAATCACCTAGAGGGGAAAAGACGCTGAAAAAGAAAGAACGGAGGGATAGATGGATGTAGATGGATCACTGAATCCCCTTGACTGTACACCTGAAACGAACACAACATTGTAAGCAAGCCCACTGTACGCCGAGCTAAAGCAACAACAACAACCAACAACCACAACAAACTTACATCTTAAAAAAAAAAAAAAAAAAAAAAAAGAAGATGTCCCCTGCAGTTCCCATCAGGGCTCAGCGGTAATGAACCCGACTAGGATCCGTGAGGATGTGGGTTCGATCCCTCCCCTGGCCTCGCTTGGTGGGTTAAGGATCCCGTGTTGCTGTGGCGGTGGGGTAGGCCCGCAGCTACAGTTCTGATTCGACCGTGAGTCTGGGAACTTCCATAGGGCTGGGGCGTGGGCGTTAAAAAAAGATATACTATATGCATACTATATACATATGTAGGAGTTCCCGTCATGGCTGGACGAATCCGACTAGGAGGCCTGAGGGTGCGGGTTCGATCCCTGGCCTCGCTCGTTGGGTTCAGGATCGGGTGTTGCCGTGAGCTCTGGTGTAGGTCGCAGACAGGGCTCGGATCCCGCGTTGTGCTGGCTCTGGTGTAGGCCGGTGGCTACGGCTCCGATTGGACCCCTAGCCTGGGAACCTCCATGTGCCATGGGTGCAGCCCTAGAAACAGAAAATAACTACGTGTGTGTGTCTGTGTGTGTGTGTGTGTGTCTGTGTGTGTGTGTGTGTGTGTGTGTGTGTGTGTGCGTGTGTCTGTGTGTGTCTGTGTGTGTGTGTATACAGATAGATATAGATATACAGATATAGATATAGATATATCACCTACCTAAAGGCCCAGGACTAGAGAAAGCATTGGGTCATTAGGATCTAAGAATCTTCTCCCCGCCCCCCAAATCCATCCATCCAACCCACCCTCCCTCCCTCTCTCCATCTTTCACTTTTCCTGATAAAGACAAAGGGACAAAAATTGTTTGTTTGTTTGTTTCTTTGTTTGTTCGTTTCTTTCTCAAAAGATGTACATCTACTTTGTAACTTATACCTCTGTCAGAGGGATGGAGAATCCTTGACCTTTTCCTCCCTACCCAAATCCTTCCAGAAGTCAGAAACTCAGTGGCTGGAAAACTGGACTGGATCCTGAAGTTTTTCCAGTTGCCTTCCATCTCTGGCTACAACTCTCTTCATGAGCGTTTCCCATTTTCTCCCACCCTTTGGACCTGGCATCCTTGTGGATGAGAACACGTATCGCTTGTCCCGAGGCCCTGAAAACGGAAGCTAGTGGAGTCCCTCGATGAACACATCAGAGAAATGGTCTCTGAGAGTGTCTCTGAGAGTGAAACCATCACCCTGTGTTCATTTCTCTAAGAGCCCCTCGGAAAGTTGGCCCCAACACCTGACGGCATTCTCAGAGGGGCCTTTCAAAAGACTGAAGGGGCGTTCCCGTCATGGCTCCGTGGTTAACGAATCCGACTAGGAACCGTGAGGTTGCGGGTTCGATCCCTGCCCTCACTCAGTGGGTTAAGGATCCAGCGTTGCCGTGAGCTGTGGTGTCGGTCGCAGACACGGCTCGGATCCCACGTTGCTGTGGCTCTGGCGTAGGCTGGCAGCTATGGCTCCGATTCGACCCCTAGCCTGGGAACCTCCATATGCCATGGGAGCGGCCCAAGAAATGGCAAAAAGACAAAACAAACAAACAAACAAACAAACCGACAAAACAAAAGACTGAAGGGACTTTCCCCTCTCCCTCTCTCTTCCCTCTGTCTCACTCACTGTCTCTGTCTGTCTCTCTGTGTCTCTCTCACACGCACACGCACACACACACAGAGTCACCGGCTCCGTTCTTCATATGTAACAGTTTGAAAGTTCCAGGAAAGGTTGGCAGCCCAAACCGGCCTTGGTACTCCAGCTCCAATTAAGTCTCAGAGACAGAGTTTTGGGGTGAAGCATAAAGAACAGCTTTATTGCTTTGCCAGGCTAAGGAGGCCACAGCAGGCTAAGGACCTCAAAACTGTGTCCTCCCTTGAGAGGGGATAGCAAGGGGTTCTATAGGTTTAGCTTAATGGTAGGCATGGGGGTGGCGGAGCTGTCTAGAAGCATCAGGGTGCTTGCATTCTTCTCCCTGGATAGGAGATTAGGATAGACCATTTCAAAGTCATCAAGGCTGGAGTCAGGTGGTCCATGGAATGTTTCCAGTGTCTTTGGGGTTATGGCATTTTGACCTTCTCTCTGGAGTGAAGATTGCTCATCCACGGGGCGGGCGTGGGGCGGGGGGTGGGGGGGGGTCGCAATCCTTAGGGAGTGTTTCAAGGGTAGAGAAAACACCAGGTTCACTACAACTCTGACTCGACAGTAGTCATTAGTCATAAGTTCGTGGGCCAAGGCAAGCCATAACCTAACGGAGACTATTTCAAAGTAGCTTTTAGCTGTAACAATGTCTCTGGCTCCAACACACCAGCACTCCGGGGCTTGAGCTTGGTTTCAGTTTCAGAGGAGGGAACTCTGGCTCCAAGGATTAACCCCTTCGTTCCTTTGGTTTCTGTGGGCCTGGTTCGGGGAGCCCATCCACATCACCGCCTTTTGAGAGGCCATCTGACAACTGTTTCACCAAAGCGACGTCATCTCAAAACAAGGAAACCAGTTCCATGAAATGGAGGATCTCTCCCTCCCTCTCCCTCCCTCTCCTTCTCACTCTCCTCTACCCACAGCTCATGGCAACGTGGGATTCGTAACCCAGTGAGCGAGGCTGAGCATGGAACCTGCCACCTCATGGTTCCTAGTTGCATTTATTTCCACTTCTGCACCACGATGGGACCTCCCCAGCACAGTTTTTCACACGTGAAGTTTCCCGGGACGTCTCGGAGGAGGCGGACCCCAAACGTGTCTCCATGCCCTATGTGGGTGATTCCTGTGAGGTAAAATGACTTAAGGACCGGCCCACACAAAAGGGACACTCTGGCCCTCCTTTCTGGCCCCCAGACAGCAGGAGATGAAAATCTCCTCCTCGTGCAAAGGAAGATGGCAAGTGAAGATGTCCATTCCCACACCAAGGCCAACATGCTCCAGAAGTTTTGCGGGGTTTCCCGGGTTGGGAAATGGCGGGGGCTCCTTTGGCCTGACACGAGGCGAGTTTCGTGCACACATCCTCCCCCACCCCCCTCCATGCAGTCTGCGAGGGGCAGCCTGAGGGTAGGGAAATTGGGGAAAGGGGGGAAAAAAAACACTTTCCCTAAAGAGAAGCTCCAGGAAAAGTCACCACCTCTGACTTGACTGGAGAGTTTCTGCATTTGAATGAAGTGATTGAACCCAGGCCCTGAGGCCTGGATCTTCCTGATCTCCCCTCCCCCCCTTCCCGGGCGTGAGTCCAGGCGATTTGGGAAGCGAGAGGCGGCGCAGCAGGGATGGCGGCCGGGGGTGGGGGGTGGGGCGGGCAGCTGGGGCCGGGAGTGGGGGGGTGCGGGACTAATGAACCAGCGCCTGCCTGCATGCCTGCCTGCCTGCCTGCCTGCCTGCCTGCCTGCCTGCTTGCCTGCCTGCCTGAACGAGCCCCTCCCCTCCCCCCCCACCCCCTCCCCACACCCACCCGCCTGAGGGCAGGGATGGGGCCTGAGAGCTAAGGGAAACTTCTTTGCTAGCTACTTGTCAGGGAGTGATCCCAGCTCAAAGTCCCTTTGCTTATTTCGGAACAAGGTCTGAGTCTCAGCTAGTACAGAGTTTCTGAATGTCTCGGCACATGGACTGGCCTGCACCAAACAAGCAGACAGGAAGAAAAATGAACACACAGAAATCCAGCTGGTCTCCTTCTCCCAGAGTCTCTCTTGGAGAAATTACCTTAAGCTCAGTGACTTTGCCCCGTCTCCCTCTGGTGCAAAGCCATCCCTGGAGGAGCCAGGTCTTACATGAGCAGGGCAGGGCAGGGCAGCACCACCCAGGTGAGCTGGAGAGTGGAGAGTCAAGTTGATAGATACCCCAAATGTGGCTGGCCAGGGGTCTGGGCTAGCATTCCGTGTGAACTCACACACCCAGGCACCTAGCACCGATTTCCCCATGTTCTTCCGACCCTGATTCTCACTCTTCTTCTGTCCCCCCCCCCCCCCCTTCCTTCGGCTTTTTGCCTTTTCTAGGGCCGCTCCTGCGGCATATGGAAGTTCCCCTGCCAGGGGTCCAATCGGAGCTGTAGCCGCTGGCCTGCACCAGACCCACAGCAACGCGGGATCTGAGCCACGTCTGCAACCTGCACCACAGCTCACGGCAATGCTGGATCCTTAACCCACTGAGCAAGGCCAGGGATGGAACCTGCAACCTCATGGTTCCTAGTCAGATTCATTAACCACTGAGCCACAATGGGAACTCTGACTCTCCCTCTTCCCTGCCTGATACCTTAAGAGCCTGATCGTTTGTGGGGAAATGAAATCCCAGCTGGCAAGAGCCACCTTATCTTCCCAGCACACGAGAAAAGAATAGGCGCAGGCTCACATCCATCTTATGTTTCTATGCCTTGCCCTGGCCCCACCGTTTCAGAAAGCTGTGTCCCTCCACCTGTCAAAAGCCAAAGCCCAGGAGTTCCCGTCGTGGAATAGTGGAAAGGAATCCAACCAGGAACCATGAGGTTGCAGGTTCGATCCCAGGCCTTCCACAGTGGGTTTAGGATCTGGTGGCATCACCTTGCGCTGCGGTGTAGGTTGCAGACGCAGCTTGGATCTGATGGTGCTTGTGACTGTGGCATACACCCCAGCAGTTGTAGGTCTGATTCGGCCCCTAGCCCGGGAACCTCCATATGATGGGGGGAGGGGGGGGGGGGAGGCTGCAGCCAAAGCCCAAGGAAGAAAGACAATCAGAATGTTGCGTGGAACTCCTGGAGACTTAACAACCACCACCAGTCATGACCATGGCTGTCAACCGACACCAGAGCCAAAGAAATGTCGGATCAAATAGGAACCTGCCACTTACACCAGTACTCACCACAATGCAGGACCACAAAAACAAAGGAACAAGAAACCAAAACTAAATAATTGCCCAGGAGCAGCAGGTGCAGGAAAAGCATGCTGACTCTCACCCCCCAGAAGCCAGAGGTAACCTATTTATCACCCCACACGCACACACCTCAGCACCACCAGCACCAGCACCCCCCCCCCCCACCCCAGGATCGAATCTGCATCCTCGTGGGTGCTCCTCAGCTTTGTTACCAATGAGCCACAATGGGATCTCCCCAATCCAGGTTTTTATGTTTCTTTTTTTTTTTTTTTTCCCCTTGCTTTCTTCGGGTGGCACTCACGGCACACGGAGGTTCCCAGGCTAGGGAATCAGAGCTTGAGCCACTGGCCTACACCACAGACACAGCAACACCAGGTCCGATCTGTGTCTGCAACCTACACCACAGTTCAGGGCAATGCCAGATCTTTCACCCACTGAGCGAGGCCAGGGATCAAACCAGCACTCTCATGGATGCTACTCAGATTCCTACCTGCTGAGTCACAATGGGAACTCCACTAAATACATAAATTTTTTCAAAGAGAGAGAGAGAGGGAGAGTGTGTGTGTGTGTGTGTGTGTGTGTGTGTGTGTGTGTGAGAGAGAGAGAGAGAGAGGTCTGGTATCACTTGGGGAAAAATAAAATTATGCTTGGAGAAAAATACCTGTCCCTAGAGATCATTCACAATGGCTTGTTCTGCCTGTTCATTTCTCTCTTTCTTCCCTTTTCTTTTTTCCTTCCTTTTCTTTTCCTTTCGCATCTGTCTGTGCCGTGTGTGTGTGTGTGTGTGTGTGTGTGTGTGTGTGTGTGTGTGTGTGTGTGTGTGTGTGTGTGTGTAGTCTTCTTTTAGGGCTTCACATGTGCCATTTTGTAGGTTCCCAGGTTAGGGGTCAATGCTAGTCGGGTTCGTTTCCACCGAGCCACAACGGGAATTCCTGCCTTGTGCTTCTTTATCTTTGCTCTGTTACTAGGTGCTAGGGATTCCTTTTTGTTAAGTCCAGTCACTTAAATAAGGGTGTTTGCAGGGTTGCCTAAAGCATCAAAAATGTATTTTCTCATTAAATATTGGAATGTGGGGAGTTCCTGTTGTGGCTCAGTGGTAACAAACCCGACTAGTATCCATGTATGCCGGTTCGACCCCTGGTTTGGGAACTTCCGTATGCCACAGTTATGGCTCTAAAAAATCCTCTCTCTCTCTCTCTCTCTCTCTCTCTCTCTCTCGATAATATACACATACACACACACATCCATACGTACATACCTATGTACACATATACATATACATTGGAATTTGGTCTGCCATCGATGAGATGCTCCCTCTTTGTGTGTTGTTCATTTTGTTTTTTGTTTTTTAGGAGTGCACCCTCGGGATATGGAAGTTCCCTGGGCTAGGGGTTGAAGAATCGGAGCTGTAGCTGCTGGCCTGCACCTCAGCCAGAGCTATGCCCTGCCAGATCACCCGATCTGAGCTGAGTGGCCACGTCTGTCACCTACACCTACCTCCCCCTGAATGAAGACGTATTTTCAATACATCTCAAGTGGAGAAAAACTTGCTAAAAATCACTTTATTTGTCATGGAAACCATATCTTCTAGCAGACATGGCACAAAAGCCAGTGTTTATGGTCATCACACCACAGACATCAGAATTCCAAGCTTCTAGGGGTTTCTTGGGGGTGGGGTGGGGTGTGTCCCCAGGGCCTGTGGAAGTTCCATGCCCACCCCTCTGCCACCACCCAGGGATCCTTCGCCCTGGGTGGGTGGGGGGAGGGAGAGGGTATCTCAGCAGAAACGATCTTATCTTACGGGGTTTATGGATGGCTAGAAGCATGTGGTTCTGTTCATCTCATGCTTGAGGTTTCGGTTTTTGCCCTCCTACCTACCCAATGGTCGGCAGATGGAATTCTTCTGGTTTTCTCTGGCCATCCCTCTCCTCGAACTCACGGGTCCAGTTTTTCTCCCACATTTGACTTTTCCGGGAGATCCACAAAAGGAAGCGCCAACCCTTGACATCCACCGACAAGAGATCACCACCCTCTGCCCCTCTTTAGCCCCTTCTCATCCTCATGCCTGCCTGCACACATCGGAGACATTTCCAAGTGCCCAGGAGGATCCTTGGACCCTGACACCTCGAAATCTTCCCTGAGCAGCAGTGCTCGGGACTCAGACCTGGGGTTTATCACGGGCTCCAACCACGACCTTTGGTTTTCCTGGGCTGGGAGATCGGTTTCATGAGATGGAACCGGCTGCGGATTCAGCTTCTGGATCTGGACTGTGAAACGTTGTACAAGACTTTTTTCAAGGCATGACTGTAGGGGAACAAAACCTTGCGGCCCGCCCCCCGCCACATCCCAGATGTCACATGAGCACGGGGAGGAATTCTGTGGAGCTGGAAACAACCATGACCCAAAAGAACACAGGAAGGAATTCCTGTCATGGCGGGGCAGAAACGAATCGGACTAGGAATCACGAGGTGGCAGGTTTGATCCCTGGCCTCGCTCAGGGGTTTAAGGATCTGGCATTTTTCCGCGAGCTGTGGCATAAGGTCTCAGATGTGGCTCGGATCCCGCCGTTGCTGTGGCTGTGGCTCAGGCTAGCAGATGCAGCTCCGATTCAACACCAAGCGTGGGCGCGCGCGCGCGCGCGGGGGGTGGGGGGGAGGCGGGGAGGGAAGCAAACCTCCTAAGAACGACGAAAGTGCAGTTAGGAAACAGAAAATGATGATCCCGGAAGTCCACTTGAATGTGGTTGGGAGACATGCGTAGGACCACACCGCCACCGTGTGAGAGACCAGTGCAAGACAGCTGAACAATACAAAGCGGGGTGGGGGGTGGGGTGCTTGGCGGGGGTTGGAGGAGGAGGAGGAGGAGGAGGAGGTGGGGGGAGACGGCGGCACTGGTGCTGGGCAAAGGTGCCTCTGGGCGAGGACTTTGGTGACCATATTCTCATGGCAGGCTTGAGAGCCCAAAAGATGACATGGTGGAGGCTGAAGTTAAGTTTGGTCAAAAGGAAAACAACCATGAGAAAAGATGCATCCACCCACACCTAGAAAAGATATCGTGCCAGGAATGGGAGCCCTGTTCCAATGGCTCTTCCTGGGATTGTGGGAAATGAATCGATAGCAAGAAGATGCTTTCACATCCATGTCTTCAATGACTCCTGTACTAAGTGCGTCGTGGTTTTGCCAGTTTGGCAGAGTTGTGGAATGTCATCCGGCAATTGCATCTCCCCTGCCCAACCAGCAAGATGGAGTTGTTCTTTTTTTTTTTTTTTTTTTTTTTTCCTGCTGCACTGCCTTTCCTGTGCCAGGGATCGAACTTGAGGCTCAGCTGTGACCTAGGCACAGCGGGAACTCCAAGATGGATTTCTTTTTCCTTCTTTTTCTTTCCTTCCTTCCTTTCTTCCTTTCTTTCTTTTCTCTCTCTCTCTTTCTTTTTCTTTTCTTTCTTTCTTTCTCTTTCCTTCCTTCCTTTCTTCCTTTCTTTCTCCTTTCTTTTTCTTTCTTTCTTTCTTTCTTTCTTTCTTTCTTTCTTTCTTTCTTTCTTTCTTTCTTTCTTTCTTTCTCTCTCTCTATCTTTCTCTTTCCTTCCTTTCTTTCTTTCTCTTTCTTTCTTTCTTTCTTTCTTTCTTTCTTTCTTTCTTTCTTTCTTTCTTTCTTTCTTTCTCTCTCTCTCTCTCTCTCTCTCTCTCTTTCTGGTTTTTTTTGGGGGGGAGCCACACCCGCAGCACATGGAGGTTCCCAGGCTAGGGGTCAATTCGGAGCCTTACCTGCCGGCCTACACCACAGGCACAGCCACGCGGGATCCGAGCCGCGTCTGTGACGGACACCACAGCTCACGGCAATGCCAGATCCTTAACCCAACAAGTGAGCCAGGGATCAAACCTGCAACCTCATGGTTCCTGGTCGGATTTGTTTCCACTACCCCAGGATGGCAATCCTGAGACTTGCAAAGTTTATTGTTTGTTTCGGGTTTTCTCCACCCCCTCTCCCTCCCGTTTCAGCTTTATGTTTTACTTTTTGGCCACACCCACGGGCAGCAAGTGGAAGTTTTTCCTGAGGCAGAGATGGAACCTGCACCACACAGGGGCAACCAGAGCCACCGCGTTGAGAAAGCAGGAGCCTTGACCCTGTTGGTCGTGGGCTTCCTTCTTCTTCTTCTTCTTCTGTTGTTGTTTTTTGGGTTTTTTTTGGGGGGGGGTTGTTTTCCTTTTTTTGTTTTGTTTTGTTTTGTTTTGGATGAGATTTCAGTTCACCCCCCCCCCCCAACACACACACACACTCATAGTGTTGCGTTGTACTTTCCCTCCATTGTGGTTGGTCAGTCATGCTGAAATCCATGTTTCTATGACCTGACCACCAGAGCATTTGCCCCAGGCAGCCATTTGTTCTCTTTGGACTTTGTCTCAGTCTATGCAGAGAGAGATTTTCATTTCCACTTTCCTAGGATCGACTGTATCCTTCTCTCCCTTCCTAAGCTTCTGGGCTTTGCTTGTCTGCTTTTGACAGACCGTCTCCGTCGGTAAGGGTGGCAGGTAAACCGACTCCTGCGTTGTCGTTCTCCGAGAGCTTGCCCGGTTTCGTTTTTGCCAGTCCCCGCCTACCCTCCCACCCTCCCTCTCTCCCTCCCTCCTCCAGCTCCGTGCAGGGAGGTGGGGTGGGGGTGGGGGAGAGAAGAGAAGGTGGAGGGGAACCTGAGATCTCTCTCGCTAGTGCCACCCTCACCGCGCCGGCTTCTCTCTGGAATTCCCAAGCCCAGGAAGGGACATGCTTGGGGGAGCGAGCGCGGCTCCTTCTAGGCAACAGCGAGAACCTCTTCCCAGCTCCTTCCCCGCCGCCGCCGCCGCCGCCGCCGCCGCCGCCGCCGCCGCCGCCCCCCTCTTTCCATCTGCTGCCATCACGCCACGCAGTGCCTTGCCAGGAGGCAGCTCCGCGAGGCAAGCTTCGCGGTCGTGCAGGACGCCTGGCGCCTCGGCCCCGGGAAGAGCTCGGGCATTTGGGTGGCCGGCGCTGTGTCGTTGTGTCGCCGCCGGCCGGCCGGCCTTCCGGATCTGTCCCGGTGACGTTGGTGGCGGTTGTCGCGTGCCATCTAGTGTCCGCTTTTATATCGTCCCTTCCCTCTGCAGCTTTGGGGACCTTCGCGAGGGATGTGACTCAGCCATCCGGCCTGAGTCAGAGTTCCGGGAGGCTGGCGACACTGGCGGCGACAGCTCCGGTGGCTCAGAGGCCTGGGAGTGTCCCTCTCTCACCGGAGATTGGGCCTGCAGGCCTGTGAGGGAGTGACTGTCACCGCGCTCCCCAGGCAGGCTCTGGGGCCGCCTGGCCGGGTCGACCAGCATCCGCTCTTGCCGCTCCGGCCCCGGGGACCGACCAGGCCTGGGCCGGGCCGCCTCCCTAGCGAGGGGAGAGGGTGTGCGGCGCCCGGGACTGCCTGTGCTCGGGTGGCCTGGCCTTGTCCCGGGTCGCCCTTTGGAGCGTGAATGACTCCCGCCTGCGGTCCCTCCAGCCTCTCATCCCCGAAGTGAGGAGCGGCCCGGGTTGTGCGCTGAGGGCGTTGGAGGGCGCGACAGGCTCGGTGGCCGGCACGCTTGTTTCCCGGTCGTCATGCCGGCATGGGCCCCTCCCCGCCTGCCCCCCGACTGATGGCTACCGCCGGCCCGTGCGGAGTCGTACTCACGAGGTCTAGACCGGCACAAGACGTGAGGGGTGGAGCGGAAAGGGTGGCTCGGGCCCCGGCGCCTTCCTTCGCGGGGTCCGTTCGTCGGAGGCGCCTCCGTGGAAACATTTTTTTTTCCAAGTCCTGATGGATCCGGAGACGGTGGACGGTACCCCGCCGGCCCCCTGCTCCCGGGTGTGGCCGGGAAGGGTGCACCTGGGCCTGAGGCGTGCCCATGTAGGGTCCCGGTCGTTGGACAAGACTTCGTTTCCCACGCTCTCATTTCCCGCCCCCCGCCCTCGGAGTGTTTCCCTGTCGGTCGGTCGATCGGTCGGGAGGTGGGGACCGGCCTGAGCTGGATGGTGTGTCCTGGATTTTGGGGGAGCCAAGTCCCCGTCTGGAGCTCCGGACAGACCGATACCTGCCCGCGTGGGCAAGCCGGGAAGGGCTTCCCCGGCTGGCCGGCCGGCTCCACCTCCTTCATGTCCCTGTCCCTTCCTTGCGGTCACGCTCCCCGGGTCGACCAGATGGCTCTG
The DNA here is from genome assembly GCF_054392235.1 of Sus scrofa. Classification (NCBI taxonomy): domain Eukaryota; kingdom Metazoa; phylum Chordata; class Mammalia; order Artiodactyla; family Suidae; genus Sus; species Sus scrofa. Next base: position 39,906,283 of record NC_139392.1, read on the forward strand.
AGAGCGCTGGGTCTGGCGACTCTAGGGCAGGGCTGGGGGACAAGTGTCCGGATGGGGGTTCCGGGGATACCCCCACGTCCTGTGGGTGGGCCCCGCTGCTGGGCATGGACATTTTTCGCGGCCGAAATACGCCTTTTCTGTCACCAGGTAGATGCTGACACGATCCTCTTCAGCGCCTGTCGCTGGAGACCTTGGGCCTCTGGATGCACGTGGGGGGCTTTGGGCTTTCGGCTGCTGTCCAAGGCCTGACCCTGCCCTTTGCACCCCGCGTGGGGGCCGCTCGCCTGGGCCTGTGCGCCGGCTCTCACTTGTGCATCCAGCTGGCCCGTGCTGCGGTGTCTCCTCCGGTCTCTGGCTGACCCGAGGGCGGCAGGGCGCGTGGCCCTGTGGGGTCTTCTACCCTGTGTGCCTCCCTGCTGCGGGCACCCGGCGGCTCGGCTGGGACAACCCCACCCTGTTGGCTCCGTGCCACGTGTCAGGCGTTCTCCCTCCCGGGGTTGTCAGCCGCTGTCTCTCCCCTGAGAGAGGAAGGGGAGGAGGAGGAGGAGGAGGGGGTGCCGGTGAAGCTGAAGCAGGCCCCCGTGGTGATTGTCTTTGCTGGCCCTCCCTCCCCTCTTCTGGGCTCTTCCCTGGCTCTGCCAGGACTGATCGATGTGGTGATGTGGCGCTCTCCTGGGCTTGGGCTTAAGCCGCGCCAGATGAGGGACGGCCGCTCATGGTGAGCTGGGCCGCGCCTCTCATTCTGTCGCGGGCCCCTCGCTGCTCCTCCCCCACCTGCGGGTGGTGTGGGGGAAGGCAGGGGTGCGGCCTCCAGCCTGACCTCTGGTCTCCCGCCCTGCTGCCTTCGGGTGTCAGTCGGGGGGGGGGGGCCTGGGTCCTTTGGGACGCAGCAGGCATTCTCGCTTTGCCGCCTTGGCGTGTGCCTTGCGAGCGGTCCCTCCCCAAAGTGGGGGGGAGGCCTCCCTCGCTGCCATGCTTCGCATCCCTGCGGGTGCGTGAGCGTGCCTCCCCTGGTCCTCTGTGGTGCCCCTGGAGTACTCCGGGTTGCCTGTCAGATGCCCGAGGCCGAGCGGTGGTGTCGTTTTCCTCTCCCAGCGGTGAGTCCCCTCGGGTCCCCACTGTGGTGGTGGCGTGCCCCACGAGCAGCTTCCTAAAGCTCAGGGGAGGGGGTCGAGACGGTAAGGCAGGGGAAGCTTGTGTCCCCTCCCCGGGAGGGGC
>NC_139392.1:39922500-39940000 GCF_054392235.1 Sus scrofa
CGACCACATCCATCATTCCAGAGGGAATGGAAGCGTCTTCCCCATGGTTGTACAATGATACATGTCCTTCAGAGTCCCTGAGAAAAAAAGGAATACAAGGCAAGATTTTGTCCGTGGAGGGAAGGGGGGGGGGGGGAGAACAGAGGCTCCAGACTTTGGATCTCTTGGCACAGGGGCCTCCTGCGCCGTATGGAAAGGACTGTTCCTAGGGTGCTCTCAGAATGGGATTTCTGGGTCCCACGAACCTTGTGTGTTGGACAAAGAGGCAGAAAGAGGGGTTCCCGGCTGGAAAGCCCAAACCACAGCTCTTCAGATGGGTAGGGAAGGGCAGACAGACTTCCGGCCCCAAGCAGTGATCTGGACCTCCAGAGGCCTTAGGACGACTTCACTGAGAACACGCAGAATACGACCCAGCCACAGCGTCCTCTATACCTAGCTCTGTTTCACTTTCTCTGTCTCTCTCCCCTCCTCCTCTTTCTCCCTCTGATTCTGCCTCTCACTGTCTGCCTATCCTCCGTCCCTCCCTGTCTGTCTCTGTCTCTCTCCCTCACAAGCACACCAAAGCGGGTCCCCCCCCCCCCCCCGGAAAGGACGGATGTGAGACGGACACCCTCTTCTTCCCGTCTTGAAAGCAGGAGAAAAACCTTCCTCTAGAAGCCCAAGTTCAAAGCCAGCTGTTTCAAGGAACGTCTGCCTCTGGCAAGGGGGAGGGGGAGGGCGAGGGGGAGGGCGAGGGGGCGGCCTGGAGGCAGCCTGGAGCACCCACGGCATGCATTCAGAAACCTCGTGCATCTCTCTTCCGGTGCTATCTTTTGGGGGCACGTGGTACTCTTGGGCAAGTCCTCCGAACGATAGTGGAAACAAACATCTGTCTTCTCTCCCACACCTGATGAATGCAGACAGACACACTGGAAGAGCACCCACCCCCCCTTTTCCCCCAAAGGACTCTTGTCACTGTACAGACGGGGGGGGGGGGGGGGGGGGCGGCACGGGGGTGTCACACGCAGTCTTGGTGGCTCGTCTATGTTTCCAATCCGCCCAGGCAGTGCAGGCGGCCACCACTGCTGCTGCCACCTCTCACCGATCGTTCATCCTGTCCGTCAGTGCTATGACAGCACTAAGCTCTTCAGGGAGAAAATGCTCCCTGCCTTTCCTCTCGGAGGGCACACTGAGGGCACCCACTCCCATTAACAAAGTTTATTCACCTTGACAGGAAGAAAAGAGCTTGGGGTTTCTCACACCGCTGCAGATGACACTTTCCTACCGACTCTGGAATTCTCTTGCTCATTCTCCGGTGGGCCCGCCCCCCCCATTTCAGGAGAGGGTGTTTGGTTCTGGGTTGGGGTGCGTGTGTGTGCGCGCGTGTGTGTGTGCGTGTGGGTGTGTGTGTCTGGGTGTGTCTGTGTCTTGCTTTTTCATTTTATTGGAATACAGTTGACTGACAAAGTTGTATGAACTTACAGGGTTGTTTCTGGGTGTTCGTCATGGCAGTGAAAGGAAACACCAGGATTTCCCTAGAAAGCCATCCCGTTCACCTGATCGGTGGCGTGAAGGACATTCACATCCTCCTTGAGTTTCGCATTTGAAAGTGAGGGGCGGGTGCGTGCAGCAGGTCCCCCCCCACCCCACCCCGCGCCCCGAACGTGCCTCCCGCAGTGGCACTAGGAGTGTGTGCAATGAAAGGGACAGGACACCAGACACCAGAGGACCATTCTGACCCTCCTTTCCTTCTCTCTTCGGAAAGCAGGAAATAAATCTCTTGGGTGAAAGAAAAGTGTGCTCCCTGCCACGAAATTTGGGGGGGGGGGGTGTCGGGTTGGCGATAAGGACTTCACTGCTCCCATGGCTCCTGCAATGTTCACGAATCCTCCAAATCCTCAAGGCAAGATGGTTCACAACCAATACATGAGCGAGCTGTCAGAGACACCAGGGACTGAAACACTCCGTATTAGGGAGGGGTCCTCACTCACTTTCATGCAAAGGCAGCGACAACAGCAGCCTTTTCAAAGATGGCTGCAGGCAAGAGGGTGGGGGAGATGATGGAGAAAGTGGTGGTGGCGGCGGCGGCGGCGGCGGCGGCGGCGGCGTGGCAGACTTGGATCACGTCCATTATGTTCATTCAACAAACAGTCGGGGCGACGGGAGAATGGCCGCTTGGTGGTCTGTGTTTCTCCAGGCTCCCTGACCCACTCCCTGCCCCACACCCCCAACCCCCCACACCCCCTTGGACATGGGCAGGAAGGTTTCTAGAGAAGGCAGTGCCTGACCTGCCGGCTCTGTCACCCTGGGGGGAGAACATTTCGGAGAGTCGCCAGAGGCTTCAGACTTCCTACCCCTCTCCCTCCCCCACTCTGAACCCTGGTAACTAGACTTCATTCAACCGACACTTAGGATGGGTCATCCAACTGTTCTCTCATGAAGGAAGGAAGGAAGGAAGGAAGGTGGGTCGGTGGGTAGGTGGGTGTGTTTTCTGCGTGGGGTGAAGCCTTCCCTCCCTCGATGCAAGCCTGATATCCTCACCTGTCACAGAGACTGGACCCCTAAAAAACTACTGTGTCCGGTTTTCTCCCATTTAGGGGGTTCCAGAGTGTGTGTGCGTGCGTGCGCGTGTGCGTGCGTGCGTGCGCGTGCGTGTGCGTGTGCGTGTGCGTGTGTGTGTGTGTGTGTGTGTGTTTTGAGGGCCACACCCACGGCATATGGAGGTTCCCAGATGACGGATCGAATCGGAGGCTTTAGCTGCTGGCCTCCTACACCACAGAAACAGGAATGCCAGGTCCGAGCCGCGTCTGGGACCAACACCACAGCTCACGGCAACACTGGATCCTTTACCCACTGAGCGAGGTGGACAGGGATCGAACCTGCAACCTCATGGTTCCTGGTCGGATTCATTTCCACTGCGCCATGGCGGGAACTCTGCTTTGTGGTTTTGGCGTTTGGATTCCAGAAGGTGGCGTAGGGGTCCCTGTTCGTCATCTATTGGATAGAGACTCGTGTGTGTATATGTTCATCCCATCCTCCTCATGGATCCCTCTCCCCCGCCCTCATGATTTCTTTTTCCCCCTCTGCTTTTTAGGGCTGCCCTCGTGGCATATGGAAGTTCCCAAGCGAGGGGTTGAATCGGAGCTACGGCTGCTGGCCTACGCCACAGGCACAGCCATGTGGGATCCGAGCCGCGTCTGCGACCGACACCACAGCTCACGGCACTGCCTGCCGGATCCTTACCGCCCCCCTGAGCGAGGCCAGGGATCGAACCCACACCCTTCCCTGCAAAGGTTCCTCGTCGGATGCGCTTCCATGGTGCCACGACAGGAACTCCCCCGTGATGGTTTTTTTTCACGCTGGTGTTCCCACCAACAAGGAAGGAATGGCCCAATATTCTGGAATCACCTAGAGGGGAAAAGACGCTGAAAAAGAAAGAACGGAGGGATAGATGGATGTAGATGGATCACTGAATCCCCTTGACTGTACACCTGAAACGAACACAACATTGTAAGCAAGCCCACTGTACGCCGAGCTAAAGCAACAACAACAACCAACAACCACAACAAACTTACATCTTAAAAAAAAAAAAAAAAAAAAAAAAGAAGATGTCCCCTGCAGTTCCCATCAGGGCTCAGCGGTAATGAACCCGACTAGGATCCGTGAGGATGTGGGTTCGATCCCTCCCCTGGCCTCGCTTGGTGGGTTAAGGATCCCGTGTTGCTGTGGCGGTGGGGTAGGCCCGCAGCTACAGTTCTGATTCGACCGTGAGTCTGGGAACTTCCATAGGGCTGGGGCGTGGGCGTTAAAAAAAGATATACTATATGCATACTATATACATATGTAGGAGTTCCCGTCATGGCTGGACGAATCCGACTAGGAGGCCTGAGGGTGCGGGTTCGATCCCTGGCCTCGCTCGTTGGGTTCAGGATCGGGTGTTGCCGTGAGCTCTGGTGTAGGTCGCAGACAGGGCTCGGATCCCGCGTTGTGCTGGCTCTGGTGTAGGCCGGTGGCTACGGCTCCGATTGGACCCCTAGCCTGGGAACCTCCATGTGCCATGGGTGCAGCCCTAGAAACAGAAAATAACTACGTGTGTGTGTCTGTGTGTGTGTGTGTGTGTCTGTGTGTGTGTGTGTGTGTGTGTGTGTGTGTGTGCGTGTGTCTGTGTGTGTCTGTGTGTGTGTGTATACAGATAGATATAGATATACAGATATAGATATAGATATATCACCTACCTAAAGGCCCAGGACTAGAGAAAGCATTGGGTCATTAGGATCTAAGAATCTTCTCCCCGCCCCCCAAATCCATCCATCCAACCCACCCTCCCTCCCTCTCTCCATCTTTCACTTTTCCTGATAAAGACAAAGGGACAAAAATTGTTTGTTTGTTTGTTTCTTTGTTTGTTCGTTTCTTTCTCAAAAGATGTACATCTACTTTGTAACTTATACCTCTGTCAGAGGGATGGAGAATCCTTGACCTTTTCCTCCCTACCCAAATCCTTCCAGAAGTCAGAAACTCAGTGGCTGGAAAACTGGACTGGATCCTGAAGTTTTTCCAGTTGCCTTCCATCTCTGGCTACAACTCTCTTCATGAGCGTTTCCCATTTTCTCCCACCCTTTGGACCTGGCATCCTTGTGGATGAGAACACGTATCGCTTGTCCCGAGGCCCTGAAAACGGAAGCTAGTGGAGTCCCTCGATGAACACATCAGAGAAATGGTCTCTGAGAGTGTCTCTGAGAGTGAAACCATCACCCTGTGTTCATTTCTCTAAGAGCCCCTCGGAAAGTTGGCCCCAACACCTGACGGCATTCTCAGAGGGGCCTTTCAAAAGACTGAAGGGGCGTTCCCGTCATGGCTCCGTGGTTAACGAATCCGACTAGGAACCGTGAGGTTGCGGGTTCGATCCCTGCCCTCACTCAGTGGGTTAAGGATCCAGCGTTGCCGTGAGCTGTGGTGTCGGTCGCAGACACGGCTCGGATCCCACGTTGCTGTGGCTCTGGCGTAGGCTGGCAGCTATGGCTCCGATTCGACCCCTAGCCTGGGAACCTCCATATGCCATGGGAGCGGCCCAAGAAATGGCAAAAAGACAAAACAAACAAACAAACAAACAAACCGACAAAACAAAAGACTGAAGGGACTTTCCCCTCTCCCTCTCTCTTCCCTCTGTCTCACTCACTGTCTCTGTCTGTCTCTCTGTGTCTCTCTCACACGCACACGCACACACACACAGAGTCACCGGCTCCGTTCTTCATATGTAACAGTTTGAAAGTTCCAGGAAAGGTTGGCAGCCCAAACCGGCCTTGGTACTCCAGCTCCAATTAAGTCTCAGAGACAGAGTTTTGGGGTGAAGCATAAAGAACAGCTTTATTGCTTTGCCAGGCTAAGGAGGCCACAGCAGGCTAAGGACCTCAAAACTGTGTCCTCCCTTGAGAGGGGATAGCAAGGGGTTCTATAGGTTTAGCTTAATGGTAGGCATGGGGGTGGCGGAGCTGTCTAGAAGCATCAGGGTGCTTGCATTCTTCTCCCTGGATAGGAGATTAGGATAGACCATTTCAAAGTCATCAAGGCTGGAGTCAGGTGGTCCATGGAATGTTTCCAGTGTCTTTGGGGTTATGGCATTTTGACCTTCTCTCTGGAGTGAAGATTGCTCATCCACGGGGCGGGCGTGGGGCGGGGGGTGGGGGGGGGTCGCAATCCTTAGGGAGTGTTTCAAGGGTAGAGAAAACACCAGGTTCACTACAACTCTGACTCGACAGTAGTCATTAGTCATAAGTTCGTGGGCCAAGGCAAGCCATAACCTAACGGAGACTATTTCAAAGTAGCTTTTAGCTGTAACAATGTCTCTGGCTCCAACACACCAGCACTCCGGGGCTTGAGCTTGGTTTCAGTTTCAGAGGAGGGAACTCTGGCTCCAAGGATTAACCCCTTCGTTCCTTTGGTTTCTGTGGGCCTGGTTCGGGGAGCCCATCCACATCACCGCCTTTTGAGAGGCCATCTGACAACTGTTTCACCAAAGCGACGTCATCTCAAAACAAGGAAACCAGTTCCATGAAATGGAGGATCTCTCCCTCCCTCTCCCTCCCTCTCCTTCTCACTCTCCTCTACCCACAGCTCATGGCAACGTGGGATTCGTAACCCAGTGAGCGAGGCTGAGCATGGAACCTGCCACCTCATGGTTCCTAGTTGCATTTATTTCCACTTCTGCACCACGATGGGACCTCCCCAGCACAGTTTTTCACACGTGAAGTTTCCCGGGACGTCTCGGAGGAGGCGGACCCCAAACGTGTCTCCATGCCCTATGTGGGTGATTCCTGTGAGGTAAAATGACTTAAGGACCGGCCCACACAAAAGGGACACTCTGGCCCTCCTTTCTGGCCCCCAGACAGCAGGAGATGAAAATCTCCTCCTCGTGCAAAGGAAGATGGCAAGTGAAGATGTCCATTCCCACACCAAGGCCAACATGCTCCAGAAGTTTTGCGGGGTTTCCCGGGTTGGGAAATGGCGGGGGCTCCTTTGGCCTGACACGAGGCGAGTTTCGTGCACACATCCTCCCCCACCCCCCTCCATGCAGTCTGCGAGGGGCAGCCTGAGGGTAGGGAAATTGGGGAAAGGGGGGAAAAAAAACACTTTCCCTAAAGAGAAGCTCCAGGAAAAGTCACCACCTCTGACTTGACTGGAGAGTTTCTGCATTTGAATGAAGTGATTGAACCCAGGCCCTGAGGCCTGGATCTTCCTGATCTCCCCTCCCCCCCTTCCCGGGCGTGAGTCCAGGCGATTTGGGAAGCGAGAGGCGGCGCAGCAGGGATGGCGGCCGGGGGTGGGGGGTGGGGCGGGCAGCTGGGGCCGGGAGTGGGGGGGTGCGGGACTAATGAACCAGCGCCTGCCTGCATGCCTGCCTGCCTGCCTGCCTGCCTGCCTGCCTGCCTGCTTGCCTGCCTGCCTGAACGAGCCCCTCCCCTCCCCCCCCACCCCCTCCCCACACCCACCCGCCTGAGGGCAGGGATGGGGCCTGAGAGCTAAGGGAAACTTCTTTGCTAGCTACTTGTCAGGGAGTGATCCCAGCTCAAAGTCCCTTTGCTTATTTCGGAACAAGGTCTGAGTCTCAGCTAGTACAGAGTTTCTGAATGTCTCGGCACATGGACTGGCCTGCACCAAACAAGCAGACAGGAAGAAAAATGAACACACAGAAATCCAGCTGGTCTCCTTCTCCCAGAGTCTCTCTTGGAGAAATTACCTTAAGCTCAGTGACTTTGCCCCGTCTCCCTCTGGTGCAAAGCCATCCCTGGAGGAGCCAGGTCTTACATGAGCAGGGCAGGGCAGGGCAGCACCACCCAGGTGAGCTGGAGAGTGGAGAGTCAAGTTGATAGATACCCCAAATGTGGCTGGCCAGGGGTCTGGGCTAGCATTCCGTGTGAACTCACACACCCAGGCACCTAGCACCGATTTCCCCATGTTCTTCCGACCCTGATTCTCACTCTTCTTCTGTCCCCCCCCCCCCCCCTTCCTTCGGCTTTTTGCCTTTTCTAGGGCCGCTCCTGCGGCATATGGAAGTTCCCCTGCCAGGGGTCCAATCGGAGCTGTAGCCGCTGGCCTGCACCAGACCCACAGCAACGCGGGATCTGAGCCACGTCTGCAACCTGCACCACAGCTCACGGCAATGCTGGATCCTTAACCCACTGAGCAAGGCCAGGGATGGAACCTGCAACCTCATGGTTCCTAGTCAGATTCATTAACCACTGAGCCACAATGGGAACTCTGACTCTCCCTCTTCCCTGCCTGATACCTTAAGAGCCTGATCGTTTGTGGGGAAATGAAATCCCAGCTGGCAAGAGCCACCTTATCTTCCCAGCACACGAGAAAAGAATAGGCGCAGGCTCACATCCATCTTATGTTTCTATGCCTTGCCCTGGCCCCACCGTTTCAGAAAGCTGTGTCCCTCCACCTGTCAAAAGCCAAAGCCCAGGAGTTCCCGTCGTGGAATAGTGGAAAGGAATCCAACCAGGAACCATGAGGTTGCAGGTTCGATCCCAGGCCTTCCACAGTGGGTTTAGGATCTGGTGGCATCACCTTGCGCTGCGGTGTAGGTTGCAGACGCAGCTTGGATCTGATGGTGCTTGTGACTGTGGCATACACCCCAGCAGTTGTAGGTCTGATTCGGCCCCTAGCCCGGGAACCTCCATATGATGGGGGGAGGGGGGGGGGGGAGGCTGCAGCCAAAGCCCAAGGAAGAAAGACAATCAGAATGTTGCGTGGAACTCCTGGAGACTTAACAACCACCACCAGTCATGACCATGGCTGTCAACCGACACCAGAGCCAAAGAAATGTCGGATCAAATAGGAACCTGCCACTTACACCAGTACTCACCACAATGCAGGACCACAAAAACAAAGGAACAAGAAACCAAAACTAAATAATTGCCCAGGAGCAGCAGGTGCAGGAAAAGCATGCTGACTCTCACCCCCCAGAAGCCAGAGGTAACCTATTTATCACCCCACACGCACACACCTCAGCACCACCAGCACCAGCACCCCCCCCCCCCACCCCAGGATCGAATCTGCATCCTCGTGGGTGCTCCTCAGCTTTGTTACCAATGAGCCACAATGGGATCTCCCCAATCCAGGTTTTTATGTTTCTTTTTTTTTTTTTTTTCCCCTTGCTTTCTTCGGGTGGCACTCACGGCACACGGAGGTTCCCAGGCTAGGGAATCAGAGCTTGAGCCACTGGCCTACACCACAGACACAGCAACACCAGGTCCGATCTGTGTCTGCAACCTACACCACAGTTCAGGGCAATGCCAGATCTTTCACCCACTGAGCGAGGCCAGGGATCAAACCAGCACTCTCATGGATGCTACTCAGATTCCTACCTGCTGAGTCACAATGGGAACTCCACTAAATACATAAATTTTTTCAAAGAGAGAGAGAGAGGGAGAGTGTGTGTGTGTGTGTGTGTGTGTGTGTGTGTGTGTGTGAGAGAGAGAGAGAGAGAGGTCTGGTATCACTTGGGGAAAAATAAAATTATGCTTGGAGAAAAATACCTGTCCCTAGAGATCATTCACAATGGCTTGTTCTGCCTGTTCATTTCTCTCTTTCTTCCCTTTTCTTTTTTCCTTCCTTTTCTTTTCCTTTCGCATCTGTCTGTGCCGTGTGTGTGTGTGTGTGTGTGTGTGTGTGTGTGTGTGTGTGTGTGTGTGTGTGTGTGTGTGTGTGTAGTCTTCTTTTAGGGCTTCACATGTGCCATTTTGTAGGTTCCCAGGTTAGGGGTCAATGCTAGTCGGGTTCGTTTCCACCGAGCCACAACGGGAATTCCTGCCTTGTGCTTCTTTATCTTTGCTCTGTTACTAGGTGCTAGGGATTCCTTTTTGTTAAGTCCAGTCACTTAAATAAGGGTGTTTGCAGGGTTGCCTAAAGCATCAAAAATGTATTTTCTCATTAAATATTGGAATGTGGGGAGTTCCTGTTGTGGCTCAGTGGTAACAAACCCGACTAGTATCCATGTATGCCGGTTCGACCCCTGGTTTGGGAACTTCCGTATGCCACAGTTATGGCTCTAAAAAATCCTCTCTCTCTCTCTCTCTCTCTCTCTCTCTCTCTCGATAATATACACATACACACACACATCCATACGTACATACCTATGTACACATATACATATACATTGGAATTTGGTCTGCCATCGATGAGATGCTCCCTCTTTGTGTGTTGTTCATTTTGTTTTTTGTTTTTTAGGAGTGCACCCTCGGGATATGGAAGTTCCCTGGGCTAGGGGTTGAAGAATCGGAGCTGTAGCTGCTGGCCTGCACCTCAGCCAGAGCTATGCCCTGCCAGATCACCCGATCTGAGCTGAGTGGCCACGTCTGTCACCTACACCTACCTCCCCCTGAATGAAGACGTATTTTCAATACATCTCAAGTGGAGAAAAACTTGCTAAAAATCACTTTATTTGTCATGGAAACCATATCTTCTAGCAGACATGGCACAAAAGCCAGTGTTTATGGTCATCACACCACAGACATCAGAATTCCAAGCTTCTAGGGGTTTCTTGGGGGTGGGGTGGGGTGTGTCCCCAGGGCCTGTGGAAGTTCCATGCCCACCCCTCTGCCACCACCCAGGGATCCTTCGCCCTGGGTGGGTGGGGGGAGGGAGAGGGTATCTCAGCAGAAACGATCTTATCTTACGGGGTTTATGGATGGCTAGAAGCATGTGGTTCTGTTCATCTCATGCTTGAGGTTTCGGTTTTTGCCCTCCTACCTACCCAATGGTCGGCAGATGGAATTCTTCTGGTTTTCTCTGGCCATCCCTCTCCTCGAACTCACGGGTCCAGTTTTTCTCCCACATTTGACTTTTCCGGGAGATCCACAAAAGGAAGCGCCAACCCTTGACATCCACCGACAAGAGATCACCACCCTCTGCCCCTCTTTAGCCCCTTCTCATCCTCATGCCTGCCTGCACACATCGGAGACATTTCCAAGTGCCCAGGAGGATCCTTGGACCCTGACACCTCGAAATCTTCCCTGAGCAGCAGTGCTCGGGACTCAGACCTGGGGTTTATCACGGGCTCCAACCACGACCTTTGGTTTTCCTGGGCTGGGAGATCGGTTTCATGAGATGGAACCGGCTGCGGATTCAGCTTCTGGATCTGGACTGTGAAACGTTGTACAAGACTTTTTTCAAGGCATGACTGTAGGGGAACAAAACCTTGCGGCCCGCCCCCCGCCACATCCCAGATGTCACATGAGCACGGGGAGGAATTCTGTGGAGCTGGAAACAACCATGACCCAAAAGAACACAGGAAGGAATTCCTGTCATGGCGGGGCAGAAACGAATCGGACTAGGAATCACGAGGTGGCAGGTTTGATCCCTGGCCTCGCTCAGGGGTTTAAGGATCTGGCATTTTTCCGCGAGCTGTGGCATAAGGTCTCAGATGTGGCTCGGATCCCGCCGTTGCTGTGGCTGTGGCTCAGGCTAGCAGATGCAGCTCCGATTCAACACCAAGCGTGGGCGCGCGCGCGCGCGCGGGGGGTGGGGGGGAGGCGGGGAGGGAAGCAAACCTCCTAAGAACGACGAAAGTGCAGTTAGGAAACAGAAAATGATGATCCCGGAAGTCCACTTGAATGTGGTTGGGAGACATGCGTAGGACCACACCGCCACCGTGTGAGAGACCAGTGCAAGACAGCTGAACAATACAAAGCGGGGTGGGGGGTGGGGTGCTTGGCGGGGGTTGGAGGAGGAGGAGGAGGAGGAGGAGGTGGGGGGAGACGGCGGCACTGGTGCTGGGCAAAGGTGCCTCTGGGCGAGGACTTTGGTGACCATATTCTCATGGCAGGCTTGAGAGCCCAAAAGATGACATGGTGGAGGCTGAAGTTAAGTTTGGTCAAAAGGAAAACAACCATGAGAAAAGATGCATCCACCCACACCTAGAAAAGATATCGTGCCAGGAATGGGAGCCCTGTTCCAATGGCTCTTCCTGGGATTGTGGGAAATGAATCGATAGCAAGAAGATGCTTTCACATCCATGTCTTCAATGACTCCTGTACTAAGTGCGTCGTGGTTTTGCCAGTTTGGCAGAGTTGTGGAATGTCATCCGGCAATTGCATCTCCCCTGCCCAACCAGCAAGATGGAGTTGTTCTTTTTTTTTTTTTTTTTTTTTTTTCCTGCTGCACTGCCTTTCCTGTGCCAGGGATCGAACTTGAGGCTCAGCTGTGACCTAGGCACAGCGGGAACTCCAAGATGGATTTCTTTTTCCTTCTTTTTCTTTCCTTCCTTCCTTTCTTCCTTTCTTTCTTTTCTCTCTCTCTCTTTCTTTTTCTTTTCTTTCTTTCTTTCTCTTTCCTTCCTTCCTTTCTTCCTTTCTTTCTCCTTTCTTTTTCTTTCTTTCTTTCTTTCTTTCTTTCTTTCTTTCTTTCTTTCTTTCTTTCTTTCTTTCTTTCTTTCTCTCTCTCTATCTTTCTCTTTCCTTCCTTTCTTTCTTTCTCTTTCTTTCTTTCTTTCTTTCTTTCTTTCTTTCTTTCTTTCTTTCTTTCTTTCTTTCTTTCTCTCTCTCTCTCTCTCTCTCTCTCTCTTTCTGGTTTTTTTTGGGGGGGAGCCACACCCGCAGCACATGGAGGTTCCCAGGCTAGGGGTCAATTCGGAGCCTTACCTGCCGGCCTACACCACAGGCACAGCCACGCGGGATCCGAGCCGCGTCTGTGACGGACACCACAGCTCACGGCAATGCCAGATCCTTAACCCAACAAGTGAGCCAGGGATCAAACCTGCAACCTCATGGTTCCTGGTCGGATTTGTTTCCACTACCCCAGGATGGCAATCCTGAGACTTGCAAAGTTTATTGTTTGTTTCGGGTTTTCTCCACCCCCTCTCCCTCCCGTTTCAGCTTTATGTTTTACTTTTTGGCCACACCCACGGGCAGCAAGTGGAAGTTTTTCCTGAGGCAGAGATGGAACCTGCACCACACAGGGGCAACCAGAGCCACCGCGTTGAGAAAGCAGGAGCCTTGACCCTGTTGGTCGTGGGCTTCCTTCTTCTTCTTCTTCTTCTGTTGTTGTTTTTTGGGTTTTTTTTGGGGGGGGGTTGTTTTCCTTTTTTTGTTTTGTTTTGTTTTGTTTTGGATGAGATTTCAGTTCACCCCCCCCCCCCAACACACACACACACTCATAGTGTTGCGTTGTACTTTCCCTCCATTGTGGTTGGTCAGTCATGCTGAAATCCATGTTTCTATGACCTGACCACCAGAGCATTTGCCCCAGGCAGCCATTTGTTCTCTTTGGACTTTGTCTCAGTCTATGCAGAGAGAGATTTTCATTTCCACTTTCCTAGGATCGACTGTATCCTTCTCTCCCTTCCTAAGCTTCTGGGCTTTGCTTGTCTGCTTTTGACAGACCGTCTCCGTCGGTAAGGGTGGCAGGTAAACCGACTCCTGCGTTGTCGTTCTCCGAGAGCTTGCCCGGTTTCGTTTTTGCCAGTCCCCGCCTACCCTCCCACCCTCCCTCTCTCCCTCCCTCCTCCAGCTCCGTGCAGGGAGGTGGGGTGGGGGTGGGGGAGAGAAGAGAAGGTGGAGGGGAACCTGAGATCTCTCTCGCTAGTGCCACCCTCACCGCGCCGGCTTCTCTCTGGAATTCCCAAGCCCAGGAAGGGACATGCTTGGGGGAGCGAGCGCGGCTCCTTCTAGGCAACAGCGAGAACCTCTTCCCAGCTCCTTCCCCGCCGCCGCCGCCGCCGCCGCCGCCGCCGCCGCCGCCGCCGCCCCCCTCTTTCCATCTGCTGCCATCACGCCACGCAGTGCCTTGCCAGGAGGCAGCTCCGCGAGGCAAGCTTCGCGGTCGTGCAGGACGCCTGGCGCCTCGGCCCCGGGAAGAGCTCGGGCATTTGGGTGGCCGGCGCTGTGTCGTTGTGTCGCCGCCGGCCGGCCGGCCTTCCGGATCTGTCCCGGTGACGTTGGTGGCGGTTGTCGCGTGCCATCTAGTGTCCGCTTTTATATCGTCCCTTCCCTCTGCAGCTTTGGGGACCTTCGCGAGGGATGTGACTCAGCCATCCGGCCTGAGTCAGAGTTCCGGGAGGCTGGCGACACTGGCGGCGACAGCTCCGGTGGCTCAGAGGCCTGGGAGTGTCCCTCTCTCACCGGAGATTGGGCCTGCAGGCCTGTGAGGGAGTGACTGTCACCGCGCTCCCCAGGCAGGCTCTGGGGCCGCCTGGCCGGGTCGACCAGCATCCGCTCTTGCCGCTCCGGCCCCGGGGACCGACCAGGCCTGGGCCGGGCCGCCTCCCTAGCGAGGGGAGAGGGTGTGCGGCGCCCGGGACTGCCTGTGCTCGGGTGGCCTGGCCTTGTCCCGGGTCGCCCTTTGGAGCGTGAATGACTCCCGCCTGCGGTCCCTCCAGCCTCTCATCCCCGAAGTGAGGAGCGGCCCGGGTTGTGCGCTGAGGGCGTTGGAGGGCGCGACAGGCTCGGTGGCCGGCACGCTTGTTTCCCGGTCGTCATGCCGGCATGGGCCCCTCCCCGCCTGCCCCCCGACTGATGGCTACCGCCGGCCCGTGCGGAGTCGTACTCACGAGGTCTAGACCGGCACAAGACGTGAGGGGTGGAGCGGAAAGGGTGGCTCGGGCCCCGGCGCCTTCCTTCGCGGGGTCCGTTCGTCGGAGGCGCCTCCGTGGAAACATTTTTTTTTCCAAGTCCTGATGGATCCGGAGACGGTGGACGGTACCCCGCCGGCCCCCTGCTCCCGGGTGTGGCCGGGAAGGGTGCACCTGGGCCTGAGGCGTGCCCATGTAGGGTCCCGGTCGTTGGACAAGACTTCGTTTCCCACGCTCTCATTTCCCGCCCCCCGCCCTCGGAGTGTTTCCCTGTCGGTCGGTCGATCGGTCGGGAGGTGGGGACCGGCCTGAGCTGGATGGTGTGTCCTGGATTTTGGGGGAGCCAAGTCCCCGTCTGGAGCTCCGGACAGACCGATACCTGCCCGCGTGGGCAAGCCGGGAAGGGCTTCCCCGGCTGGCCGGCCGGCTCCACCTCCTTCATGTCCCTGTCCCTTCCTTGCGGTCACGCTCCCCGGGTCGACCAGATGGCTCTGAGAGCGCTGGGTCTGGCGACTCTAGGGCAGGGCTGGGGGACAAGTGTCCGGATGGGGGTTCCGGGGATACCCCCACGTCCTGTGGGTGGGCCCCGCTGCTGGGCATGGACATTTTTCGCGGCCGAAATACGCCTTTTCTGTCACCAGGTAGATGCTGACACGATCCTCTTCAGCGCCTGTCGCTGGAGACCTTGGGCCTCTGGATGCACGTGGGGGGCTTTGGGCTTTCGGCTGCTGTCCAAGGCCTGACCCTGCCCTTTGCACCCCGCGTGGGGGCCGCTCGCCTGGGCCTGTGCGCCGGCTCTCACTTGTGCATCCAGCTGGCCCGTGCTGCGGTGTCTCCTCCGGTCTCTGGCTGACCCGAGGGCGGCAGGGCGCGTGGCCCTGTGGGGTCTTCTACCCTGTGTGCCTCCCTGCTGCGGGCACCCGGCGGCTCGGCTGGGACAACCCCACCCTGTTGGCTCCGTGCCACGTGTCAGGCGTTCTCCCTCCCGGGGTTGTCAGCCGCTGTCTCTCCCCTGAGAGAGGAAGGGGAGGAGGAGGAGGAGGAGGGGGTGCCGGTGAAGCTGAAGCAGGCCCCCGTGGTGATTGTCTTTGCTGGCCCTCCCTCCCCTCTTCTGGGCTCTTCCCTGGCTCTGCCAGGACTGATCGATGTGGTGATGTGGCGCTCTCCTGGGCTTGGGCTTAAGCCGCGCCAGATGAGGGACGGCCGCTCATGGTGAGCTGGGCCGCGCCTCTCATTCTGTCGCGGGCCCCTCGCTGCTCCTCCCCCACCTGCGGGTGGTGTGGGGGAAGGCAGGGGTGCGGCCTCCAGCCTGACCTCTGGTCTCCCGCCCTGCTGCCTTCGGGTGTCAGTCGGGGGGGGGGGGCCTGGGTCCTTTGGGACGCAGCAGGCATTCTCGCTTTGCCGCCTTGGCGTGTGCCTTGCGAGCGGTCCCTCCCCAAAGTGGGGGGGAGGCCTCCCTCGCTGCCATGCTTCGCATCCCTGCGGGTGCGTGAGCGTGCCTCCCCTGGTCCTCTGTGGTGCCCCTGGAGTACTCCGGGTTGCCTGTCAGATGCCCGAGGCCGAGCGGTGGTGTCGTTTTCCTCTCCCAGCGGTGAGTCCCCTCGGGTCCCCACTGTGGTGGTGGCGTGCCCCACGAGCAGCTTCCTAAAGCTCAGGGGAGGGGGTCGAGACGGTAAGGCAGGGGAAGCTTGTGTCCCCTCCCCGGGAGGGGCTCAGGTGGACCCCTTGTCATGGGTCTCCCTCACTGTGTGCCAGTGAGGGCAGCCCTTGGCCCTTGAGCGGCACGCCCCATGCTTCTCCCTTGACCGGGAAGGCTGCATGTGGTCGTGAGAGCGACCGCGGTGGGCCGGGAGATGTGAAGGGGGGGTCCCCGTCTGGCTTTCCGGACGTGGCACCCCTCCACCCACGTGGAAAAGTCTGAAAGGCAAGCCTGGTGGCAGCACAGACTCTTGCTCTCCCGGCTCTGACCGTGGACGCTCACATGGGCTGTGTGCTTTACCCATACCGCAGACCCCCCCCCTTCTGACTTCCCACTTTTTGGGAGTGTTCCCACTCCCGTGGGTCCCCGAAGGGGCGAACGATGGTGTGGGGGGCACGACGCGCCCTCGGTGAGAAAGCCTTCTCTAGCGATCTGAGAGGGGGGCCTTGGGGTACCTGGACCCCCCAGCCGCCGCCCCTCTGAAGTGTGCAAGGCAGTAGCTGCCGGTGCTACTTGCCACAGCGTGTGGGCAAGAGCCGCCCTCGCGCGAGGGGTGCGCTGGCCCCCGCGGTGGGGGCCAAGCGCTGCTCTTTTGCCTAATGCGGCCTGTACCTCCCCCCTCCGAGTTGGGGGAGGGTCACGCCGGGCCGGGCCGGGTTTTGGCATCCAGCGCCGGGCTGTGTGCTGCGTGGGCACGTGGTGCCCCTCCCCTTGGAAGGGGAAGTGGAGGAGGGGGATGCGCCCCGTCCCCCGGCGGCCTCTGCCCCTGCCTCCCCCGCTGCGAGCCGCCTGTCGGTTCTTCCCGCACTCGCCTGGGGTCGCAGCTGGTGGTGTGGAGGTGGTGAGCGAGCATGGTTCGGGCCGCCTCGCTCAGGAGCGTTTCCCCCAGGCGTCAGGCCCTGGAGGGTGGACTAGGTGAAGGACGGATGAGATGAGGGTGGAAAGATGGACGGATGGGTGAGATGAGGCGGACGAGCCCCCCCCCCACGTGGCAGGGGGGGGGAAGCCTTTGCACATGGGGCCCTGGTGGTGGGGCCGGGTCGTGGAGTGCTCTGGGGCGACTGAGGCCGCCTGGTGTCCCAGGTGTCATGGGACTGCCCTCGTGTGTGTGGTGGTGTGACCCCGTGCTGGTTTGCCTGGCGTGCCTGGGTCCTTTCTCCTCTCCCTGGGCAGGCACCCGCGTCCCTGCCTCACAGCCCTTGCCCCGTGTGCATTGCCGCCCTTCCCCGGTGCTGCCGGCCCTCCCCCTGCCCCGAACAGGTGACCGCCCTGCCTTGCCTGTGCCATGTCTCTCTCCCTCCCGCCCCCGTGTCAACCGGGGACCTGAAATGGCCTCACCTCGTGTGGGTGTCACCCCCTGGCCGCCGTGGCCGGGCGGGTGTCCCTGGGTGATGTGCTTCTCGGGTGTCCCCCTGTGCGCGGGGGGGTGGGGGAAGAGGGTTGGGCACGGCGGGTGCGTGTGGGGTGTGGGGGGTGGTCGTCGGTAGGTGCCTTGGGAGACTTGTTTCCACGGGGCCGGCTGTGGCTCGTCGGTGTCGTCGGTGGCGGTCGTGGGGCCCCCGCGAGGGGGGGGCCCCCAGGGGTTGAGGGGGAGGCCAGTCGGCGTCCTGGGTGTTGCGGCGGGACCGCCGTTGTGCTGGAGGCCTCTGGCGGTGAGACCCCGTGTCGTGCCCTGGCAGCCGACTCGCATCTGGTTTTTGGGGATGGTCCCCGTGGCCCCCCCCCACCTCGTTGGAGGCCTGCGGCCGCCCCCT
>NC_139392.1:39952500-39970000 GCF_054392235.1 Sus scrofa
GTCCCTAGTCAGATTCGTTTCCTCTGTGCCACGAGGGAAAGTCCTGAATCAACGATGCACGGATTTAGGACGCTATGGAGGGATGCATTGGCCGGCCCCAGGTCATATGGGGTTCCGGAGCCAGGGATCCGATCCAAGTCCCAGCTGTGGCAACGTGATTACTTGAAAGAGGACCCTTTAAAGCCGGGGTGGGGGTGGCGGGAGGGGATGACACTGCATGCCATGGAGGCGCTCACCTGTCCTTTTTGTGGACACCTTTTCCGCGGTGGTGACAATGGATGCCCTGGCTGCCGTTCGGAAATGAAAGGTGAAGGCCAAGGTCCACGGTCCGTGGTCGGCGTGGTTCGTCTTCAAGGCCACGGATGAAGAAACGGGCTCCAGGAGGAAAGAGTCCAGGCCTTATGCCTGCCCTGCCTGGAGAATCCATGTCGCCACACAGCGATCCATCCCGATGCGTTCGTTGGTCCTGCGACGCCCCCTGCCGTAAGCTGCTTTTTATAGTCTCCGAAAAGGTCCGCCAGATGGCTCCCGGGGTGGGCCTGGGACGACCAAGTTCGGGGCCGGAAGAGGCCACTTCCAAGTGGGGGAGGAGTTACAAGTGGGTGGCAGACCTGAAGATAACCTGGAGGGGAGGAAAAAGGAGGGGAACCGTGACCGACCGAGCGAGCCGGAGGGGAGGGGAGGGGAGGGGAGGGGAGGGACGATGGGATGGCACCATCGGGAGTCCTGCTCAAAGAATTGGAGCCTCCTTGAGACATGCGACCACATCCATCATTCCAGAGGGAATGGAAGCGTCTTCCCCATGGTTGTACAATGATACATGTCCTTCAGAGTCCCTGAGAAAAAAAGGAATACAAGGCAAGATTTTGTCCGTGGAGGGAAGGGGGGGGGGGGGAGAACAGAGGCTCCAGACTTTGGATCTCTTGGCACAGGGGCCTCCTGCGCCGTATGGAAAGGACTGTTCCTAGGGTGCTCTCAGAATGGGATTTCTGGGTCCCACGAACCTTGTGTGTTGGACAAAGAGGCAGAAAGAGGGGTTCCCGGCTGGAAAGCCCAAACCACAGCTCTTCAGATGGGTAGGGAAGGGCAGACAGACTTCCGGCCCCAAGCAGTGATCTGGACCTCCAGAGGCCTTAGGACGACTTCACTGAGAACACGCAGAATACGACCCAGCCACAGCGTCCTCTATACCTAGCTCTGTTTCACTTTCTCTGTCTCTCTCCCCTCCTCCTCTTTCTCCCTCTGATTCTGCCTCTCACTGTCTGCCTATCCTCCGTCCCTCCCTGTCTGTCTCTGTCTCTCTCCCTCACAAGCACACCAAAGCGGGTCCCCCCCCCCCCCCCGGAAAGGACGGATGTGAGACGGACACCCTCTTCTTCCCGTCTTGAAAGCAGGAGAAAAACCTTCCTCTAGAAGCCCAAGTTCAAAGCCAGCTGTTTCAAGGAACGTCTGCCTCTGGCAAGGGGGAGGGGGAGGGCGAGGGGGAGGGCGAGGGGGCGGCCTGGAGGCAGCCTGGAGCACCCACGGCATGCATTCAGAAACCTCGTGCATCTCTCTTCCGGTGCTATCTTTTGGGGGCACGTGGTACTCTTGGGCAAGTCCTCCGAACGATAGTGGAAACAAACATCTGTCTTCTCTCCCACACCTGATGAATGCAGACAGACACACTGGAAGAGCACCCACCCCCCCTTTTCCCCCAAAGGACTCTTGTCACTGTACAGACGGGGGGGGGGGGGGGGGGGGCGGCACGGGGGTGTCACACGCAGTCTTGGTGGCTCGTCTATGTTTCCAATCCGCCCAGGCAGTGCAGGCGGCCACCACTGCTGCTGCCACCTCTCACCGATCGTTCATCCTGTCCGTCAGTGCTATGACAGCACTAAGCTCTTCAGGGAGAAAATGCTCCCTGCCTTTCCTCTCGGAGGGCACACTGAGGGCACCCACTCCCATTAACAAAGTTTATTCACCTTGACAGGAAGAAAAGAGCTTGGGGTTTCTCACACCGCTGCAGATGACACTTTCCTACCGACTCTGGAATTCTCTTGCTCATTCTCCGGTGGGCCCGCCCCCCCCATTTCAGGAGAGGGTGTTTGGTTCTGGGTTGGGGTGCGTGTGTGTGCGCGCGTGTGTGTGTGCGTGTGGGTGTGTGTGTCTGGGTGTGTCTGTGTCTTGCTTTTTCATTTTATTGGAATACAGTTGACTGACAAAGTTGTATGAACTTACAGGGTTGTTTCTGGGTGTTCGTCATGGCAGTGAAAGGAAACACCAGGATTTCCCTAGAAAGCCATCCCGTTCACCTGATCGGTGGCGTGAAGGACATTCACATCCTCCTTGAGTTTCGCATTTGAAAGTGAGGGGCGGGTGCGTGCAGCAGGTCCCCCCCCACCCCACCCCGCGCCCCGAACGTGCCTCCCGCAGTGGCACTAGGAGTGTGTGCAATGAAAGGGACAGGACACCAGACACCAGAGGACCATTCTGACCCTCCTTTCCTTCTCTCTTCGGAAAGCAGGAAATAAATCTCTTGGGTGAAAGAAAAGTGTGCTCCCTGCCACGAAATTTGGGGGGGGGGGGTGTCGGGTTGGCGATAAGGACTTCACTGCTCCCATGGCTCCTGCAATGTTCACGAATCCTCCAAATCCTCAAGGCAAGATGGTTCACAACCAATACATGAGCGAGCTGTCAGAGACACCAGGGACTGAAACACTCCGTATTAGGGAGGGGTCCTCACTCACTTTCATGCAAAGGCAGCGACAACAGCAGCCTTTTCAAAGATGGCTGCAGGCAAGAGGGTGGGGGAGATGATGGAGAAAGTGGTGGTGGCGGCGGCGGCGGCGGCGGCGGCGGCGGCGTGGCAGACTTGGATCACGTCCATTATGTTCATTCAACAAACAGTCGGGGCGACGGGAGAATGGCCGCTTGGTGGTCTGTGTTTCTCCAGGCTCCCTGACCCACTCCCTGCCCCACACCCCCAACCCCCCACACCCCCTTGGACATGGGCAGGAAGGTTTCTAGAGAAGGCAGTGCCTGACCTGCCGGCTCTGTCACCCTGGGGGGAGAACATTTCGGAGAGTCGCCAGAGGCTTCAGACTTCCTACCCCTCTCCCTCCCCCACTCTGAACCCTGGTAACTAGACTTCATTCAACCGACACTTAGGATGGGTCATCCAACTGTTCTCTCATGAAGGAAGGAAGGAAGGAAGGAAGGTGGGTCGGTGGGTAGGTGGGTGTGTTTTCTGCGTGGGGTGAAGCCTTCCCTCCCTCGATGCAAGCCTGATATCCTCACCTGTCACAGAGACTGGACCCCTAAAAAACTACTGTGTCCGGTTTTCTCCCATTTAGGGGGTTCCAGAGTGTGTGTGCGTGCGTGCGCGTGTGCGTGCGTGCGTGCGCGTGCGTGTGCGTGTGCGTGTGCGTGTGTGTGTGTGTGTGTGTGTGTTTTGAGGGCCACACCCACGGCATATGGAGGTTCCCAGATGACGGATCGAATCGGAGGCTTTAGCTGCTGGCCTCCTACACCACAGAAACAGGAATGCCAGGTCCGAGCCGCGTCTGGGACCAACACCACAGCTCACGGCAACACTGGATCCTTTACCCACTGAGCGAGGTGGACAGGGATCGAACCTGCAACCTCATGGTTCCTGGTCGGATTCATTTCCACTGCGCCATGGCGGGAACTCTGCTTTGTGGTTTTGGCGTTTGGATTCCAGAAGGTGGCGTAGGGGTCCCTGTTCGTCATCTATTGGATAGAGACTCGTGTGTGTATATGTTCATCCCATCCTCCTCATGGATCCCTCTCCCCCGCCCTCATGATTTCTTTTTCCCCCTCTGCTTTTTAGGGCTGCCCTCGTGGCATATGGAAGTTCCCAAGCGAGGGGTTGAATCGGAGCTACGGCTGCTGGCCTACGCCACAGGCACAGCCATGTGGGATCCGAGCCGCGTCTGCGACCGACACCACAGCTCACGGCACTGCCTGCCGGATCCTTACCGCCCCCCTGAGCGAGGCCAGGGATCGAACCCACACCCTTCCCTGCAAAGGTTCCTCGTCGGATGCGCTTCCATGGTGCCACGACAGGAACTCCCCCGTGATGGTTTTTTTTCACGCTGGTGTTCCCACCAACAAGGAAGGAATGGCCCAATATTCTGGAATCACCTAGAGGGGAAAAGACGCTGAAAAAGAAAGAACGGAGGGATAGATGGATGTAGATGGATCACTGAATCCCCTTGACTGTACACCTGAAACGAACACAACATTGTAAGCAAGCCCACTGTACGCCGAGCTAAAGCAACAACAACAACCAACAACCACAACAAACTTACATCTTAAAAAAAAAAAAAAAAAAAAAAAAGAAGATGTCCCCTGCAGTTCCCATCAGGGCTCAGCGGTAATGAACCCGACTAGGATCCGTGAGGATGTGGGTTCGATCCCTCCCCTGGCCTCGCTTGGTGGGTTAAGGATCCCGTGTTGCTGTGGCGGTGGGGTAGGCCCGCAGCTACAGTTCTGATTCGACCGTGAGTCTGGGAACTTCCATAGGGCTGGGGCGTGGGCGTTAAAAAAAGATATACTATATGCATACTATATACATATGTAGGAGTTCCCGTCATGGCTGGACGAATCCGACTAGGAGGCCTGAGGGTGCGGGTTCGATCCCTGGCCTCGCTCGTTGGGTTCAGGATCGGGTGTTGCCGTGAGCTCTGGTGTAGGTCGCAGACAGGGCTCGGATCCCGCGTTGTGCTGGCTCTGGTGTAGGCCGGTGGCTACGGCTCCGATTGGACCCCTAGCCTGGGAACCTCCATGTGCCATGGGTGCAGCCCTAGAAACAGAAAATAACTACGTGTGTGTGTCTGTGTGTGTGTGTGTGTGTCTGTGTGTGTGTGTGTGTGTGTGTGTGTGTGTGTGCGTGTGTCTGTGTGTGTCTGTGTGTGTGTGTATACAGATAGATATAGATATACAGATATAGATATAGATATATCACCTACCTAAAGGCCCAGGACTAGAGAAAGCATTGGGTCATTAGGATCTAAGAATCTTCTCCCCGCCCCCCAAATCCATCCATCCAACCCACCCTCCCTCCCTCTCTCCATCTTTCACTTTTCCTGATAAAGACAAAGGGACAAAAATTGTTTGTTTGTTTGTTTCTTTGTTTGTTCGTTTCTTTCTCAAAAGATGTACATCTACTTTGTAACTTATACCTCTGTCAGAGGGATGGAGAATCCTTGACCTTTTCCTCCCTACCCAAATCCTTCCAGAAGTCAGAAACTCAGTGGCTGGAAAACTGGACTGGATCCTGAAGTTTTTCCAGTTGCCTTCCATCTCTGGCTACAACTCTCTTCATGAGCGTTTCCCATTTTCTCCCACCCTTTGGACCTGGCATCCTTGTGGATGAGAACACGTATCGCTTGTCCCGAGGCCCTGAAAACGGAAGCTAGTGGAGTCCCTCGATGAACACATCAGAGAAATGGTCTCTGAGAGTGTCTCTGAGAGTGAAACCATCACCCTGTGTTCATTTCTCTAAGAGCCCCTCGGAAAGTTGGCCCCAACACCTGACGGCATTCTCAGAGGGGCCTTTCAAAAGACTGAAGGGGCGTTCCCGTCATGGCTCCGTGGTTAACGAATCCGACTAGGAACCGTGAGGTTGCGGGTTCGATCCCTGCCCTCACTCAGTGGGTTAAGGATCCAGCGTTGCCGTGAGCTGTGGTGTCGGTCGCAGACACGGCTCGGATCCCACGTTGCTGTGGCTCTGGCGTAGGCTGGCAGCTATGGCTCCGATTCGACCCCTAGCCTGGGAACCTCCATATGCCATGGGAGCGGCCCAAGAAATGGCAAAAAGACAAAACAAACAAACAAACAAACAAACCGACAAAACAAAAGACTGAAGGGACTTTCCCCTCTCCCTCTCTCTTCCCTCTGTCTCACTCACTGTCTCTGTCTGTCTCTCTGTGTCTCTCTCACACGCACACGCACACACACACAGAGTCACCGGCTCCGTTCTTCATATGTAACAGTTTGAAAGTTCCAGGAAAGGTTGGCAGCCCAAACCGGCCTTGGTACTCCAGCTCCAATTAAGTCTCAGAGACAGAGTTTTGGGGTGAAGCATAAAGAACAGCTTTATTGCTTTGCCAGGCTAAGGAGGCCACAGCAGGCTAAGGACCTCAAAACTGTGTCCTCCCTTGAGAGGGGATAGCAAGGGGTTCTATAGGTTTAGCTTAATGGTAGGCATGGGGGTGGCGGAGCTGTCTAGAAGCATCAGGGTGCTTGCATTCTTCTCCCTGGATAGGAGATTAGGATAGACCATTTCAAAGTCATCAAGGCTGGAGTCAGGTGGTCCATGGAATGTTTCCAGTGTCTTTGGGGTTATGGCATTTTGACCTTCTCTCTGGAGTGAAGATTGCTCATCCACGGGGCGGGCGTGGGGCGGGGGGTGGGGGGGGGTCGCAATCCTTAGGGAGTGTTTCAAGGGTAGAGAAAACACCAGGTTCACTACAACTCTGACTCGACAGTAGTCATTAGTCATAAGTTCGTGGGCCAAGGCAAGCCATAACCTAACGGAGACTATTTCAAAGTAGCTTTTAGCTGTAACAATGTCTCTGGCTCCAACACACCAGCACTCCGGGGCTTGAGCTTGGTTTCAGTTTCAGAGGAGGGAACTCTGGCTCCAAGGATTAACCCCTTCGTTCCTTTGGTTTCTGTGGGCCTGGTTCGGGGAGCCCATCCACATCACCGCCTTTTGAGAGGCCATCTGACAACTGTTTCACCAAAGCGACGTCATCTCAAAACAAGGAAACCAGTTCCATGAAATGGAGGATCTCTCCCTCCCTCTCCCTCCCTCTCCTTCTCACTCTCCTCTACCCACAGCTCATGGCAACGTGGGATTCGTAACCCAGTGAGCGAGGCTGAGCATGGAACCTGCCACCTCATGGTTCCTAGTTGCATTTATTTCCACTTCTGCACCACGATGGGACCTCCCCAGCACAGTTTTTCACACGTGAAGTTTCCCGGGACGTCTCGGAGGAGGCGGACCCCAAACGTGTCTCCATGCCCTATGTGGGTGATTCCTGTGAGGTAAAATGACTTAAGGACCGGCCCACACAAAAGGGACACTCTGGCCCTCCTTTCTGGCCCCCAGACAGCAGGAGATGAAAATCTCCTCCTCGTGCAAAGGAAGATGGCAAGTGAAGATGTCCATTCCCACACCAAGGCCAACATGCTCCAGAAGTTTTGCGGGGTTTCCCGGGTTGGGAAATGGCGGGGGCTCCTTTGGCCTGACACGAGGCGAGTTTCGTGCACACATCCTCCCCCACCCCCCTCCATGCAGTCTGCGAGGGGCAGCCTGAGGGTAGGGAAATTGGGGAAAGGGGGGAAAAAAAACACTTTCCCTAAAGAGAAGCTCCAGGAAAAGTCACCACCTCTGACTTGACTGGAGAGTTTCTGCATTTGAATGAAGTGATTGAACCCAGGCCCTGAGGCCTGGATCTTCCTGATCTCCCCTCCCCCCCTTCCCGGGCGTGAGTCCAGGCGATTTGGGAAGCGAGAGGCGGCGCAGCAGGGATGGCGGCCGGGGGTGGGGGGTGGGGCGGGCAGCTGGGGCCGGGAGTGGGGGGGTGCGGGACTAATGAACCAGCGCCTGCCTGCATGCCTGCCTGCCTGCCTGCCTGCCTGCCTGCCTGCCTGCTTGCCTGCCTGCCTGAACGAGCCCCTCCCCTCCCCCCCCACCCCCTCCCCACACCCACCCGCCTGAGGGCAGGGATGGGGCCTGAGAGCTAAGGGAAACTTCTTTGCTAGCTACTTGTCAGGGAGTGATCCCAGCTCAAAGTCCCTTTGCTTATTTCGGAACAAGGTCTGAGTCTCAGCTAGTACAGAGTTTCTGAATGTCTCGGCACATGGACTGGCCTGCACCAAACAAGCAGACAGGAAGAAAAATGAACACACAGAAATCCAGCTGGTCTCCTTCTCCCAGAGTCTCTCTTGGAGAAATTACCTTAAGCTCAGTGACTTTGCCCCGTCTCCCTCTGGTGCAAAGCCATCCCTGGAGGAGCCAGGTCTTACATGAGCAGGGCAGGGCAGGGCAGCACCACCCAGGTGAGCTGGAGAGTGGAGAGTCAAGTTGATAGATACCCCAAATGTGGCTGGCCAGGGGTCTGGGCTAGCATTCCGTGTGAACTCACACACCCAGGCACCTAGCACCGATTTCCCCATGTTCTTCCGACCCTGATTCTCACTCTTCTTCTGTCCCCCCCCCCCCCCCTTCCTTCGGCTTTTTGCCTTTTCTAGGGCCGCTCCTGCGGCATATGGAAGTTCCCCTGCCAGGGGTCCAATCGGAGCTGTAGCCGCTGGCCTGCACCAGACCCACAGCAACGCGGGATCTGAGCCACGTCTGCAACCTGCACCACAGCTCACGGCAATGCTGGATCCTTAACCCACTGAGCAAGGCCAGGGATGGAACCTGCAACCTCATGGTTCCTAGTCAGATTCATTAACCACTGAGCCACAATGGGAACTCTGACTCTCCCTCTTCCCTGCCTGATACCTTAAGAGCCTGATCGTTTGTGGGGAAATGAAATCCCAGCTGGCAAGAGCCACCTTATCTTCCCAGCACACGAGAAAAGAATAGGCGCAGGCTCACATCCATCTTATGTTTCTATGCCTTGCCCTGGCCCCACCGTTTCAGAAAGCTGTGTCCCTCCACCTGTCAAAAGCCAAAGCCCAGGAGTTCCCGTCGTGGAATAGTGGAAAGGAATCCAACCAGGAACCATGAGGTTGCAGGTTCGATCCCAGGCCTTCCACAGTGGGTTTAGGATCTGGTGGCATCACCTTGCGCTGCGGTGTAGGTTGCAGACGCAGCTTGGATCTGATGGTGCTTGTGACTGTGGCATACACCCCAGCAGTTGTAGGTCTGATTCGGCCCCTAGCCCGGGAACCTCCATATGATGGGGGGAGGGGGGGGGGGGAGGCTGCAGCCAAAGCCCAAGGAAGAAAGACAATCAGAATGTTGCGTGGAACTCCTGGAGACTTAACAACCACCACCAGTCATGACCATGGCTGTCAACCGACACCAGAGCCAAAGAAATGTCGGATCAAATAGGAACCTGCCACTTACACCAGTACTCACCACAATGCAGGACCACAAAAACAAAGGAACAAGAAACCAAAACTAAATAATTGCCCAGGAGCAGCAGGTGCAGGAAAAGCATGCTGACTCTCACCCCCCAGAAGCCAGAGGTAACCTATTTATCACCCCACACGCACACACCTCAGCACCACCAGCACCAGCACCCCCCCCCCCCACCCCAGGATCGAATCTGCATCCTCGTGGGTGCTCCTCAGCTTTGTTACCAATGAGCCACAATGGGATCTCCCCAATCCAGGTTTTTATGTTTCTTTTTTTTTTTTTTTTCCCCTTGCTTTCTTCGGGTGGCACTCACGGCACACGGAGGTTCCCAGGCTAGGGAATCAGAGCTTGAGCCACTGGCCTACACCACAGACACAGCAACACCAGGTCCGATCTGTGTCTGCAACCTACACCACAGTTCAGGGCAATGCCAGATCTTTCACCCACTGAGCGAGGCCAGGGATCAAACCAGCACTCTCATGGATGCTACTCAGATTCCTACCTGCTGAGTCACAATGGGAACTCCACTAAATACATAAATTTTTTCAAAGAGAGAGAGAGAGGGAGAGTGTGTGTGTGTGTGTGTGTGTGTGTGTGTGTGTGTGTGAGAGAGAGAGAGAGAGAGGTCTGGTATCACTTGGGGAAAAATAAAATTATGCTTGGAGAAAAATACCTGTCCCTAGAGATCATTCACAATGGCTTGTTCTGCCTGTTCATTTCTCTCTTTCTTCCCTTTTCTTTTTTCCTTCCTTTTCTTTTCCTTTCGCATCTGTCTGTGCCGTGTGTGTGTGTGTGTGTGTGTGTGTGTGTGTGTGTGTGTGTGTGTGTGTGTGTGTGTGTGTGTGTAGTCTTCTTTTAGGGCTTCACATGTGCCATTTTGTAGGTTCCCAGGTTAGGGGTCAATGCTAGTCGGGTTCGTTTCCACCGAGCCACAACGGGAATTCCTGCCTTGTGCTTCTTTATCTTTGCTCTGTTACTAGGTGCTAGGGATTCCTTTTTGTTAAGTCCAGTCACTTAAATAAGGGTGTTTGCAGGGTTGCCTAAAGCATCAAAAATGTATTTTCTCATTAAATATTGGAATGTGGGGAGTTCCTGTTGTGGCTCAGTGGTAACAAACCCGACTAGTATCCATGTATGCCGGTTCGACCCCTGGTTTGGGAACTTCCGTATGCCACAGTTATGGCTCTAAAAAATCCTCTCTCTCTCTCTCTCTCTCTCTCTCTCTCTCTCGATAATATACACATACACACACACATCCATACGTACATACCTATGTACACATATACATATACATTGGAATTTGGTCTGCCATCGATGAGATGCTCCCTCTTTGTGTGTTGTTCATTTTGTTTTTTGTTTTTTAGGAGTGCACCCTCGGGATATGGAAGTTCCCTGGGCTAGGGGTTGAAGAATCGGAGCTGTAGCTGCTGGCCTGCACCTCAGCCAGAGCTATGCCCTGCCAGATCACCCGATCTGAGCTGAGTGGCCACGTCTGTCACCTACACCTACCTCCCCCTGAATGAAGACGTATTTTCAATACATCTCAAGTGGAGAAAAACTTGCTAAAAATCACTTTATTTGTCATGGAAACCATATCTTCTAGCAGACATGGCACAAAAGCCAGTGTTTATGGTCATCACACCACAGACATCAGAATTCCAAGCTTCTAGGGGTTTCTTGGGGGTGGGGTGGGGTGTGTCCCCAGGGCCTGTGGAAGTTCCATGCCCACCCCTCTGCCACCACCCAGGGATCCTTCGCCCTGGGTGGGTGGGGGGAGGGAGAGGGTATCTCAGCAGAAACGATCTTATCTTACGGGGTTTATGGATGGCTAGAAGCATGTGGTTCTGTTCATCTCATGCTTGAGGTTTCGGTTTTTGCCCTCCTACCTACCCAATGGTCGGCAGATGGAATTCTTCTGGTTTTCTCTGGCCATCCCTCTCCTCGAACTCACGGGTCCAGTTTTTCTCCCACATTTGACTTTTCCGGGAGATCCACAAAAGGAAGCGCCAACCCTTGACATCCACCGACAAGAGATCACCACCCTCTGCCCCTCTTTAGCCCCTTCTCATCCTCATGCCTGCCTGCACACATCGGAGACATTTCCAAGTGCCCAGGAGGATCCTTGGACCCTGACACCTCGAAATCTTCCCTGAGCAGCAGTGCTCGGGACTCAGACCTGGGGTTTATCACGGGCTCCAACCACGACCTTTGGTTTTCCTGGGCTGGGAGATCGGTTTCATGAGATGGAACCGGCTGCGGATTCAGCTTCTGGATCTGGACTGTGAAACGTTGTACAAGACTTTTTTCAAGGCATGACTGTAGGGGAACAAAACCTTGCGGCCCGCCCCCCGCCACATCCCAGATGTCACATGAGCACGGGGAGGAATTCTGTGGAGCTGGAAACAACCATGACCCAAAAGAACACAGGAAGGAATTCCTGTCATGGCGGGGCAGAAACGAATCGGACTAGGAATCACGAGGTGGCAGGTTTGATCCCTGGCCTCGCTCAGGGGTTTAAGGATCTGGCATTTTTCCGCGAGCTGTGGCATAAGGTCTCAGATGTGGCTCGGATCCCGCCGTTGCTGTGGCTGTGGCTCAGGCTAGCAGATGCAGCTCCGATTCAACACCAAGCGTGGGCGCGCGCGCGCGCGCGGGGGGTGGGGGGGAGGCGGGGAGGGAAGCAAACCTCCTAAGAACGACGAAAGTGCAGTTAGGAAACAGAAAATGATGATCCCGGAAGTCCACTTGAATGTGGTTGGGAGACATGCGTAGGACCACACCGCCACCGTGTGAGAGACCAGTGCAAGACAGCTGAACAATACAAAGCGGGGTGGGGGGTGGGGTGCTTGGCGGGGGTTGGAGGAGGAGGAGGAGGAGGAGGAGGTGGGGGGAGACGGCGGCACTGGTGCTGGGCAAAGGTGCCTCTGGGCGAGGACTTTGGTGACCATATTCTCATGGCAGGCTTGAGAGCCCAAAAGATGACATGGTGGAGGCTGAAGTTAAGTTTGGTCAAAAGGAAAACAACCATGAGAAAAGATGCATCCACCCACACCTAGAAAAGATATCGTGCCAGGAATGGGAGCCCTGTTCCAATGGCTCTTCCTGGGATTGTGGGAAATGAATCGATAGCAAGAAGATGCTTTCACATCCATGTCTTCAATGACTCCTGTACTAAGTGCGTCGTGGTTTTGCCAGTTTGGCAGAGTTGTGGAATGTCATCCGGCAATTGCATCTCCCCTGCCCAACCAGCAAGATGGAGTTGTTCTTTTTTTTTTTTTTTTTTTTTTTTCCTGCTGCACTGCCTTTCCTGTGCCAGGGATCGAACTTGAGGCTCAGCTGTGACCTAGGCACAGCGGGAACTCCAAGATGGATTTCTTTTTCCTTCTTTTTCTTTCCTTCCTTCCTTTCTTCCTTTCTTTCTTTTCTCTCTCTCTCTTTCTTTTTCTTTTCTTTCTTTCTTTCTCTTTCCTTCCTTCCTTTCTTCCTTTCTTTCTCCTTTCTTTTTCTTTCTTTCTTTCTTTCTTTCTTTCTTTCTTTCTTTCTTTCTTTCTTTCTTTCTTTCTTTCTTTCTCTCTCTCTATCTTTCTCTTTCCTTCCTTTCTTTCTTTCTCTTTCTTTCTTTCTTTCTTTCTTTCTTTCTTTCTTTCTTTCTTTCTTTCTTTCTTTCTTTCTCTCTCTCTCTCTCTCTCTCTCTCTCTTTCTGGTTTTTTTTGGGGGGGAGCCACACCCGCAGCACATGGAGGTTCCCAGGCTAGGGGTCAATTCGGAGCCTTACCTGCCGGCCTACACCACAGGCACAGCCACGCGGGATCCGAGCCGCGTCTGTGACGGACACCACAGCTCACGGCAATGCCAGATCCTTAACCCAACAAGTGAGCCAGGGATCAAACCTGCAACCTCATGGTTCCTGGTCGGATTTGTTTCCACTACCCCAGGATGGCAATCCTGAGACTTGCAAAGTTTATTGTTTGTTTCGGGTTTTCTCCACCCCCTCTCCCTCCCGTTTCAGCTTTATGTTTTACTTTTTGGCCACACCCACGGGCAGCAAGTGGAAGTTTTTCCTGAGGCAGAGATGGAACCTGCACCACACAGGGGCAACCAGAGCCACCGCGTTGAGAAAGCAGGAGCCTTGACCCTGTTGGTCGTGGGCTTCCTTCTTCTTCTTCTTCTTCTGTTGTTGTTTTTTGGGTTTTTTTTGGGGGGGGGTTGTTTTCCTTTTTTTGTTTTGTTTTGTTTTGTTTTGGATGAGATTTCAGTTCACCCCCCCCCCCCAACACACACACACACTCATAGTGTTGCGTTGTACTTTCCCTCCATTGTGGTTGGTCAGTCATGCTGAAATCCATGTTTCTATGACCTGACCACCAGAGCATTTGCCCCAGGCAGCCATTTGTTCTCTTTGGACTTTGTCTCAGTCTATGCAGAGAGAGATTTTCATTTCCACTTTCCTAGGATCGACTGTATCCTTCTCTCCCTTCCTAAGCTTCTGGGCTTTGCTTGTCTGCTTTTGACAGACCGTCTCCGTCGGTAAGGGTGGCAGGTAAACCGACTCCTGCGTTGTCGTTCTCCGAGAGCTTGCCCGGTTTCGTTTTTGCCAGTCCCCGCCTACCCTCCCACCCTCCCTCTCTCCCTCCCTCCTCCAGCTCCGTGCAGGGAGGTGGGGTGGGGGTGGGGGAGAGAAGAGAAGGTGGAGGGGAACCTGAGATCTCTCTCGCTAGTGCCACCCTCACCGCGCCGGCTTCTCTCTGGAATTCCCAAGCCCAGGAAGGGACATGCTTGGGGGAGCGAGCGCGGCTCCTTCTAGGCAACAGCGAGAACCTCTTCCCAGCTCCTTCCCCGCCGCCGCCGCCGCCGCCGCCGCCGCCGCCGCCGCCGCCGCCCCCCTCTTTCCATCTGCTGCCATCACGCCACGCAGTGCCTTGCCAGGAGGCAGCTCCGCGAGGCAAGCTTCGCGGTCGTGCAGGACGCCTGGCGCCTCGGCCCCGGGAAGAGCTCGGGCATTTGGGTGGCCGGCGCTGTGTCGTTGTGTCGCCGCCGGCCGGCCGGCCTTCCGGATCTGTCCCGGTGACGTTGGTGGCGGTTGTCGCGTGCCATCTAGTGTCCGCTTTTATATCGTCCCTTCCCTCTGCAGCTTTGGGGACCTTCGCGAGGGATGTGACTCAGCCATCCGGCCTGAGTCAGAGTTCCGGGAGGCTGGCGACACTGGCGGCGACAGCTCCGGTGGCTCAGAGGCCTGGGAGTGTCCCTCTCTCACCGGAGATTGGGCCTGCAGGCCTGTGAGGGAGTGACTGTCACCGCGCTCCCCAGGCAGGCTCTGGGGCCGCCTGGCCGGGTCGACCAGCATCCGCTCTTGCCGCTCCGGCCCCGGGGACCGACCAGGCCTGGGCCGGGCCGCCTCCCTAGCGAGGGGAGAGGGTGTGCGGCGCCCGGGACTGCCTGTGCTCGGGTGGCCTGGCCTTGTCCCGGGTCGCCCTTTGGAGCGTGAATGACTCCCGCCTGCGGTCCCTCCAGCCTCTCATCCCCGAAGTGAGGAGCGGCCCGGGTTGTGCGCTGAGGGCGTTGGAGGGCGCGACAGGCTCGGTGGCCGGCACGCTTGTTTCCCGGTCGTCATGCCGGCATGGGCCCCTCCCCGCCTGCCCCCCGACTGATGGCTACCGCCGGCCCGTGCGGAGTCGTACTCACGAGGTCTAGACCGGCACAAGACGTGAGGGGTGGAGCGGAAAGGGTGGCTCGGGCCCCGGCGCCTTCCTTCGCGGGGTCCGTTCGTCGGAGGCGCCTCCGTGGAAACATTTTTTTTTCCAAGTCCTGATGGATCCGGAGACGGTGGACGGTACCCCGCCGGCCCCCTGCTCCCGGGTGTGGCCGGGAAGGGTGCACCTGGGCCTGAGGCGTGCCCATGTAGGGTCCCGGTCGTTGGACAAGACTTCGTTTCCCACGCTCTCATTTCCCGCCCCCCGCCCTCGGAGTGTTTCCCTGTCGGTCGGTCGATCGGTCGGGAGGTGGGGACCGGCCTGAGCTGGATGGTGTGTCCTGGATTTTGGGGGAGCCAAGTCCCCGTCTGGAGCTCCGGACAGACCGATACCTGCCCGCGTGGGCAAGCCGGGAAGGGCTTCCCCGGCTGGCCGGCCGGCTCCACCTCCTTCATGTCCCTGTCCCTTCCTTGCGGTCACGCTCCCCGGGTCGACCAGATGGCTCTGAGAGCGCTGGGTCTGGCGACTCTAGGGCAGGGCTGGGGGACAAGTGTCCGGATGGGGGTTCCGGGGATACCCCCACGTCCTGTGGGTGGGCCCCGCTGCTGGGCATGGACATTTTTCGCGGCCGAAATACGCCTTTTCTGTCACCAGGTAGATGCTGACACGATCCTCTTCAGCGCCTGTCGCTGGAGACCTTGGGCCTCTGGATGCACGTGGGGGGCTTTGGGCTTTCGGCTGCTGTCCAAGGCCTGACCCTGCCCTTTGCACCCCGCGTGGGGGCCGCTCGCCTGGGCCTGTGCGCCGGCTCTCACTTGTGCATCCAGCTGGCCCGTGCTGCGGTGTCTCCTCCGGTCTCTGGCTGACCCGAGGGCGGCAGGGCGCGTGGCCCTGTGGGGTCTTCTACCCTGTGTGCCTCCCTGCTGCGGGCACCCGGCGGCTCGGCTGGGACAACCCCACCCTGTTGGCTCCGTGCCACGTGTCAGGCGTTCTCCCTCCCGGGGTTGTCAGCCGCTGTCTCTCCCCTGAGAGAGGAAGGGGAGGAGGAGGAGGAGGAGGGGGTGCCGGTGAAGCTGAAGCAGGCCCCCGTGGTGATTGTCTTTGCTGGCCCTCCCTCCCCTCTTCTGGGCTCTTCCCTGGCTCTGCCAGGACTGATCGATGTGGTGATGTGGCGCTCTCCTGGGCTTGGGCTTAAGCCGCGCCAGATGAGGGACGGCCGCTCATGGTGAGCTGGGCCGCGCCTCTCATTCTGTCGCGGGCCCCTCGCTGCTCCTCCCCCACCTGCGGGTGGTGTGGGGGAAGGCAGGGGTGCGGCCTCCAGCCTGACCTCTGGTCTCCCGCCCTGCTGCCTTCGGGTGTCAGTCGGGGGGGGGGGGCCTGGGTCCTTTGGGACGCAGCAGGCATTCTCGCTTTGCCGCCTTGGCGTGTGCCTTGCGAGCGGTCCCTCCCCAAAGTGGGGGGGAGGCCTCCCTCGCTGCCATGCTTCGCATCCCTGCGGGTGCGTGAGCGTGCCTCCCCTGGTCCTCTGTGGTGCCCCTGGAGTACTCCGGGTTGCCTGTCAGATGCCCGAGGCCGAGCGGTGGTGTCGTTTTCCTCTCCCAGCGGTGAGTCCCCTCGGGTCCCCACTGTGGTGGTGGCGTGCCCCACGAGCAGCTTCCTAAAGCTCAGGGGAGGGGGTCGAGACGGTAAGGCAGGGGAAGCTTGTGTCCCCTCCCCGGGAGGGGCTCAGGTGGACCCCTTGTCATGGGTCTCCCTCACTGTGTGCCAGTGAGGGCAGCCCTTGGCCCTTGAGCGGCACGCCCCATGCTTCTCCCTTGACCGGGAAGGCTGCATGTGGTCGTGAGAGCGACCGCGGTGGGCCGGGAGATGTGAAGGGGGGGTCCCCGTCTGGCTTTCCGGACGTGGCACCCCTCCACCCACGTGGAAAAGTCTGAAAGGCAAGCCTGGTGGCAGCACAGACTCTTGCTCTCCCGGCTCTGACCGTGGACGCTCACATGGGCTGTGTGCTTTACCCATACCGCAGACCCCCCCCCTTCTGACTTCCCACTTTTTGGGAGTGTTCCCACTCCCGTGGGTCCCCGAAGGGGCGAACGATGGTGTGGGGGGCACGACGCGCCCTCGGTGAGAAAGCCTTCTCTAGCGATCTGAGAGGGGGGCCTTGGGGTACCTGGACCCCCCAGCCGCCGCCCCTCTGAAGTGTGCAAGGCAGTAGCTGCCGGTGCTACTTGCCACAGCGTGTGGGCAAGAGCCGCCCTCGCGCGAGGGGTGCGCTGGCCCCCGCGGTGGGGGCCAAGCGCTGCTCTTTTGCCTAATGCGGCCTGTACCTCCCCCCTCCGAGTTGGGGGAGGGTCACGCCGGGCCGGGCCGGGTTTTGGCATCCAGCGCCGGGCTGTGTGCTGCGTGGGCACGTGGTGCCCCTCCCCTTGGAAGGGGAAGTGGAGGAGGGGGATGCGCCCCGTCCCCCGGCGGCCTCTGCCCCTGCCTCCCCCGCTGCGAGCCGCCTGTCGGTTCTTCCCGCACTCGCCTGGGGTCGCAGCTGGTGGTGTGGAGGTGGTGAGCGAGCATGGTTCGGGCCGCCTCGCTCAGGAGCGTTTCCCCCAGGCGTCAGGCCCTGGAGGGTGGACTAGGTGAAGGACGGATGAGATGAGGGTGGAAAGATGGACGGATGGGTGAGATGAGGCGGACGAGCCCCCCCCCCACGTGGCAG
>NC_139392.1:39982500-40000000 GCF_054392235.1 Sus scrofa
GCTGTCCCGGCCGACTCGGGCCCGGGTCCGAGGGCCCGCGGGGTCGACCAGCTGTCCCGGCCGACTCGGGCCCGGGTCCGAGGGCCCGCGGGGTCGACCAGCTGTCCCGGCCGACTCGGGCCCGGGTCCGAGGGCCCGCGGGGTCGACCAGCTGTCCCGGCCGACTCGGGCCCGGGTCCGAGGGCCCGCGGGGTCGACCAGCTGTCCCGGCCGACTCGGGCCCGGGTCCGAGGGCCCGCGGGGTCGACCAGCTGTCCCGGCCGACTCGGGCCCGGGTCCGTGTGGCCCTCGATGGGATCCCTGGGGTTGTCTTGATGCCGGGGCCGTCCGTCCGTCTCTGCCAACTCACTCGCTGGGGTCGTGTCTGCACCGCGTTGACTGCCTCTCTCCGGGGCCTGAGTCTCCCGGACAGGGTGTGTCGTTTTGTGTTCGATGTTTTCTGAGCTTCCCCTCTGGCCTAGTGATTTCCTTCTTCTCTATTGAAATCAAACACGTCCCAGCACTTGGGTGCATAGCATTTTATTTGGCCCGCGCCGCCCCGCCGCCCTTGCCGCGACAACGTTGCTGTCCCTGTATTAGGACGGTGAGGAGGTTCTTGTTGGTCTTCGGATGGCCGCACCCACGGTCTATGGAGCTTCCCAGGCTAGGGGTCGAACTGGTGTTACGGCTGCTGGCCTACGCCCGAGCCGCAGCCGTGCCGGATCTGAGCCTCGTCTCAACCCCCTGCGTGAGGCGAAGGATGGAGCCCGCAACCTCATGGTCCCTAGTCAGATTCGTTTCCTCTGTGCCACGAGGGAAAGTCCTGAATCAACGATGCACGGATTTAGGACGCTATGGAGGGATGCATTGGCCGGCCCCAGGTCATATGGGGTTCCGGAGCCAGGGATCCGATCCAAGTCCCAGCTGTGGCAACGTGATTACTTGAAAGAGGACCCTTTAAAGCCGGGGTGGGGGTGGCGGGAGGGGATGACACTGCATGCCATGGAGGCGCTCACCTGTCCTTTTTGTGGACACCTTTTCCGCGGTGGTGACAATGGATGCCCTGGCTGCCGTTCGGAAATGAAAGGTGAAGGCCAAGGTCCACGGTCCGTGGTCGGCGTGGTTCGTCTTCAAGGCCACGGATGAAGAAACGGGCTCCAGGAGGAAAGAGTCCAGGCCTTATGCCTGCCCTGCCTGGAGAATCCATGTCGCCACACAGCGATCCATCCCGATGCGTTCGTTGGTCCTGCGACGCCCCCTGCCGTAAGCTGCTTTTTATAGTCTCCGAAAAGGTCCGCCAGATGGCTCCCGGGGTGGGCCTGGGACGACCAAGTTCGGGGCCGGAAGAGGCCACTTCCAAGTGGGGGAGGAGTTACAAGTGGGTGGCAGACCTGAAGATAACCTGGAGGGGAGGAAAAAGGAGGGGAACCGTGACCGACCGAGCGAGCCGGAGGGGAGGGGAGGGGAGGGGAGGGGAGGGACGATGGGATGGCACCATCGGGAGTCCTGCTCAAAGAATTGGAGCCTCCTTGAGACATGCGACCACATCCATCATTCCAGAGGGAATGGAAGCGTCTTCCCCATGGTTGTACAATGATACATGTCCTTCAGAGTCCCTGAGAAAAAAAGGAATACAAGGCAAGATTTTGTCCGTGGAGGGAAGGGGGGGGGGGGGAGAACAGAGGCTCCAGACTTTGGATCTCTTGGCACAGGGGCCTCCTGCGCCGTATGGAAAGGACTGTTCCTAGGGTGCTCTCAGAATGGGATTTCTGGGTCCCACGAACCTTGTGTGTTGGACAAAGAGGCAGAAAGAGGGGTTCCCGGCTGGAAAGCCCAAACCACAGCTCTTCAGATGGGTAGGGAAGGGCAGACAGACTTCCGGCCCCAAGCAGTGATCTGGACCTCCAGAGGCCTTAGGACGACTTCACTGAGAACACGCAGAATACGACCCAGCCACAGCGTCCTCTATACCTAGCTCTGTTTCACTTTCTCTGTCTCTCTCCCCTCCTCCTCTTTCTCCCTCTGATTCTGCCTCTCACTGTCTGCCTATCCTCCGTCCCTCCCTGTCTGTCTCTGTCTCTCTCCCTCACAAGCACACCAAAGCGGGTCCCCCCCCCCCCCCCGGAAAGGACGGATGTGAGACGGACACCCTCTTCTTCCCGTCTTGAAAGCAGGAGAAAAACCTTCCTCTAGAAGCCCAAGTTCAAAGCCAGCTGTTTCAAGGAACGTCTGCCTCTGGCAAGGGGGAGGGGGAGGGCGAGGGGGAGGGCGAGGGGGCGGCCTGGAGGCAGCCTGGAGCACCCACGGCATGCATTCAGAAACCTCGTGCATCTCTCTTCCGGTGCTATCTTTTGGGGGCACGTGGTACTCTTGGGCAAGTCCTCCGAACGATAGTGGAAACAAACATCTGTCTTCTCTCCCACACCTGATGAATGCAGACAGACACACTGGAAGAGCACCCACCCCCCCTTTTCCCCCAAAGGACTCTTGTCACTGTACAGACGGGGGGGGGGGGG
This sequence comes from Sus scrofa, assembly GCF_054392235.1. NCBI lineage: Eukaryota > Metazoa > Chordata > Mammalia > Artiodactyla > Suidae > Sus > Sus scrofa. The sequence goes on from NC_139392.1 coordinate 39,984,996, forward strand.
GGGGGGGCGGCACGGGGGTGTCACACGCAGTCTTGGTGGCTCGTCTATGTTTCCAATCCGCCCAGGCAGTGCAGGCGGCCACCACTGCTGCTGCCACCTCTCACCGATCGTTCATCCTGTCCGTCAGTGCTATGACAGCACTAAGCTCTTCAGGGAGAAAATGCTCCCTGCCTTTCCTCTCGGAGGGCACACTGAGGGCACCCACTCCCATTAACAAAGTTTATTCACCTTGACAGGAAGAAAAGAGCTTGGGGTTTCTCACACCGCTGCAGATGACACTTTCCTACCGACTCTGGAATTCTCTTGCTCATTCTCCGGTGGGCCCGCCCCCCCCATTTCAGGAGAGGGTGTTTGGTTCTGGGTTGGGGTGCGTGTGTGTGCGCGCGTGTGTGTGTGCGTGTGGGTGTGTGTGTCTGGGTGTGTCTGTGTCTTGCTTTTTCATTTTATTGGAATACAGTTGACTGACAAAGTTGTATGAACTTACAGGGTTGTTTCTGGGTGTTCGTCATGGCAGTGAAAGGAAACACCAGGATTTCCCTAGAAAGCCATCCCGTTCACCTGATCGGTGGCGTGAAGGACATTCACATCCTCCTTGAGTTTCGCATTTGAAAGTGAGGGGCGGGTGCGTGCAGCAGGTCCCCCCCCACCCCACCCCGCGCCCCGAACGTGCCTCCCGCAGTGGCACTAGGAGTGTGTGCAATGAAAGGGACAGGACACCAGACACCAGAGGACCATTCTGACCCTCCTTTCCTTCTCTCTTCGGAAAGCAGGAAATAAATCTCTTGGGTGAAAGAAAAGTGTGCTCCCTGCCACGAAATTTGGGGGGGGGGGGTGTCGGGTTGGCGATAAGGACTTCACTGCTCCCATGGCTCCTGCAATGTTCACGAATCCTCCAAATCCTCAAGGCAAGATGGTTCACAACCAATACATGAGCGAGCTGTCAGAGACACCAGGGACTGAAACACTCCGTATTAGGGAGGGGTCCTCACTCACTTTCATGCAAAGGCAGCGACAACAGCAGCCTTTTCAAAGATGGCTGCAGGCAAGAGGGTGGGGGAGATGATGGAGAAAGTGGTGGTGGCGGCGGCGGCGGCGGCGGCGGCGGCGGCGTGGCAGACTTGGATCACGTCCATTATGTTCATTCAACAAACAGTCGGGGCGACGGGAGAATGGCCGCTTGGTGGTCTGTGTTTCTCCAGGCTCCCTGACCCACTCCCTGCCCCACACCCCCAACCCCCCACACCCCCTTGGACATGGGCAGGAAGGTTTCTAGAGAAGGCAGTGCCTGACCTGCCGGCTCTGTCACCCTGGGGGGAGAACATTTCGGAGAGTCGCCAGAGGCTTCAGACTTCCTACCCCTCTCCCTCCCCCACTCTGAACCCTGGTAACTAGACTTCATTCAACCGACACTTAGGATGGGTCATCCAACTGTTCTCTCATGAAGGAAGGAAGGAAGGAAGGAAGGTGGGTCGGTGGGTAGGTGGGTGTGTTTTCTGCGTGGGGTGAAGCCTTCCCTCCCTCGATGCAAGCCTGATATCCTCACCTGTCACAGAGACTGGACCCCTAAAAAACTACTGTGTCCGGTTTTCTCCCATTTAGGGGGTTCCAGAGTGTGTGTGCGTGCGTGCGCGTGTGCGTGCGTGCGTGCGCGTGCGTGTGCGTGTGCGTGTGCGTGTGTGTGTGTGTGTGTGTGTGTTTTGAGGGCCACACCCACGGCATATGGAGGTTCCCAGATGACGGATCGAATCGGAGGCTTTAGCTGCTGGCCTCCTACACCACAGAAACAGGAATGCCAGGTCCGAGCCGCGTCTGGGACCAACACCACAGCTCACGGCAACACTGGATCCTTTACCCACTGAGCGAGGTGGACAGGGATCGAACCTGCAACCTCATGGTTCCTGGTCGGATTCATTTCCACTGCGCCATGGCGGGAACTCTGCTTTGTGGTTTTGGCGTTTGGATTCCAGAAGGTGGCGTAGGGGTCCCTGTTCGTCATCTATTGGATAGAGACTCGTGTGTGTATATGTTCATCCCATCCTCCTCATGGATCCCTCTCCCCCGCCCTCATGATTTCTTTTTCCCCCTCTGCTTTTTAGGGCTGCCCTCGTGGCATATGGAAGTTCCCAAGCGAGGGGTTGAATCGGAGCTACGGCTGCTGGCCTACGCCACAGGCACAGCCATGTGGGATCCGAGCCGCGTCTGCGACCGACACCACAGCTCACGGCACTGCCTGCCGGATCCTTACCGCCCCCCTGAGCGAGGCCAGGGATCGAACCCACACCCTTCCCTGCAAAGGTTCCTCGTCGGATGCGCTTCCATGGTGCCACGACAGGAACTCCCCCGTGATGGTTTTTTTTCACGCTGGTGTTCCCACCAACAAGGAAGGAATGGCCCAATATTCTGGAATCACCTAGAGGGGAAAAGACGCTGAAAAAGAAAGAACGGAGGGATAGATGGATGTAGATGGATCACTGAATCCCCTTGACTGTACACCTGAAACGAACACAACATTGTAAGCAAGCCCACTGTACGCCGAGCTAAAGCAACAACAACAACCAACAACCACAACAAACTTACATCTTAAAAAAAAAAAAAAAAAAAAAAAAGAAGATGTCCCCTGCAGTTCCCATCAGGGCTCAGCGGTAATGAACCCGACTAGGATCCGTGAGGATGTGGGTTCGATCCCTCCCCTGGCCTCGCTTGGTGGGTTAAGGATCCCGTGTTGCTGTGGCGGTGGGGTAGGCCCGCAGCTACAGTTCTGATTCGACCGTGAGTCTGGGAACTTCCATAGGGCTGGGGCGTGGGCGTTAAAAAAAGATATACTATATGCATACTATATACATATGTAGGAGTTCCCGTCATGGCTGGACGAATCCGACTAGGAGGCCTGAGGGTGCGGGTTCGATCCCTGGCCTCGCTCGTTGGGTTCAGGATCGGGTGTTGCCGTGAGCTCTGGTGTAGGTCGCAGACAGGGCTCGGATCCCGCGTTGTGCTGGCTCTGGTGTAGGCCGGTGGCTACGGCTCCGATTGGACCCCTAGCCTGGGAACCTCCATGTGCCATGGGTGCAGCCCTAGAAACAGAAAATAACTACGTGTGTGTGTCTGTGTGTGTGTGTGTGTGTCTGTGTGTGTGTGTGTGTGTGTGTGTGTGTGTGTGCGTGTGTCTGTGTGTGTCTGTGTGTGTGTGTATACAGATAGATATAGATATACAGATATAGATATAGATATATCACCTACCTAAAGGCCCAGGACTAGAGAAAGCATTGGGTCATTAGGATCTAAGAATCTTCTCCCCGCCCCCCAAATCCATCCATCCAACCCACCCTCCCTCCCTCTCTCCATCTTTCACTTTTCCTGATAAAGACAAAGGGACAAAAATTGTTTGTTTGTTTGTTTCTTTGTTTGTTCGTTTCTTTCTCAAAAGATGTACATCTACTTTGTAACTTATACCTCTGTCAGAGGGATGGAGAATCCTTGACCTTTTCCTCCCTACCCAAATCCTTCCAGAAGTCAGAAACTCAGTGGCTGGAAAACTGGACTGGATCCTGAAGTTTTTCCAGTTGCCTTCCATCTCTGGCTACAACTCTCTTCATGAGCGTTTCCCATTTTCTCCCACCCTTTGGACCTGGCATCCTTGTGGATGAGAACACGTATCGCTTGTCCCGAGGCCCTGAAAACGGAAGCTAGTGGAGTCCCTCGATGAACACATCAGAGAAATGGTCTCTGAGAGTGTCTCTGAGAGTGAAACCATCACCCTGTGTTCATTTCTCTAAGAGCCCCTCGGAAAGTTGGCCCCAACACCTGACGGCATTCTCAGAGGGGCCTTTCAAAAGACTGAAGGGGCGTTCCCGTCATGGCTCCGTGGTTAACGAATCCGACTAGGAACCGTGAGGTTGCGGGTTCGATCCCTGCCCTCACTCAGTGGGTTAAGGATCCAGCGTTGCCGTGAGCTGTGGTGTCGGTCGCAGACACGGCTCGGATCCCACGTTGCTGTGGCTCTGGCGTAGGCTGGCAGCTATGGCTCCGATTCGACCCCTAGCCTGGGAACCTCCATATGCCATGGGAGCGGCCCAAGAAATGGCAAAAAGACAAAACAAACAAACAAACAAACAAACCGACAAAACAAAAGACTGAAGGGACTTTCCCCTCTCCCTCTCTCTTCCCTCTGTCTCACTCACTGTCTCTGTCTGTCTCTCTGTGTCTCTCTCACACGCACACGCACACACACACAGAGTCACCGGCTCCGTTCTTCATATGTAACAGTTTGAAAGTTCCAGGAAAGGTTGGCAGCCCAAACCGGCCTTGGTACTCCAGCTCCAATTAAGTCTCAGAGACAGAGTTTTGGGGTGAAGCATAAAGAACAGCTTTATTGCTTTGCCAGGCTAAGGAGGCCACAGCAGGCTAAGGACCTCAAAACTGTGTCCTCCCTTGAGAGGGGATAGCAAGGGGTTCTATAGGTTTAGCTTAATGGTAGGCATGGGGGTGGCGGAGCTGTCTAGAAGCATCAGGGTGCTTGCATTCTTCTCCCTGGATAGGAGATTAGGATAGACCATTTCAAAGTCATCAAGGCTGGAGTCAGGTGGTCCATGGAATGTTTCCAGTGTCTTTGGGGTTATGGCATTTTGACCTTCTCTCTGGAGTGAAGATTGCTCATCCACGGGGCGGGCGTGGGGCGGGGGGTGGGGGGGGGTCGCAATCCTTAGGGAGTGTTTCAAGGGTAGAGAAAACACCAGGTTCACTACAACTCTGACTCGACAGTAGTCATTAGTCATAAGTTCGTGGGCCAAGGCAAGCCATAACCTAACGGAGACTATTTCAAAGTAGCTTTTAGCTGTAACAATGTCTCTGGCTCCAACACACCAGCACTCCGGGGCTTGAGCTTGGTTTCAGTTTCAGAGGAGGGAACTCTGGCTCCAAGGATTAACCCCTTCGTTCCTTTGGTTTCTGTGGGCCTGGTTCGGGGAGCCCATCCACATCACCGCCTTTTGAGAGGCCATCTGACAACTGTTTCACCAAAGCGACGTCATCTCAAAACAAGGAAACCAGTTCCATGAAATGGAGGATCTCTCCCTCCCTCTCCCTCCCTCTCCTTCTCACTCTCCTCTACCCACAGCTCATGGCAACGTGGGATTCGTAACCCAGTGAGCGAGGCTGAGCATGGAACCTGCCACCTCATGGTTCCTAGTTGCATTTATTTCCACTTCTGCACCACGATGGGACCTCCCCAGCACAGTTTTTCACACGTGAAGTTTCCCGGGACGTCTCGGAGGAGGCGGACCCCAAACGTGTCTCCATGCCCTATGTGGGTGATTCCTGTGAGGTAAAATGACTTAAGGACCGGCCCACACAAAAGGGACACTCTGGCCCTCCTTTCTGGCCCCCAGACAGCAGGAGATGAAAATCTCCTCCTCGTGCAAAGGAAGATGGCAAGTGAAGATGTCCATTCCCACACCAAGGCCAACATGCTCCAGAAGTTTTGCGGGGTTTCCCGGGTTGGGAAATGGCGGGGGCTCCTTTGGCCTGACACGAGGCGAGTTTCGTGCACACATCCTCCCCCACCCCCCTCCATGCAGTCTGCGAGGGGCAGCCTGAGGGTAGGGAAATTGGGGAAAGGGGGGAAAAAAAACACTTTCCCTAAAGAGAAGCTCCAGGAAAAGTCACCACCTCTGACTTGACTGGAGAGTTTCTGCATTTGAATGAAGTGATTGAACCCAGGCCCTGAGGCCTGGATCTTCCTGATCTCCCCTCCCCCCCTTCCCGGGCGTGAGTCCAGGCGATTTGGGAAGCGAGAGGCGGCGCAGCAGGGATGGCGGCCGGGGGTGGGGGGTGGGGCGGGCAGCTGGGGCCGGGAGTGGGGGGGTGCGGGACTAATGAACCAGCGCCTGCCTGCATGCCTGCCTGCCTGCCTGCCTGCCTGCCTGCCTGCCTGCTTGCCTGCCTGCCTGAACGAGCCCCTCCCCTCCCCCCCCACCCCCTCCCCACACCCACCCGCCTGAGGGCAGGGATGGGGCCTGAGAGCTAAGGGAAACTTCTTTGCTAGCTACTTGTCAGGGAGTGATCCCAGCTCAAAGTCCCTTTGCTTATTTCGGAACAAGGTCTGAGTCTCAGCTAGTACAGAGTTTCTGAATGTCTCGGCACATGGACTGGCCTGCACCAAACAAGCAGACAGGAAGAAAAATGAACACACAGAAATCCAGCTGGTCTCCTTCTCCCAGAGTCTCTCTTGGAGAAATTACCTTAAGCTCAGTGACTTTGCCCCGTCTCCCTCTGGTGCAAAGCCATCCCTGGAGGAGCCAGGTCTTACATGAGCAGGGCAGGGCAGGGCAGCACCACCCAGGTGAGCTGGAGAGTGGAGAGTCAAGTTGATAGATACCCCAAATGTGGCTGGCCAGGGGTCTGGGCTAGCATTCCGTGTGAACTCACACACCCAGGCACCTAGCACCGATTTCCCCATGTTCTTCCGACCCTGATTCTCACTCTTCTTCTGTCCCCCCCCCCCCCCCTTCCTTCGGCTTTTTGCCTTTTCTAGGGCCGCTCCTGCGGCATATGGAAGTTCCCCTGCCAGGGGTCCAATCGGAGCTGTAGCCGCTGGCCTGCACCAGACCCACAGCAACGCGGGATCTGAGCCACGTCTGCAACCTGCACCACAGCTCACGGCAATGCTGGATCCTTAACCCACTGAGCAAGGCCAGGGATGGAACCTGCAACCTCATGGTTCCTAGTCAGATTCATTAACCACTGAGCCACAATGGGAACTCTGACTCTCCCTCTTCCCTGCCTGATACCTTAAGAGCCTGATCGTTTGTGGGGAAATGAAATCCCAGCTGGCAAGAGCCACCTTATCTTCCCAGCACACGAGAAAAGAATAGGCGCAGGCTCACATCCATCTTATGTTTCTATGCCTTGCCCTGGCCCCACCGTTTCAGAAAGCTGTGTCCCTCCACCTGTCAAAAGCCAAAGCCCAGGAGTTCCCGTCGTGGAATAGTGGAAAGGAATCCAACCAGGAACCATGAGGTTGCAGGTTCGATCCCAGGCCTTCCACAGTGGGTTTAGGATCTGGTGGCATCACCTTGCGCTGCGGTGTAGGTTGCAGACGCAGCTTGGATCTGATGGTGCTTGTGACTGTGGCATACACCCCAGCAGTTGTAGGTCTGATTCGGCCCCTAGCCCGGGAACCTCCATATGATGGGGGGAGGGGGGGGGGGGAGGCTGCAGCCAAAGCCCAAGGAAGAAAGACAATCAGAATGTTGCGTGGAACTCCTGGAGACTTAACAACCACCACCAGTCATGACCATGGCTGTCAACCGACACCAGAGCCAAAGAAATGTCGGATCAAATAGGAACCTGCCACTTACACCAGTACTCACCACAATGCAGGACCACAAAAACAAAGGAACAAGAAACCAAAACTAAATAATTGCCCAGGAGCAGCAGGTGCAGGAAAAGCATGCTGACTCTCACCCCCCAGAAGCCAGAGGTAACCTATTTATCACCCCACACGCACACACCTCAGCACCACCAGCACCAGCACCCCCCCCCCCCACCCCAGGATCGAATCTGCATCCTCGTGGGTGCTCCTCAGCTTTGTTACCAATGAGCCACAATGGGATCTCCCCAATCCAGGTTTTTATGTTTCTTTTTTTTTTTTTTTTCCCCTTGCTTTCTTCGGGTGGCACTCACGGCACACGGAGGTTCCCAGGCTAGGGAATCAGAGCTTGAGCCACTGGCCTACACCACAGACACAGCAACACCAGGTCCGATCTGTGTCTGCAACCTACACCACAGTTCAGGGCAATGCCAGATCTTTCACCCACTGAGCGAGGCCAGGGATCAAACCAGCACTCTCATGGATGCTACTCAGATTCCTACCTGCTGAGTCACAATGGGAACTCCACTAAATACATAAATTTTTTCAAAGAGAGAGAGAGAGGGAGAGTGTGTGTGTGTGTGTGTGTGTGTGTGTGTGTGTGTGTGAGAGAGAGAGAGAGAGAGGTCTGGTATCACTTGGGGAAAAATAAAATTATGCTTGGAGAAAAATACCTGTCCCTAGAGATCATTCACAATGGCTTGTTCTGCCTGTTCATTTCTCTCTTTCTTCCCTTTTCTTTTTTCCTTCCTTTTCTTTTCCTTTCGCATCTGTCTGTGCCGTGTGTGTGTGTGTGTGTGTGTGTGTGTGTGTGTGTGTGTGTGTGTGTGTGTGTGTGTGTGTGTGTAGTCTTCTTTTAGGGCTTCACATGTGCCATTTTGTAGGTTCCCAGGTTAGGGGTCAATGCTAGTCGGGTTCGTTTCCACCGAGCCACAACGGGAATTCCTGCCTTGTGCTTCTTTATCTTTGCTCTGTTACTAGGTGCTAGGGATTCCTTTTTGTTAAGTCCAGTCACTTAAATAAGGGTGTTTGCAGGGTTGCCTAAAGCATCAAAAATGTATTTTCTCATTAAATATTGGAATGTGGGGAGTTCCTGTTGTGGCTCAGTGGTAACAAACCCGACTAGTATCCATGTATGCCGGTTCGACCCCTGGTTTGGGAACTTCCGTATGCCACAGTTATGGCTCTAAAAAATCCTCTCTCTCTCTCTCTCTCTCTCTCTCTCTCTCTCGATAATATACACATACACACACACATCCATACGTACATACCTATGTACACATATACATATACATTGGAATTTGGTCTGCCATCGATGAGATGCTCCCTCTTTGTGTGTTGTTCATTTTGTTTTTTGTTTTTTAGGAGTGCACCCTCGGGATATGGAAGTTCCCTGGGCTAGGGGTTGAAGAATCGGAGCTGTAGCTGCTGGCCTGCACCTCAGCCAGAGCTATGCCCTGCCAGATCACCCGATCTGAGCTGAGTGGCCACGTCTGTCACCTACACCTACCTCCCCCTGAATGAAGACGTATTTTCAATACATCTCAAGTGGAGAAAAACTTGCTAAAAATCACTTTATTTGTCATGGAAACCATATCTTCTAGCAGACATGGCACAAAAGCCAGTGTTTATGGTCATCACACCACAGACATCAGAATTCCAAGCTTCTAGGGGTTTCTTGGGGGTGGGGTGGGGTGTGTCCCCAGGGCCTGTGGAAGTTCCATGCCCACCCCTCTGCCACCACCCAGGGATCCTTCGCCCTGGGTGGGTGGGGGGAGGGAGAGGGTATCTCAGCAGAAACGATCTTATCTTACGGGGTTTATGGATGGCTAGAAGCATGTGGTTCTGTTCATCTCATGCTTGAGGTTTCGGTTTTTGCCCTCCTACCTACCCAATGGTCGGCAGATGGAATTCTTCTGGTTTTCTCTGGCCATCCCTCTCCTCGAACTCACGGGTCCAGTTTTTCTCCCACATTTGACTTTTCCGGGAGATCCACAAAAGGAAGCGCCAACCCTTGACATCCACCGACAAGAGATCACCACCCTCTGCCCCTCTTTAGCCCCTTCTCATCCTCATGCCTGCCTGCACACATCGGAGACATTTCCAAGTGCCCAGGAGGATCCTTGGACCCTGACACCTCGAAATCTTCCCTGAGCAGCAGTGCTCGGGACTCAGACCTGGGGTTTATCACGGGCTCCAACCACGACCTTTGGTTTTCCTGGGCTGGGAGATCGGTTTCATGAGATGGAACCGGCTGCGGATTCAGCTTCTGGATCTGGACTGTGAAACGTTGTACAAGACTTTTTTCAAGGCATGACTGTAGGGGAACAAAACCTTGCGGCCCGCCCCCCGCCACATCCCAGATGTCACATGAGCACGGGGAGGAATTCTGTGGAGCTGGAAACAACCATGACCCAAAAGAACACAGGAAGGAATTCCTGTCATGGCGGGGCAGAAACGAATCGGACTAGGAATCACGAGGTGGCAGGTTTGATCCCTGGCCTCGCTCAGGGGTTTAAGGATCTGGCATTTTTCCGCGAGCTGTGGCATAAGGTCTCAGATGTGGCTCGGATCCCGCCGTTGCTGTGGCTGTGGCTCAGGCTAGCAGATGCAGCTCCGATTCAACACCAAGCGTGGGCGCGCGCGCGCGCGCGGGGGGTGGGGGGGAGGCGGGGAGGGAAGCAAACCTCCTAAGAACGACGAAAGTGCAGTTAGGAAACAGAAAATGATGATCCCGGAAGTCCACTTGAATGTGGTTGGGAGACATGCGTAGGACCACACCGCCACCGTGTGAGAGACCAGTGCAAGACAGCTGAACAATACAAAGCGGGGTGGGGGGTGGGGTGCTTGGCGGGGGTTGGAGGAGGAGGAGGAGGAGGAGGAGGTGGGGGGAGACGGCGGCACTGGTGCTGGGCAAAGGTGCCTCTGGGCGAGGACTTTGGTGACCATATTCTCATGGCAGGCTTGAGAGCCCAAAAGATGACATGGTGGAGGCTGAAGTTAAGTTTGGTCAAAAGGAAAACAACCATGAGAAAAGATGCATCCACCCACACCTAGAAAAGATATCGTGCCAGGAATGGGAGCCCTGTTCCAATGGCTCTTCCTGGGATTGTGGGAAATGAATCGATAGCAAGAAGATGCTTTCACATCCATGTCTTCAATGACTCCTGTACTAAGTGCGTCGTGGTTTTGCCAGTTTGGCAGAGTTGTGGAATGTCATCCGGCAATTGCATCTCCCCTGCCCAACCAGCAAGATGGAGTTGTTCTTTTTTTTTTTTTTTTTTTTTTTTCCTGCTGCACTGCCTTTCCTGTGCCAGGGATCGAACTTGAGGCTCAGCTGTGACCTAGGCACAGCGGGAACTCCAAGATGGATTTCTTTTTCCTTCTTTTTCTTTCCTTCCTTCCTTTCTTCCTTTCTTTCTTTTCTCTCTCTCTCTTTCTTTTTCTTTTCTTTCTTTCTTTCTCTTTCCTTCCTTCCTTTCTTCCTTTCTTTCTCCTTTCTTTTTCTTTCTTTCTTTCTTTCTTTCTTTCTTTCTTTCTTTCTTTCTTTCTTTCTTTCTTTCTTTCTTTCTCTCTCTCTATCTTTCTCTTTCCTTCCTTTCTTTCTTTCTCTTTCTTTCTTTCTTTCTTTCTTTCTTTCTTTCTTTCTTTCTTTCTTTCTTTCTTTCTTTCTCTCTCTCTCTCTCTCTCTCTCTCTCTTTCTGGTTTTTTTTGGGGGGGAGCCACACCCGCAGCACATGGAGGTTCCCAGGCTAGGGGTCAATTCGGAGCCTTACCTGCCGGCCTACACCACAGGCACAGCCACGCGGGATCCGAGCCGCGTCTGTGACGGACACCACAGCTCACGGCAATGCCAGATCCTTAACCCAACAAGTGAGCCAGGGATCAAACCTGCAACCTCATGGTTCCTGGTCGGATTTGTTTCCACTACCCCAGGATGGCAATCCTGAGACTTGCAAAGTTTATTGTTTGTTTCGGGTTTTCTCCACCCCCTCTCCCTCCCGTTTCAGCTTTATGTTTTACTTTTTGGCCACACCCACGGGCAGCAAGTGGAAGTTTTTCCTGAGGCAGAGATGGAACCTGCACCACACAGGGGCAACCAGAGCCACCGCGTTGAGAAAGCAGGAGCCTTGACCCTGTTGGTCGTGGGCTTCCTTCTTCTTCTTCTTCTTCTGTTGTTGTTTTTTGGGTTTTTTTTGGGGGGGGGTTGTTTTCCTTTTTTTGTTTTGTTTTGTTTTGTTTTGGATGAGATTTCAGTTCACCCCCCCCCCCCAACACACACACACACTCATAGTGTTGCGTTGTACTTTCCCTCCATTGTGGTTGGTCAGTCATGCTGAAATCCATGTTTCTATGACCTGACCACCAGAGCATTTGCCCCAGGCAGCCATTTGTTCTCTTTGGACTTTGTCTCAGTCTATGCAGAGAGAGATTTTCATTTCCACTTTCCTAGGATCGACTGTATCCTTCTCTCCCTTCCTAAGCTTCTGGGCTTTGCTTGTCTGCTTTTGACAGACCGTCTCCGTCGGTAAGGGTGGCAGGTAAACCGACTCCTGCGTTGTCGTTCTCCGAGAGCTTGCCCGGTTTCGTTTTTGCCAGTCCCCGCCTACCCTCCCACCCTCCCTCTCTCCCTCCCTCCTCCAGCTCCGTGCAGGGAGGTGGGGTGGGGGTGGGGGAGAGAAGAGAAGGTGGAGGGGAACCTGAGATCTCTCTCGCTAGTGCCACCCTCACCGCGCCGGCTTCTCTCTGGAATTCCCAAGCCCAGGAAGGGACATGCTTGGGGGAGCGAGCGCGGCTCCTTCTAGGCAACAGCGAGAACCTCTTCCCAGCTCCTTCCCCGCCGCCGCCGCCGCCGCCGCCGCCGCCGCCGCCGCCGCCGCCCCCCTCTTTCCATCTGCTGCCATCACGCCACGCAGTGCCTTGCCAGGAGGCAGCTCCGCGAGGCAAGCTTCGCGGTCGTGCAGGACGCCTGGCGCCTCGGCCCCGGGAAGAGCTCGGGCATTTGGGTGGCCGGCGCTGTGTCGTTGTGTCGCCGCCGGCCGGCCGGCCTTCCGGATCTGTCCCGGTGACGTTGGTGGCGGTTGTCGCGTGCCATCTAGTGTCCGCTTTTATATCGTCCCTTCCCTCTGCAGCTTTGGGGACCTTCGCGAGGGATGTGACTCAGCCATCCGGCCTGAGTCAGAGTTCCGGGAGGCTGGCGACACTGGCGGCGACAGCTCCGGTGGCTCAGAGGCCTGGGAGTGTCCCTCTCTCACCGGAGATTGGGCCTGCAGGCCTGTGAGGGAGTGACTGTCACCGCGCTCCCCAGGCAGGCTCTGGGGCCGCCTGGCCGGGTCGACCAGCATCCGCTCTTGCCGCTCCGGCCCCGGGGACCGACCAGGCCTGGGCCGGGCCGCCTCCCTAGCGAGGGGAGAGGGTGTGCGGCGCCCGGGACTGCCTGTGCTCGGGTGGCCTGGCCTTGTCCCGGGTCGCCCTTTGGAGCGTGAATGACTCCCGCCTGCGGTCCCTCCAGCCTCTCATCCCCGAAGTGAGGAGCGGCCCGGGTTGTGCGCTGAGGGCGTTGGAGGGCGCGACAGGCTCGGTGGCCGGCACGCTTGTTTCCCGGTCGTCATGCCGGCATGGGCCCCTCCCCGCCTGCCCCCCGACTGATGGCTACCGCCGGCCCGTGCGGAGTCGTACTCACGAGGTCTAGACCGGCACAAGACGTGAGGGGTGGAGCGGAAAGGGTGGCTCGGGCCCCGGCGCCTTCCTTCGCGGGGTCCGTTCGTCGGAGGCGCCTCCGTGGAAACATTTTTTTTTCCAAGTCCTGATGGATCCGGAGACGGTGGACGGTACCCCGCCGGCCCCCTGCTCCCGGGTGTGGCCGGGAAGGGTGCACCTGGGCCTGAGGCGTGCCCATGTAGGGTCCCGGTCGTTGGACAAGACTTCGTTTCCCACGCTCTCATTTCCCGCCCCCCGCCCTCGGAGTGTTTCCCTGTCGGTCGGTCGATCGGTCGGGAGGTGGGGACCGGCCTGAGCTGGATGGTGTGTCCTGGATTTTGGGGGAGCCAAGTCCCCGTCTGGAGCTCCGGACAGACCGATACCTGCCCGCGTGGGCAAGCCGGGAAGGGCTTCCCCGGCTGGCCGGCCGGCTCCACCTCCTTCATGTCCCTGTCCCTTCCTTGCGGTCACGCTCCCCGGGTCGACCAGATGGCTCTGAGAGCGCTGGGTCTGGCGACTCTAGGGCAGGGCTGGGGGACAAGTGTCCGGATGGGGGTTCCGGGGATACCCCCACGTCCTGTGGGTGGGCCCCGCTGCTGGGCATGGACATTTTTCGCGGCCGAAATACGCCTTTTCTGTCACCAGGTAGATGCTGACACGATCCTCTTCAGCGCCTGTCGCTGGAGACCTTGGGCCTCTGGATGCACGTGGGGGGCTTTGGGCTTTCGGCTGCTGTCCAAGGCCTGACCCTGCCCTTTGCACCCCGCGTGGGGGCCGCTCGCCTGGGCCTGTGCGCCGGCTCTCACTTGTGCATCCAGCTGGCCCGTGCTGCGGTGTCTCCTCCGGTCTCTGGCTGACCCGAGGGCGGCAGGGCGCGTGGCCCTGTGGGGTCTTCTACCCTGTGTGCCTCCCTGCTGCGGGCACCCGGCGGCTCGGCTGGGACAACCCCACCCTGTTGGCTCCGTGCCACGTGTCAGGCGTTCTCCCTCCCGGGGTTGTCAGCCGCTGTCTCTCCCCTGAGAGAGGAAGGGGAGGAGGAGGAGGAGGAGGGGGTGCCGGTGAAGCTGAAGCAGGCCCCCGTGGTGATTGTCTTTGCTGGCCCTCCCTCCCCTCTTCTGGGCTCTTCCCTGGCTCTGCCAGGACTGATCGATGTGGTGATGTGGCGCTCTCCTGGGCTTGGGCTTAAGCCGCGCCAGATGAGGGACGGCCGCTCATGGTGAGCTGGGCCGCGCCTCTCATTCTGTCGCGGGCCCCTCGCTGCTCCTCCCCCACCTGCGGGTGGTGTGGGGGAAGGCAGGGGTGCGGCCTCCAGCCTGACCTCTGGTCTCCCGCCCTGCTGCCTTCGGGTGTCAGTCGGGGGGGGGGGGCCTGGGTCCTTTGGGACGCAGCAGGCATTCTCGCTTTGCCGCCTTGGCGTGTGCCTTGCGAGCGGTCCCTCCCCAAAGTGGGGGGGAGGCCTCCCTCGCTGCCATGCTTCGCATCCCTGCGGGTGCGTGAGCGTGCCTCCCCTGGTCCTCTGTGGTGCCCCTGGAGTACTCCGGGTTGCCTGTCAGATGCCCGAGGCCGAGCGGTGGTGTCGTTTTCCTCTCCCAGCGGTGAGTCCCCTCGGGTCCCCACTGTGGTGGTGGCGTGCCCCACGAGCAGCTTCCTAAAGCTCAGGGGAGGGGGTCGAGACGGTAAGGCAGGGGAAGCTTGTGTCCCCTCCCCGGGAGGGGCTCAGGTGGACCCCTTGTCATGGGTCTCCCTCACTGTGTGCCAGTGAGGGCAGCCCTTGGCCCTTGAGCGGCACGCCCCATGCTTCTCCCTTGACCGGGAAGGCTGCATGTGGTCGTGAGAGCGACCGCGGTGGGCCGGGAGATGTGAAGGGGGGGTCCCCGTCTGGCTTTCCGGACGTGGCACCCCTCCACCCACGTGGAAAAGTCTGAAAGGCAAGCCTGGT
>NC_139392.1:40015000-40032500 GCF_054392235.1 Sus scrofa
GGGATTTCTGGGTCCCACGAACCTTGTGTGTTGGACAAAGAGGCAGAAAGAGGGGTTCCCGGCTGGAAAGCCCAAACCACAGCTCTTCAGATGGGTAGGGAAGGGCAGACAGACTTCCGGCCCCAAGCAGTGATCTGGACCTCCAGAGGCCTTAGGACGACTTCACTGAGAACACGCAGAATACGACCCAGCCACAGCGTCCTCTATACCTAGCTCTGTTTCACTTTCTCTGTCTCTCTCCCCTCCTCCTCTTTCTCCCTCTGATTCTGCCTCTCACTGTCTGCCTATCCTCCGTCCCTCCCTGTCTGTCTCTGTCTCTCTCCCTCACAAGCACACCAAAGCGGGTCCCCCCCCCCCCCCCGGAAAGGACGGATGTGAGACGGACACCCTCTTCTTCCCGTCTTGAAAGCAGGAGAAAAACCTTCCTCTAGAAGCCCAAGTTCAAAGCCAGCTGTTTCAAGGAACGTCTGCCTCTGGCAAGGGGGAGGGGGAGGGCGAGGGGGAGGGCGAGGGGGCGGCCTGGAGGCAGCCTGGAGCACCCACGGCATGCATTCAGAAACCTCGTGCATCTCTCTTCCGGTGCTATCTTTTGGGGGCACGTGGTACTCTTGGGCAAGTCCTCCGAACGATAGTGGAAACAAACATCTGTCTTCTCTCCCACACCTGATGAATGCAGACAGACACACTGGAAGAGCACCCACCCCCCCTTTTCCCCCAAAGGACTCTTGTCACTGTACAGACGGGGGGGGGGGGGGGGGGGGCGGCACGGGGGTGTCACACGCAGTCTTGGTGGCTCGTCTATGTTTCCAATCCGCCCAGGCAGTGCAGGCGGCCACCACTGCTGCTGCCACCTCTCACCGATCGTTCATCCTGTCCGTCAGTGCTATGACAGCACTAAGCTCTTCAGGGAGAAAATGCTCCCTGCCTTTCCTCTCGGAGGGCACACTGAGGGCACCCACTCCCATTAACAAAGTTTATTCACCTTGACAGGAAGAAAAGAGCTTGGGGTTTCTCACACCGCTGCAGATGACACTTTCCTACCGACTCTGGAATTCTCTTGCTCATTCTCCGGTGGGCCCGCCCCCCCCATTTCAGGAGAGGGTGTTTGGTTCTGGGTTGGGGTGCGTGTGTGTGCGCGCGTGTGTGTGTGCGTGTGGGTGTGTGTGTCTGGGTGTGTCTGTGTCTTGCTTTTTCATTTTATTGGAATACAGTTGACTGACAAAGTTGTATGAACTTACAGGGTTGTTTCTGGGTGTTCGTCATGGCAGTGAAAGGAAACACCAGGATTTCCCTAGAAAGCCATCCCGTTCACCTGATCGGTGGCGTGAAGGACATTCACATCCTCCTTGAGTTTCGCATTTGAAAGTGAGGGGCGGGTGCGTGCAGCAGGTCCCCCCCCACCCCACCCCGCGCCCCGAACGTGCCTCCCGCAGTGGCACTAGGAGTGTGTGCAATGAAAGGGACAGGACACCAGACACCAGAGGACCATTCTGACCCTCCTTTCCTTCTCTCTTCGGAAAGCAGGAAATAAATCTCTTGGGTGAAAGAAAAGTGTGCTCCCTGCCACGAAATTTGGGGGGGGGGGGTGTCGGGTTGGCGATAAGGACTTCACTGCTCCCATGGCTCCTGCAATGTTCACGAATCCTCCAAATCCTCAAGGCAAGATGGTTCACAACCAATACATGAGCGAGCTGTCAGAGACACCAGGGACTGAAACACTCCGTATTAGGGAGGGGTCCTCACTCACTTTCATGCAAAGGCAGCGACAACAGCAGCCTTTTCAAAGATGGCTGCAGGCAAGAGGGTGGGGGAGATGATGGAGAAAGTGGTGGTGGCGGCGGCGGCGGCGGCGGCGGCGGCGGCGTGGCAGACTTGGATCACGTCCATTATGTTCATTCAACAAACAGTCGGGGCGACGGGAGAATGGCCGCTTGGTGGTCTGTGTTTCTCCAGGCTCCCTGACCCACTCCCTGCCCCACACCCCCAACCCCCCACACCCCCTTGGACATGGGCAGGAAGGTTTCTAGAGAAGGCAGTGCCTGACCTGCCGGCTCTGTCACCCTGGGGGGAGAACATTTCGGAGAGTCGCCAGAGGCTTCAGACTTCCTACCCCTCTCCCTCCCCCACTCTGAACCCTGGTAACTAGACTTCATTCAACCGACACTTAGGATGGGTCATCCAACTGTTCTCTCATGAAGGAAGGAAGGAAGGAAGGAAGGTGGGTCGGTGGGTAGGTGGGTGTGTTTTCTGCGTGGGGTGAAGCCTTCCCTCCCTCGATGCAAGCCTGATATCCTCACCTGTCACAGAGACTGGACCCCTAAAAAACTACTGTGTCCGGTTTTCTCCCATTTAGGGGGTTCCAGAGTGTGTGTGCGTGCGTGCGCGTGTGCGTGCGTGCGTGCGCGTGCGTGTGCGTGTGCGTGTGCGTGTGTGTGTGTGTGTGTGTGTGTTTTGAGGGCCACACCCACGGCATATGGAGGTTCCCAGATGACGGATCGAATCGGAGGCTTTAGCTGCTGGCCTCCTACACCACAGAAACAGGAATGCCAGGTCCGAGCCGCGTCTGGGACCAACACCACAGCTCACGGCAACACTGGATCCTTTACCCACTGAGCGAGGTGGACAGGGATCGAACCTGCAACCTCATGGTTCCTGGTCGGATTCATTTCCACTGCGCCATGGCGGGAACTCTGCTTTGTGGTTTTGGCGTTTGGATTCCAGAAGGTGGCGTAGGGGTCCCTGTTCGTCATCTATTGGATAGAGACTCGTGTGTGTATATGTTCATCCCATCCTCCTCATGGATCCCTCTCCCCCGCCCTCATGATTTCTTTTTCCCCCTCTGCTTTTTAGGGCTGCCCTCGTGGCATATGGAAGTTCCCAAGCGAGGGGTTGAATCGGAGCTACGGCTGCTGGCCTACGCCACAGGCACAGCCATGTGGGATCCGAGCCGCGTCTGCGACCGACACCACAGCTCACGGCACTGCCTGCCGGATCCTTACCGCCCCCCTGAGCGAGGCCAGGGATCGAACCCACACCCTTCCCTGCAAAGGTTCCTCGTCGGATGCGCTTCCATGGTGCCACGACAGGAACTCCCCCGTGATGGTTTTTTTTCACGCTGGTGTTCCCACCAACAAGGAAGGAATGGCCCAATATTCTGGAATCACCTAGAGGGGAAAAGACGCTGAAAAAGAAAGAACGGAGGGATAGATGGATGTAGATGGATCACTGAATCCCCTTGACTGTACACCTGAAACGAACACAACATTGTAAGCAAGCCCACTGTACGCCGAGCTAAAGCAACAACAACAACCAACAACCACAACAAACTTACATCTTAAAAAAAAAAAAAAAAAAAAAAAAGAAGATGTCCCCTGCAGTTCCCATCAGGGCTCAGCGGTAATGAACCCGACTAGGATCCGTGAGGATGTGGGTTCGATCCCTCCCCTGGCCTCGCTTGGTGGGTTAAGGATCCCGTGTTGCTGTGGCGGTGGGGTAGGCCCGCAGCTACAGTTCTGATTCGACCGTGAGTCTGGGAACTTCCATAGGGCTGGGGCGTGGGCGTTAAAAAAAGATATACTATATGCATACTATATACATATGTAGGAGTTCCCGTCATGGCTGGACGAATCCGACTAGGAGGCCTGAGGGTGCGGGTTCGATCCCTGGCCTCGCTCGTTGGGTTCAGGATCGGGTGTTGCCGTGAGCTCTGGTGTAGGTCGCAGACAGGGCTCGGATCCCGCGTTGTGCTGGCTCTGGTGTAGGCCGGTGGCTACGGCTCCGATTGGACCCCTAGCCTGGGAACCTCCATGTGCCATGGGTGCAGCCCTAGAAACAGAAAATAACTACGTGTGTGTGTCTGTGTGTGTGTGTGTGTGTCTGTGTGTGTGTGTGTGTGTGTGTGTGTGTGTGTGCGTGTGTCTGTGTGTGTCTGTGTGTGTGTGTATACAGATAGATATAGATATACAGATATAGATATAGATATATCACCTACCTAAAGGCCCAGGACTAGAGAAAGCATTGGGTCATTAGGATCTAAGAATCTTCTCCCCGCCCCCCAAATCCATCCATCCAACCCACCCTCCCTCCCTCTCTCCATCTTTCACTTTTCCTGATAAAGACAAAGGGACAAAAATTGTTTGTTTGTTTGTTTCTTTGTTTGTTCGTTTCTTTCTCAAAAGATGTACATCTACTTTGTAACTTATACCTCTGTCAGAGGGATGGAGAATCCTTGACCTTTTCCTCCCTACCCAAATCCTTCCAGAAGTCAGAAACTCAGTGGCTGGAAAACTGGACTGGATCCTGAAGTTTTTCCAGTTGCCTTCCATCTCTGGCTACAACTCTCTTCATGAGCGTTTCCCATTTTCTCCCACCCTTTGGACCTGGCATCCTTGTGGATGAGAACACGTATCGCTTGTCCCGAGGCCCTGAAAACGGAAGCTAGTGGAGTCCCTCGATGAACACATCAGAGAAATGGTCTCTGAGAGTGTCTCTGAGAGTGAAACCATCACCCTGTGTTCATTTCTCTAAGAGCCCCTCGGAAAGTTGGCCCCAACACCTGACGGCATTCTCAGAGGGGCCTTTCAAAAGACTGAAGGGGCG
Source organism: Sus scrofa (assembly GCF_054392235.1). Classification (NCBI taxonomy): domain Eukaryota; kingdom Metazoa; phylum Chordata; class Mammalia; order Artiodactyla; family Suidae; genus Sus; species Sus scrofa. Next base: position 40,019,600 of record NC_139392.1, read on the forward strand.
TTCCCGTCATGGCTCCGTGGTTAACGAATCCGACTAGGAACCGTGAGGTTGCGGGTTCGATCCCTGCCCTCACTCAGTGGGTTAAGGATCCAGCGTTGCCGTGAGCTGTGGTGTCGGTCGCAGACACGGCTCGGATCCCACGTTGCTGTGGCTCTGGCGTAGGCTGGCAGCTATGGCTCCGATTCGACCCCTAGCCTGGGAACCTCCATATGCCATGGGAGCGGCCCAAGAAATGGCAAAAAGACAAAACAAACAAACAAACAAACAAACCGACAAAACAAAAGACTGAAGGGACTTTCCCCTCTCCCTCTCTCTTCCCTCTGTCTCACTCACTGTCTCTGTCTGTCTCTCTGTGTCTCTCTCACACGCACACGCACACACACACAGAGTCACCGGCTCCGTTCTTCATATGTAACAGTTTGAAAGTTCCAGGAAAGGTTGGCAGCCCAAACCGGCCTTGGTACTCCAGCTCCAATTAAGTCTCAGAGACAGAGTTTTGGGGTGAAGCATAAAGAACAGCTTTATTGCTTTGCCAGGCTAAGGAGGCCACAGCAGGCTAAGGACCTCAAAACTGTGTCCTCCCTTGAGAGGGGATAGCAAGGGGTTCTATAGGTTTAGCTTAATGGTAGGCATGGGGGTGGCGGAGCTGTCTAGAAGCATCAGGGTGCTTGCATTCTTCTCCCTGGATAGGAGATTAGGATAGACCATTTCAAAGTCATCAAGGCTGGAGTCAGGTGGTCCATGGAATGTTTCCAGTGTCTTTGGGGTTATGGCATTTTGACCTTCTCTCTGGAGTGAAGATTGCTCATCCACGGGGCGGGCGTGGGGCGGGGGGTGGGGGGGGGTCGCAATCCTTAGGGAGTGTTTCAAGGGTAGAGAAAACACCAGGTTCACTACAACTCTGACTCGACAGTAGTCATTAGTCATAAGTTCGTGGGCCAAGGCAAGCCATAACCTAACGGAGACTATTTCAAAGTAGCTTTTAGCTGTAACAATGTCTCTGGCTCCAACACACCAGCACTCCGGGGCTTGAGCTTGGTTTCAGTTTCAGAGGAGGGAACTCTGGCTCCAAGGATTAACCCCTTCGTTCCTTTGGTTTCTGTGGGCCTGGTTCGGGGAGCCCATCCACATCACCGCCTTTTGAGAGGCCATCTGACAACTGTTTCACCAAAGCGACGTCATCTCAAAACAAGGAAACCAGTTCCATGAAATGGAGGATCTCTCCCTCCCTCTCCCTCCCTCTCCTTCTCACTCTCCTCTACCCACAGCTCATGGCAACGTGGGATTCGTAACCCAGTGAGCGAGGCTGAGCATGGAACCTGCCACCTCATGGTTCCTAGTTGCATTTATTTCCACTTCTGCACCACGATGGGACCTCCCCAGCACAGTTTTTCACACGTGAAGTTTCCCGGGACGTCTCGGAGGAGGCGGACCCCAAACGTGTCTCCATGCCCTATGTGGGTGATTCCTGTGAGGTAAAATGACTTAAGGACCGGCCCACACAAAAGGGACACTCTGGCCCTCCTTTCTGGCCCCCAGACAGCAGGAGATGAAAATCTCCTCCTCGTGCAAAGGAAGATGGCAAGTGAAGATGTCCATTCCCACACCAAGGCCAACATGCTCCAGAAGTTTTGCGGGGTTTCCCGGGTTGGGAAATGGCGGGGGCTCCTTTGGCCTGACACGAGGCGAGTTTCGTGCACACATCCTCCCCCACCCCCCTCCATGCAGTCTGCGAGGGGCAGCCTGAGGGTAGGGAAATTGGGGAAAGGGGGGAAAAAAAACACTTTCCCTAAAGAGAAGCTCCAGGAAAAGTCACCACCTCTGACTTGACTGGAGAGTTTCTGCATTTGAATGAAGTGATTGAACCCAGGCCCTGAGGCCTGGATCTTCCTGATCTCCCCTCCCCCCCTTCCCGGGCGTGAGTCCAGGCGATTTGGGAAGCGAGAGGCGGCGCAGCAGGGATGGCGGCCGGGGGTGGGGGGTGGGGCGGGCAGCTGGGGCCGGGAGTGGGGGGGTGCGGGACTAATGAACCAGCGCCTGCCTGCATGCCTGCCTGCCTGCCTGCCTGCCTGCCTGCCTGCCTGCTTGCCTGCCTGCCTGAACGAGCCCCTCCCCTCCCCCCCCACCCCCTCCCCACACCCACCCGCCTGAGGGCAGGGATGGGGCCTGAGAGCTAAGGGAAACTTCTTTGCTAGCTACTTGTCAGGGAGTGATCCCAGCTCAAAGTCCCTTTGCTTATTTCGGAACAAGGTCTGAGTCTCAGCTAGTACAGAGTTTCTGAATGTCTCGGCACATGGACTGGCCTGCACCAAACAAGCAGACAGGAAGAAAAATGAACACACAGAAATCCAGCTGGTCTCCTTCTCCCAGAGTCTCTCTTGGAGAAATTACCTTAAGCTCAGTGACTTTGCCCCGTCTCCCTCTGGTGCAAAGCCATCCCTGGAGGAGCCAGGTCTTACATGAGCAGGGCAGGGCAGGGCAGCACCACCCAGGTGAGCTGGAGAGTGGAGAGTCAAGTTGATAGATACCCCAAATGTGGCTGGCCAGGGGTCTGGGCTAGCATTCCGTGTGAACTCACACACCCAGGCACCTAGCACCGATTTCCCCATGTTCTTCCGACCCTGATTCTCACTCTTCTTCTGTCCCCCCCCCCCCCCCTTCCTTCGGCTTTTTGCCTTTTCTAGGGCCGCTCCTGCGGCATATGGAAGTTCCCCTGCCAGGGGTCCAATCGGAGCTGTAGCCGCTGGCCTGCACCAGACCCACAGCAACGCGGGATCTGAGCCACGTCTGCAACCTGCACCACAGCTCACGGCAATGCTGGATCCTTAACCCACTGAGCAAGGCCAGGGATGGAACCTGCAACCTCATGGTTCCTAGTCAGATTCATTAACCACTGAGCCACAATGGGAACTCTGACTCTCCCTCTTCCCTGCCTGATACCTTAAGAGCCTGATCGTTTGTGGGGAAATGAAATCCCAGCTGGCAAGAGCCACCTTATCTTCCCAGCACACGAGAAAAGAATAGGCGCAGGCTCACATCCATCTTATGTTTCTATGCCTTGCCCTGGCCCCACCGTTTCAGAAAGCTGTGTCCCTCCACCTGTCAAAAGCCAAAGCCCAGGAGTTCCCGTCGTGGAATAGTGGAAAGGAATCCAACCAGGAACCATGAGGTTGCAGGTTCGATCCCAGGCCTTCCACAGTGGGTTTAGGATCTGGTGGCATCACCTTGCGCTGCGGTGTAGGTTGCAGACGCAGCTTGGATCTGATGGTGCTTGTGACTGTGGCATACACCCCAGCAGTTGTAGGTCTGATTCGGCCCCTAGCCCGGGAACCTCCATATGATGGGGGGAGGGGGGGGGGGGAGGCTGCAGCCAAAGCCCAAGGAAGAAAGACAATCAGAATGTTGCGTGGAACTCCTGGAGACTTAACAACCACCACCAGTCATGACCATGGCTGTCAACCGACACCAGAGCCAAAGAAATGTCGGATCAAATAGGAACCTGCCACTTACACCAGTACTCACCACAATGCAGGACCACAAAAACAAAGGAACAAGAAACCAAAACTAAATAATTGCCCAGGAGCAGCAGGTGCAGGAAAAGCATGCTGACTCTCACCCCCCAGAAGCCAGAGGTAACCTATTTATCACCCCACACGCACACACCTCAGCACCACCAGCACCAGCACCCCCCCCCCCCACCCCAGGATCGAATCTGCATCCTCGTGGGTGCTCCTCAGCTTTGTTACCAATGAGCCACAATGGGATCTCCCCAATCCAGGTTTTTATGTTTCTTTTTTTTTTTTTTTTCCCCTTGCTTTCTTCGGGTGGCACTCACGGCACACGGAGGTTCCCAGGCTAGGGAATCAGAGCTTGAGCCACTGGCCTACACCACAGACACAGCAACACCAGGTCCGATCTGTGTCTGCAACCTACACCACAGTTCAGGGCAATGCCAGATCTTTCACCCACTGAGCGAGGCCAGGGATCAAACCAGCACTCTCATGGATGCTACTCAGATTCCTACCTGCTGAGTCACAATGGGAACTCCACTAAATACATAAATTTTTTCAAAGAGAGAGAGAGAGGGAGAGTGTGTGTGTGTGTGTGTGTGTGTGTGTGTGTGTGTGTGAGAGAGAGAGAGAGAGAGGTCTGGTATCACTTGGGGAAAAATAAAATTATGCTTGGAGAAAAATACCTGTCCCTAGAGATCATTCACAATGGCTTGTTCTGCCTGTTCATTTCTCTCTTTCTTCCCTTTTCTTTTTTCCTTCCTTTTCTTTTCCTTTCGCATCTGTCTGTGCCGTGTGTGTGTGTGTGTGTGTGTGTGTGTGTGTGTGTGTGTGTGTGTGTGTGTGTGTGTGTGTGTGTAGTCTTCTTTTAGGGCTTCACATGTGCCATTTTGTAGGTTCCCAGGTTAGGGGTCAATGCTAGTCGGGTTCGTTTCCACCGAGCCACAACGGGAATTCCTGCCTTGTGCTTCTTTATCTTTGCTCTGTTACTAGGTGCTAGGGATTCCTTTTTGTTAAGTCCAGTCACTTAAATAAGGGTGTTTGCAGGGTTGCCTAAAGCATCAAAAATGTATTTTCTCATTAAATATTGGAATGTGGGGAGTTCCTGTTGTGGCTCAGTGGTAACAAACCCGACTAGTATCCATGTATGCCGGTTCGACCCCTGGTTTGGGAACTTCCGTATGCCACAGTTATGGCTCTAAAAAATCCTCTCTCTCTCTCTCTCTCTCTCTCTCTCTCTCTCGATAATATACACATACACACACACATCCATACGTACATACCTATGTACACATATACATATACATTGGAATTTGGTCTGCCATCGATGAGATGCTCCCTCTTTGTGTGTTGTTCATTTTGTTTTTTGTTTTTTAGGAGTGCACCCTCGGGATATGGAAGTTCCCTGGGCTAGGGGTTGAAGAATCGGAGCTGTAGCTGCTGGCCTGCACCTCAGCCAGAGCTATGCCCTGCCAGATCACCCGATCTGAGCTGAGTGGCCACGTCTGTCACCTACACCTACCTCCCCCTGAATGAAGACGTATTTTCAATACATCTCAAGTGGAGAAAAACTTGCTAAAAATCACTTTATTTGTCATGGAAACCATATCTTCTAGCAGACATGGCACAAAAGCCAGTGTTTATGGTCATCACACCACAGACATCAGAATTCCAAGCTTCTAGGGGTTTCTTGGGGGTGGGGTGGGGTGTGTCCCCAGGGCCTGTGGAAGTTCCATGCCCACCCCTCTGCCACCACCCAGGGATCCTTCGCCCTGGGTGGGTGGGGGGAGGGAGAGGGTATCTCAGCAGAAACGATCTTATCTTACGGGGTTTATGGATGGCTAGAAGCATGTGGTTCTGTTCATCTCATGCTTGAGGTTTCGGTTTTTGCCCTCCTACCTACCCAATGGTCGGCAGATGGAATTCTTCTGGTTTTCTCTGGCCATCCCTCTCCTCGAACTCACGGGTCCAGTTTTTCTCCCACATTTGACTTTTCCGGGAGATCCACAAAAGGAAGCGCCAACCCTTGACATCCACCGACAAGAGATCACCACCCTCTGCCCCTCTTTAGCCCCTTCTCATCCTCATGCCTGCCTGCACACATCGGAGACATTTCCAAGTGCCCAGGAGGATCCTTGGACCCTGACACCTCGAAATCTTCCCTGAGCAGCAGTGCTCGGGACTCAGACCTGGGGTTTATCACGGGCTCCAACCACGACCTTTGGTTTTCCTGGGCTGGGAGATCGGTTTCATGAGATGGAACCGGCTGCGGATTCAGCTTCTGGATCTGGACTGTGAAACGTTGTACAAGACTTTTTTCAAGGCATGACTGTAGGGGAACAAAACCTTGCGGCCCGCCCCCCGCCACATCCCAGATGTCACATGAGCACGGGGAGGAATTCTGTGGAGCTGGAAACAACCATGACCCAAAAGAACACAGGAAGGAATTCCTGTCATGGCGGGGCAGAAACGAATCGGACTAGGAATCACGAGGTGGCAGGTTTGATCCCTGGCCTCGCTCAGGGGTTTAAGGATCTGGCATTTTTCCGCGAGCTGTGGCATAAGGTCTCAGATGTGGCTCGGATCCCGCCGTTGCTGTGGCTGTGGCTCAGGCTAGCAGATGCAGCTCCGATTCAACACCAAGCGTGGGCGCGCGCGCGCGCGCGGGGGGTGGGGGGGAGGCGGGGAGGGAAGCAAACCTCCTAAGAACGACGAAAGTGCAGTTAGGAAACAGAAAATGATGATCCCGGAAGTCCACTTGAATGTGGTTGGGAGACATGCGTAGGACCACACCGCCACCGTGTGAGAGACCAGTGCAAGACAGCTGAACAATACAAAGCGGGGTGGGGGGTGGGGTGCTTGGCGGGGGTTGGAGGAGGAGGAGGAGGAGGAGGAGGTGGGGGGAGACGGCGGCACTGGTGCTGGGCAAAGGTGCCTCTGGGCGAGGACTTTGGTGACCATATTCTCATGGCAGGCTTGAGAGCCCAAAAGATGACATGGTGGAGGCTGAAGTTAAGTTTGGTCAAAAGGAAAACAACCATGAGAAAAGATGCATCCACCCACACCTAGAAAAGATATCGTGCCAGGAATGGGAGCCCTGTTCCAATGGCTCTTCCTGGGATTGTGGGAAATGAATCGATAGCAAGAAGATGCTTTCACATCCATGTCTTCAATGACTCCTGTACTAAGTGCGTCGTGGTTTTGCCAGTTTGGCAGAGTTGTGGAATGTCATCCGGCAATTGCATCTCCCCTGCCCAACCAGCAAGATGGAGTTGTTCTTTTTTTTTTTTTTTTTTTTTTTTCCTGCTGCACTGCCTTTCCTGTGCCAGGGATCGAACTTGAGGCTCAGCTGTGACCTAGGCACAGCGGGAACTCCAAGATGGATTTCTTTTTCCTTCTTTTTCTTTCCTTCCTTCCTTTCTTCCTTTCTTTCTTTTCTCTCTCTCTCTTTCTTTTTCTTTTCTTTCTTTCTTTCTCTTTCCTTCCTTCCTTTCTTCCTTTCTTTCTCCTTTCTTTTTCTTTCTTTCTTTCTTTCTTTCTTTCTTTCTTTCTTTCTTTCTTTCTTTCTTTCTTTCTTTCTTTCTCTCTCTCTATCTTTCTCTTTCCTTCCTTTCTTTCTTTCTCTTTCTTTCTTTCTTTCTTTCTTTCTTTCTTTCTTTCTTTCTTTCTTTCTTTCTTTCTTTCTCTCTCTCTCTCTCTCTCTCTCTCTCTTTCTGGTTTTTTTTGGGGGGGAGCCACACCCGCAGCACATGGAGGTTCCCAGGCTAGGGGTCAATTCGGAGCCTTACCTGCCGGCCTACACCACAGGCACAGCCACGCGGGATCCGAGCCGCGTCTGTGACGGACACCACAGCTCACGGCAATGCCAGATCCTTAACCCAACAAGTGAGCCAGGGATCAAACCTGCAACCTCATGGTTCCTGGTCGGATTTGTTTCCACTACCCCAGGATGGCAATCCTGAGACTTGCAAAGTTTATTGTTTGTTTCGGGTTTTCTCCACCCCCTCTCCCTCCCGTTTCAGCTTTATGTTTTACTTTTTGGCCACACCCACGGGCAGCAAGTGGAAGTTTTTCCTGAGGCAGAGATGGAACCTGCACCACACAGGGGCAACCAGAGCCACCGCGTTGAGAAAGCAGGAGCCTTGACCCTGTTGGTCGTGGGCTTCCTTCTTCTTCTTCTTCTTCTGTTGTTGTTTTTTGGGTTTTTTTTGGGGGGGGGTTGTTTTCCTTTTTTTGTTTTGTTTTGTTTTGTTTTGGATGAGATTTCAGTTCACCCCCCCCCCCCAACACACACACACACTCATAGTGTTGCGTTGTACTTTCCCTCCATTGTGGTTGGTCAGTCATGCTGAAATCCATGTTTCTATGACCTGACCACCAGAGCATTTGCCCCAGGCAGCCATTTGTTCTCTTTGGACTTTGTCTCAGTCTATGCAGAGAGAGATTTTCATTTCCACTTTCCTAGGATCGACTGTATCCTTCTCTCCCTTCCTAAGCTTCTGGGCTTTGCTTGTCTGCTTTTGACAGACCGTCTCCGTCGGTAAGGGTGGCAGGTAAACCGACTCCTGCGTTGTCGTTCTCCGAGAGCTTGCCCGGTTTCGTTTTTGCCAGTCCCCGCCTACCCTCCCACCCTCCCTCTCTCCCTCCCTCCTCCAGCTCCGTGCAGGGAGGTGGGGTGGGGGTGGGGGAGAGAAGAGAAGGTGGAGGGGAACCTGAGATCTCTCTCGCTAGTGCCACCCTCACCGCGCCGGCTTCTCTCTGGAATTCCCAAGCCCAGGAAGGGACATGCTTGGGGGAGCGAGCGCGGCTCCTTCTAGGCAACAGCGAGAACCTCTTCCCAGCTCCTTCCCCGCCGCCGCCGCCGCCGCCGCCGCCGCCGCCGCCGCCGCCGCCCCCCTCTTTCCATCTGCTGCCATCACGCCACGCAGTGCCTTGCCAGGAGGCAGCTCCGCGAGGCAAGCTTCGCGGTCGTGCAGGACGCCTGGCGCCTCGGCCCCGGGAAGAGCTCGGGCATTTGGGTGGCCGGCGCTGTGTCGTTGTGTCGCCGCCGGCCGGCCGGCCTTCCGGATCTGTCCCGGTGACGTTGGTGGCGGTTGTCGCGTGCCATCTAGTGTCCGCTTTTATATCGTCCCTTCCCTCTGCAGCTTTGGGGACCTTCGCGAGGGATGTGACTCAGCCATCCGGCCTGAGTCAGAGTTCCGGGAGGCTGGCGACACTGGCGGCGACAGCTCCGGTGGCTCAGAGGCCTGGGAGTGTCCCTCTCTCACCGGAGATTGGGCCTGCAGGCCTGTGAGGGAGTGACTGTCACCGCGCTCCCCAGGCAGGCTCTGGGGCCGCCTGGCCGGGTCGACCAGCATCCGCTCTTGCCGCTCCGGCCCCGGGGACCGACCAGGCCTGGGCCGGGCCGCCTCCCTAGCGAGGGGAGAGGGTGTGCGGCGCCCGGGACTGCCTGTGCTCGGGTGGCCTGGCCTTGTCCCGGGTCGCCCTTTGGAGCGTGAATGACTCCCGCCTGCGGTCCCTCCAGCCTCTCATCCCCGAAGTGAGGAGCGGCCCGGGTTGTGCGCTGAGGGCGTTGGAGGGCGCGACAGGCTCGGTGGCCGGCACGCTTGTTTCCCGGTCGTCATGCCGGCATGGGCCCCTCCCCGCCTGCCCCCCGACTGATGGCTACCGCCGGCCCGTGCGGAGTCGTACTCACGAGGTCTAGACCGGCACAAGACGTGAGGGGTGGAGCGGAAAGGGTGGCTCGGGCCCCGGCGCCTTCCTTCGCGGGGTCCGTTCGTCGGAGGCGCCTCCGTGGAAACATTTTTTTTTCCAAGTCCTGATGGATCCGGAGACGGTGGACGGTACCCCGCCGGCCCCCTGCTCCCGGGTGTGGCCGGGAAGGGTGCACCTGGGCCTGAGGCGTGCCCATGTAGGGTCCCGGTCGTTGGACAAGACTTCGTTTCCCACGCTCTCATTTCCCGCCCCCCGCCCTCGGAGTGTTTCCCTGTCGGTCGGTCGATCGGTCGGGAGGTGGGGACCGGCCTGAGCTGGATGGTGTGTCCTGGATTTTGGGGGAGCCAAGTCCCCGTCTGGAGCTCCGGACAGACCGATACCTGCCCGCGTGGGCAAGCCGGGAAGGGCTTCCCCGGCTGGCCGGCCGGCTCCACCTCCTTCATGTCCCTGTCCCTTCCTTGCGGTCACGCTCCCCGGGTCGACCAGATGGCTCTGAGAGCGCTGGGTCTGGCGACTCTAGGGCAGGGCTGGGGGACAAGTGTCCGGATGGGGGTTCCGGGGATACCCCCACGTCCTGTGGGTGGGCCCCGCTGCTGGGCATGGACATTTTTCGCGGCCGAAATACGCCTTTTCTGTCACCAGGTAGATGCTGACACGATCCTCTTCAGCGCCTGTCGCTGGAGACCTTGGGCCTCTGGATGCACGTGGGGGGCTTTGGGCTTTCGGCTGCTGTCCAAGGCCTGACCCTGCCCTTTGCACCCCGCGTGGGGGCCGCTCGCCTGGGCCTGTGCGCCGGCTCTCACTTGTGCATCCAGCTGGCCCGTGCTGCGGTGTCTCCTCCGGTCTCTGGCTGACCCGAGGGCGGCAGGGCGCGTGGCCCTGTGGGGTCTTCTACCCTGTGTGCCTCCCTGCTGCGGGCACCCGGCGGCTCGGCTGGGACAACCCCACCCTGTTGGCTCCGTGCCACGTGTCAGGCGTTCTCCCTCCCGGGGTTGTCAGCCGCTGTCTCTCCCCTGAGAGAGGAAGGGGAGGAGGAGGAGGAGGAGGGGGTGCCGGTGAAGCTGAAGCAGGCCCCCGTGGTGATTGTCTTTGCTGGCCCTCCCTCCCCTCTTCTGGGCTCTTCCCTGGCTCTGCCAGGACTGATCGATGTGGTGATGTGGCGCTCTCCTGGGCTTGGGCTTAAGCCGCGCCAGATGAGGGACGGCCGCTCATGGTGAGCTGGGCCGCGCCTCTCATTCTGTCGCGGGCCCCTCGCTGCTCCTCCCCCACCTGCGGGTGGTGTGGGGGAAGGCAGGGGTGCGGCCTCCAGCCTGACCTCTGGTCTCCCGCCCTGCTGCCTTCGGGTGTCAGTCGGGGGGGGGGGGCCTGGGTCCTTTGGGACGCAGCAGGCATTCTCGCTTTGCCGCCTTGGCGTGTGCCTTGCGAGCGGTCCCTCCCCAAAGTGGGGGGGAGGCCTCCCTCGCTGCCATGCTTCGCATCCCTGCGGGTGCGTGAGCGTGCCTCCCCTGGTCCTCTGTGGTGCCCCTGGAGTACTCCGGGTTGCCTGTCAGATGCCCGAGGCCGAGCGGTGGTGTCGTTTTCCTCTCCCAGCGGTGAGTCCCCTCGGGTCCCCACTGTGGTGGTGGCGTGCCCCACGAGCAGCTTCCTAAAGCTCAGGGGAGGGGGTCGAGACGGTAAGGCAGGGGAAGCTTGTGTCCCCTCCCCGGGAGGGGCTCAGGTGGACCCCTTGTCATGGGTCTCCCTCACTGTGTGCCAGTGAGGGCAGCCCTTGGCCCTTGAGCGGCACGCCCCATGCTTCTCCCTTGACCGGGAAGGCTGCATGTGGTCGTGAGAGCGACCGCGGTGGGCCGGGAGATGTGAAGGGGGGGTCCCCGTCTGGCTTTCCGGACGTGGCACCCCTCCACCCACGTGGAAAAGTCTGAAAGGCAAGCCTGGTGGCAGCACAGACTCTTGCTCTCCCGGCTCTGACCGTGGACGCTCACATGGGCTGTGTGCTTTACCCATACCGCAGACCCCCCCCCTTCTGACTTCCCACTTTTTGGGAGTGTTCCCACTCCCGTGGGTCCCCGAAGGGGCGAACGATGGTGTGGGGGGCACGACGCGCCCTCGGTGAGAAAGCCTTCTCTAGCGATCTGAGAGGGGGGCCTTGGGGTACCTGGACCCCCCAGCCGCCGCCCCTCTGAAGTGTGCAAGGCAGTAGCTGCCGGTGCTACTTGCCACAGCGTGTGGGCAAGAGCCGCCCTCGCGCGAGGGGTGCGCTGGCCCCCGCGGTGGGGGCCAAGCGCTGCTCTTTTGCCTAATGCGGCCTGTACCTCCCCCCTCCGAGTTGGGGGAGGGTCACGCCGGGCCGGGCCGGGTTTTGGCATCCAGCGCCGGGCTGTGTGCTGCGTGGGCACGTGGTGCCCCTCCCCTTGGAAGGGGAAGTGGAGGAGGGGGATGCGCCCCGTCCCCCGGCGGCCTCTGCCCCTGCCTCCCCCGCTGCGAGCCGCCTGTCGGTTCTTCCCGCACTCGCCTGGGGTCGCAGCTGGTGGTGTGGAGGTGGTGAGCGAGCATGGTTCGGGCCGCCTCGCTCAGGAGCGTTTCCCCCAGGCGTCAGGCCCTGGAGGGTGGACTAGGTGAAGGACGGATGAGATGAGGGTGGAAAGATGGACGGATGGGTGAGATGAGGCGGACGAGCCCCCCCCCCACGTGGCAGGGGGGGGGAAGCCTTTGCACATGGGGCCCTGGTGGTGGGGCCGGGTCGTGGAGTGCTCTGGGGCGACTGAGGCCGCCTGGTGTCCCAGGTGTCATGGGACTGCCCTCGTGTGTGTGGTGGTGTGACCCCGTGCTGGTTTGCCTGGCGTGCCTGGGTCCTTTCTCCTCTCCCTGGGCAGGCACCCGCGTCCCTGCCTCACAGCCCTTGCCCCGTGTGCATTGCCGCCCTTCCCCGGTGCTGCCGGCCCTCCCCCTGCCCCGAACAGGTGACCGCCCTGCCTTGCCTGTGCCATGTCTCTCTCCCTCCCGCCCCCGTGTCAACCGGGGACCTGAAATGGCCTCACCTCGTGTGGGTGTCACCCCCTGGCCGCCGTGGCCGGGCGGGTGTCCCTGGGTGATGTGCTTCTCGGGTGTCCCCCTGTGCGCGGGGGGGTGGGGGAAGAGGGTTGGGCACGGCGGGTGCGTGTGGGGTGTGGGGGGTGGTCGTCGGTAGGTGCCTTGGGAGACTTGTTTCCACGGGGCCGGCTGTGGCTCGTCGGTGTCGTCGGTGGCGGTCGTGGGGCCCCCGCGAGGGGGGGGCCCCCAGGGGTTGAGGGGGAGGCCAGTCGGCGTCCTGGGTGTTGCGGCGGGACCGCCGTTGTGCTGGAGGCCTCTGGCGGTGAGACCCCGTGTCGTGCCCTGGCAGCCGACTCGCATCTGGTTTTTGGGGATGGTCCCCGTGGCCCCCCCCCACCTCGTTGGAGGCCTGCGGCCGCCCCCTCCGCCACCGTCCCTTTGTGGCATCTCTCTCGATGCCGGCCGCTCCCACGTTCGCCCTCCTCGCTCCCGCTCGTCTGTCTGACCTCCCGTCTGTCTGGTCCCCATCTGCCGACCCCCGGACCGGCGTCCTGGTGCGTCTCGCTTTCCTGGGCCCGCTGCGGCCCCGCTCCGTGCCCGCCGCCGCTTCCTTGCCCCGCCTGTCCGCCGGTGTCGTTGCGTGTGGT
>NC_139392.1:40045000-40062500 GCF_054392235.1 Sus scrofa
TGGAGGCGCTCACCTGTCCTTTTTGTGGACACCTTTTCCGCGGTGGTGACAATGGATGCCCTGGCTGCCGTTCGGAAATGAAAGGTGAAGGCCAAGGTCCACGGTCCGTGGTCGGCGTGGTTCGTCTTCAAGGCCACGGATGAAGAAACGGGCTCCAGGAGGAAAGAGTCCAGGCCTTATGCCTGCCCTGCCTGGAGAATCCATGTCGCCACACAGCGATCCATCCCGATGCGTTCGTTGGTCCTGCGACGCCCCCTGCCGTAAGCTGCTTTTTATAGTCTCCGAAAAGGTCCGCCAGATGGCTCCCGGGGTGGGCCTGGGACGACCAAGTTCGGGGCCGGAAGAGGCCACTTCCAAGTGGGGGAGGAGTTACAAGTGGGTGGCAGACCTGAAGATAACCTGGAGGGGAGGAAAAAGGAGGGGAACCGTGACCGACCGAGCGAGCCGGAGGGGAGGGGAGGGGAGGGGAGGGGAGGGACGATGGGATGGCACCATCGGGAGTCCTGCTCAAAGAATTGGAGCCTCCTTGAGACATGCGACCACATCCATCATTCCAGAGGGAATGGAAGCGTCTTCCCCATGGTTGTACAATGATACATGTCCTTCAGAGTCCCTGAGAAAAAAAGGAATACAAGGCAAGATTTTGTCCGTGGAGGGAAGGGGGGGGGGGGGAGAACAGAGGCTCCAGACTTTGGATCTCTTGGCACAGGGGCCTCCTGCGCCGTATGGAAAGGACTGTTCCTAGGGTGCTCTCAGAATGGGATTTCTGGGTCCCACGAACCTTGTGTGTTGGACAAAGAGGCAGAAAGAGGGGTTCCCGGCTGGAAAGCCCAAACCACAGCTCTTCAGATGGGTAGGGAAGGGCAGACAGACTTCCGGCCCCAAGCAGTGATCTGGACCTCCAGAGGCCTTAGGACGACTTCACTGAGAACACGCAGAATACGACCCAGCCACAGCGTCCTCTATACCTAGCTCTGTTTCACTTTCTCTGTCTCTCTCCCCTCCTCCTCTTTCTCCCTCTGATTCTGCCTCTCACTGTCTGCCTATCCTCCGTCCCTCCCTGTCTGTCTCTGTCTCTCTCCCTCACAAGCACACCAAAGCGGGTCCCCCCCCCCCCCCCGGAAAGGACGGATGTGAGACGGACACCCTCTTCTTCCCGTCTTGAAAGCAGGAGAAAAACCTTCCTCTAGAAGCCCAAGTTCAAAGCCAGCTGTTTCAAGGAACGTCTGCCTCTGGCAAGGGGGAGGGGGAGGGCGAGGGGGAGGGCGAGGGGGCGGCCTGGAGGCAGCCTGGAGCACCCACGGCATGCATTCAGAAACCTCGTGCATCTCTCTTCCGGTGCTATCTTTTGGGGGCACGTGGTACTCTTGGGCAAGTCCTCCGAACGATAGTGGAAACAAACATCTGTCTTCTCTCCCACACCTGATGAATGCAGACAGACACACTGGAAGAGCACCCACCCCCCCTTTTCCCCCAAAGGACTCTTGTCACTGTACAGACGGGGGGGGGGGGGGGGGGGGCGGCACGGGGGTGTCACACGCAGTCTTGGTGGCTCGTCTATGTTTCCAATCCGCCCAGGCAGTGCAGGCGGCCACCACTGCTGCTGCCACCTCTCACCGATCGTTCATCCTGTCCGTCAGTGCTATGACAGCACTAAGCTCTTCAGGGAGAAAATGCTCCCTGCCTTTCCTCTCGGAGGGCACACTGAGGGCACCCACTCCCATTAACAAAGTTTATTCACCTTGACAGGAAGAAAAGAGCTTGGGGTTTCTCACACCGCTGCAGATGACACTTTCCTACCGACTCTGGAATTCTCTTGCTCATTCTCCGGTGGGCCCGCCCCCCCCATTTCAGGAGAGGGTGTTTGGTTCTGGGTTGGGGTGCGTGTGTGTGCGCGCGTGTGTGTGTGCGTGTGGGTGTGTGTGTCTGGGTGTGTCTGTGTCTTGCTTTTTCATTTTATTGGAATACAGTTGACTGACAAAGTTGTATGAACTTACAGGGTTGTTTCTGGGTGTTCGTCATGGCAGTGAAAGGAAACACCAGGATTTCCCTAGAAAGCCATCCCGTTCACCTGATCGGTGGCGTGAAGGACATTCACATCCTCCTTGAGTTTCGCATTTGAAAGTGAGGGGCGGGTGCGTGCAGCAGGTCCCCCCCCACCCCACCCCGCGCCCCGAACGTGCCTCCCGCAGTGGCACTAGGAGTGTGTGCAATGAAAGGGACAGGACACCAGACACCAGAGGACCATTCTGACCCTCCTTTCCTTCTCTCTTCGGAAAGCAGGAAATAAATCTCTTGGGTGAAAGAAAAGTGTGCTCCCTGCCACGAAATTTGGGGGGGGGGGGTGTCGGGTTGGCGATAAGGACTTCACTGCTCCCATGGCTCCTGCAATGTTCACGAATCCTCCAAATCCTCAAGGCAAGATGGTTCACAACCAATACATGAGCGAGCTGTCAGAGACACCAGGGACTGAAACACTCCGTATTAGGGAGGGGTCCTCACTCACTTTCATGCAAAGGCAGCGACAACAGCAGCCTTTTCAAAGATGGCTGCAGGCAAGAGGGTGGGGGAGATGATGGAGAAAGTGGTGGTGGCGGCGGCGGCGGCGGCGGCGGCGGCGGCGTGGCAGACTTGGATCACGTCCATTATGTTCATTCAACAAACAGTCGGGGCGACGGGAGAATGGCCGCTTGGTGGTCTGTGTTTCTCCAGGCTCCCTGACCCACTCCCTGCCCCACACCCCCAACCCCCCACACCCCCTTGGACATGGGCAGGAAGGTTTCTAGAGAAGGCAGTGCCTGACCTGCCGGCTCTGTCACCCTGGGGGGAGAACATTTCGGAGAGTCGCCAGAGGCTTCAGACTTCCTACCCCTCTCCCTCCCCCACTCTGAACCCTGGTAACTAGACTTCATTCAACCGACACTTAGGATGGGTCATCCAACTGTTCTCTCATGAAGGAAGGAAGGAAGGAAGGAAGGTGGGTCGGTGGGTAGGTGGGTGTGTTTTCTGCGTGGGGTGAAGCCTTCCCTCCCTCGATGCAAGCCTGATATCCTCACCTGTCACAGAGACTGGACCCCTAAAAAACTACTGTGTCCGGTTTTCTCCCATTTAGGGGGTTCCAGAGTGTGTGTGCGTGCGTGCGCGTGTGCGTGCGTGCGTGCGCGTGCGTGTGCGTGTGCGTGTGCGTGTGTGTGTGTGTGTGTGTGTGTTTTGAGGGCCACACCCACGGCATATGGAGGTTCCCAGATGACGGATCGAATCGGAGGCTTTAGCTGCTGGCCTCCTACACCACAGAAACAGGAATGCCAGGTCCGAGCCGCGTCTGGGACCAACACCACAGCTCACGGCAACACTGGATCCTTTACCCACTGAGCGAGGTGGACAGGGATCGAACCTGCAACCTCATGGTTCCTGGTCGGATTCATTTCCACTGCGCCATGGCGGGAACTCTGCTTTGTGGTTTTGGCGTTTGGATTCCAGAAGGTGGCGTAGGGGTCCCTGTTCGTCATCTATTGGATAGAGACTCGTGTGTGTATATGTTCATCCCATCCTCCTCATGGATCCCTCTCCCCCGCCCTCATGATTTCTTTTTCCCCCTCTGCTTTTTAGGGCTGCCCTCGTGGCATATGGAAGTTCCCAAGCGAGGGGTTGAATCGGAGCTACGGCTGCTGGCCTACGCCACAGGCACAGCCATGTGGGATCCGAGCCGCGTCTGCGACCGACACCACAGCTCACGGCACTGCCTGCCGGATCCTTACCGCCCCCCTGAGCGAGGCCAGGGATCGAACCCACACCCTTCCCTGCAAAGGTTCCTCGTCGGATGCGCTTCCATGGTGCCACGACAGGAACTCCCCCGTGATGGTTTTTTTTCACGCTGGTGTTCCCACCAACAAGGAAGGAATGGCCCAATATTCTGGAATCACCTAGAGGGGAAAAGACGCTGAAAAAGAAAGAACGGAGGGATAGATGGATGTAGATGGATCACTGAATCCCCTTGACTGTACACCTGAAACGAACACAACATTGTAAGCAAGCCCACTGTACGCCGAGCTAAAGCAACAACAACAACCAACAACCACAACAAACTTACATCTTAAAAAAAAAAAAAAAAAAAAAAAAGAAGATGTCCCCTGCAGTTCCCATCAGGGCTCAGCGGTAATGAACCCGACTAGGATCCGTGAGGATGTGGGTTCGATCCCTCCCCTGGCCTCGCTTGGTGGGTTAAGGATCCCGTGTTGCTGTGGCGGTGGGGTAGGCCCGCAGCTACAGTTCTGATTCGACCGTGAGTCTGGGAACTTCCATAGGGCTGGGGCGTGGGCGTTAAAAAAAGATATACTATATGCATACTATATACATATGTAGGAGTTCCCGTCATGGCTGGACGAATCCGACTAGGAGGCCTGAGGGTGCGGGTTCGATCCCTGGCCTCGCTCGTTGGGTTCAGGATCGGGTGTTGCCGTGAGCTCTGGTGTAGGTCGCAGACAGGGCTCGGATCCCGCGTTGTGCTGGCTCTGGTGTAGGCCGGTGGCTACGGCTCCGATTGGACCCCTAGCCTGGGAACCTCCATGTGCCATGGGTGCAGCCCTAGAAACAGAAAATAACTACGTGTGTGTGTCTGTGTGTGTGTGTGTGTGTCTGTGTGTGTGTGTGTGTGTGTGTGTGTGTGTGTGCGTGTGTCTGTGTGTGTCTGTGTGTGTGTGTATACAGATAGATATAGATATACAGATATAGATATAGATATATCACCTACCTAAAGGCCCAGGACTAGAGAAAGCATTGGGTCATTAGGATCTAAGAATCTTCTCCCCGCCCCCCAAATCCATCCATCCAACCCACCCTCCCTCCCTCTCTCCATCTTTCACTTTTCCTGATAAAGACAAAGGGACAAAAATTGTTTGTTTGTTTGTTTCTTTGTTTGTTCGTTTCTTTCTCAAAAGATGTACATCTACTTTGTAACTTATACCTCTGTCAGAGGGATGGAGAATCCTTGACCTTTTCCTCCCTACCCAAATCCTTCCAGAAGTCAGAAACTCAGTGGCTGGAAAACTGGACTGGATCCTGAAGTTTTTCCAGTTGCCTTCCATCTCTGGCTACAACTCTCTTCATGAGCGTTTCCCATTTTCTCCCACCCTTTGGACCTGGCATCCTTGTGGATGAGAACACGTATCGCTTGTCCCGAGGCCCTGAAAACGGAAGCTAGTGGAGTCCCTCGATGAACACATCAGAGAAATGGTCTCTGAGAGTGTCTCTGAGAGTGAAACCATCACCCTGTGTTCATTTCTCTAAGAGCCCCTCGGAAAGTTGGCCCCAACACCTGACGGCATTCTCAGAGGGGCCTTTCAAAAGACTGAAGGGGCGTTCCCGTCATGGCTCCGTGGTTAACGAATCCGACTAGGAACCGTGAGGTTGCGGGTTCGATCCCTGCCCTCACTCAGTGGGTTAAGGATCCAGCGTTGCCGTGAGCTGTGGTGTCGGTCGCAGACACGGCTCGGATCCCACGTTGCTGTGGCTCTGGCGTAGGCTGGCAGCTATGGCTCCGATTCGACCCCTAGCCTGGGAACCTCCATATGCCATGGGAGCGGCCCAAGAAATGGCAAAAAGACAAAACAAACAAACAAACAAACAAACCGACAAAACAAAAGACTGAAGGGACTTTCCCCTCTCCCTCTCTCTTCCCTCTGTCTCACTCACTGTCTCTGTCTGTCTCTCTGTGTCTCTCTCACACGCACACGCACACACACACAGAGTCACCGGCTCCGTTCTTCATATGTAACAGTTTGAAAGTTCCAGGAAAGGTTGGCAGCCCAAACCGGCCTTGGTACTCCAGCTCCAATTAAGTCTCAGAGACAGAGTTTTGGGGTGAAGCATAAAGAACAGCTTTATTGCTTTGCCAGGCTAAGGAGGCCACAGCAGGCTAAGGACCTCAAAACTGTGTCCTCCCTTGAGAGGGGATAGCAAGGGGTTCTATAGGTTTAGCTTAATGGTAGGCATGGGGGTGGCGGAGCTGTCTAGAAGCATCAGGGTGCTTGCATTCTTCTCCCTGGATAGGAGATTAGGATAGACCATTTCAAAGTCATCAAGGCTGGAGTCAGGTGGTCCATGGAATGTTTCCAGTGTCTTTGGGGTTATGGCATTTTGACCTTCTCTCTGGAGTGAAGATTGCTCATCCACGGGGCGGGCGTGGGGCGGGGGGTGGGGGGGGGTCGCAATCCTTAGGGAGTGTTTCAAGGGTAGAGAAAACACCAGGTTCACTACAACTCTGACTCGACAGTAGTCATTAGTCATAAGTTCGTGGGCCAAGGCAAGCCATAACCTAACGGAGACTATTTCAAAGTAGCTTTTAGCTGTAACAATGTCTCTGGCTCCAACACACCAGCACTCCGGGGCTTGAGCTTGGTTTCAGTTTCAGAGGAGGGAACTCTGGCTCCAAGGATTAACCCCTTCGTTCCTTTGGTTTCTGTGGGCCTGGTTCGGGGAGCCCATCCACATCACCGCCTTTTGAGAGGCCATCTGACAACTGTTTCACCAAAGCGACGTCATCTCAAAACAAGGAAACCAGTTCCATGAAATGGAGGATCTCTCCCTCCCTCTCCCTCCCTCTCCTTCTCACTCTCCTCTACCCACAGCTCATGGCAACGTGGGATTCGTAACCCAGTGAGCGAGGCTGAGCATGGAACCTGCCACCTCATGGTTCCTAGTTGCATTTATTTCCACTTCTGCACCACGATGGGACCTCCCCAGCACAGTTTTTCACACGTGAAGTTTCCCGGGACGTCTCGGAGGAGGCGGACCCCAAACGTGTCTCCATGCCCTATGTGGGTGATTCCTGTGAGGTAAAATGACTTAAGGACCGGCCCACACAAAAGGGACACTCTGGCCCTCCTTTCTGGCCCCCAGACAGCAGGAGATGAAAATCTCCTCCTCGTGCAAAGGAAGATGGCAAGTGAAGATGTCCATTCCCACACCAAGGCCAACATGCTCCAGAAGTTTTGCGGGGTTTCCCGGGTTGGGAAATGGCGGGGGCTCCTTTGGCCTGACACGAGGCGAGTTTCGTGCACACATCCTCCCCCACCCCCCTCCATGCAGTCTGCGAGGGGCAGCCTGAGGGTAGGGAAATTGGGGAAAGGGGGGAAAAAAAACACTTTCCCTAAAGAGAAGCTCCAGGAAAAGTCACCACCTCTGACTTGACTGGAGAGTTTCTGCATTTGAATGAAGTGATTGAACCCAGGCCCTGAGGCCTGGATCTTCCTGATCTCCCCTCCCCCCCTTCCCGGGCGTGAGTCCAGGCGATTTGGGAAGCGAGAGGCGGCGCAGCAGGGATGGCGGCCGGGGGTGGGGGGTGGGGCGGGCAGCTGGGGCCGGGAGTGGGGGGGTGCGGGACTAATGAACCAGCGCCTGCCTGCATGCCTGCCTGCCTGCCTGCCTGCCTGCCTGCCTGCCTGCTTGCCTGCCTGCCTGAACGAGCCCCTCCCCTCCCCCCCCACCCCCTCCCCACACCCACCCGCCTGAGGGCAGGGATGGGGCCTGAGAGCTAAGGGAAACTTCTTTGCTAGCTACTTGTCAGGGAGTGATCCCAGCTCAAAGTCCCTTTGCTTATTTCGGAACAAGGTCTGAGTCTCAGCTAGTACAGAGTTTCTGAATGTCTCGGCACATGGACTGGCCTGCACCAAACAAGCAGACAGGAAGAAAAATGAACACACAGAAATCCAGCTGGTCTCCTTCTCCCAGAGTCTCTCTTGGAGAAATTACCTTAAGCTCAGTGACTTTGCCCCGTCTCCCTCTGGTGCAAAGCCATCCCTGGAGGAGCCAGGTCTTACATGAGCAGGGCAGGGCAGGGCAGCACCACCCAGGTGAGCTGGAGAGTGGAGAGTCAAGTTGATAGATACCCCAAATGTGGCTGGCCAGGGGTCTGGGCTAGCATTCCGTGTGAACTCACACACCCAGGCACCTAGCACCGATTTCCCCATGTTCTTCCGACCCTGATTCTCACTCTTCTTCTGTCCCCCCCCCCCCCCCTTCCTTCGGCTTTTTGCCTTTTCTAGGGCCGCTCCTGCGGCATATGGAAGTTCCCCTGCCAGGGGTCCAATCGGAGCTGTAGCCGCTGGCCTGCACCAGACCCACAGCAACGCGGGATCTGAGCCACGTCTGCAACCTGCACCACAGCTCACGGCAATGCTGGATCCTTAACCCACTGAGCAAGGCCAGGGATGGAACCTGCAACCTCATGGTTCCTAGTCAGATTCATTAACCACTGAGCCACAATGGGAACTCTGACTCTCCCTCTTCCCTGCCTGATACCTTAAGAGCCTGATCGTTTGTGGGGAAATGAAATCCCAGCTGGCAAGAGCCACCTTATCTTCCCAGCACACGAGAAAAGAATAGGCGCAGGCTCACATCCATCTTATGTTTCTATGCCTTGCCCTGGCCCCACCGTTTCAGAAAGCTGTGTCCCTCCACCTGTCAAAAGCCAAAGCCCAGGAGTTCCCGTCGTGGAATAGTGGAAAGGAATCCAACCAGGAACCATGAGGTTGCAGGTTCGATCCCAGGCCTTCCACAGTGGGTTTAGGATCTGGTGGCATCACCTTGCGCTGCGGTGTAGGTTGCAGACGCAGCTTGGATCTGATGGTGCTTGTGACTGTGGCATACACCCCAGCAGTTGTAGGTCTGATTCGGCCCCTAGCCCGGGAACCTCCATATGATGGGGGGAGGGGGGGGGGGGAGGCTGCAGCCAAAGCCCAAGGAAGAAAGACAATCAGAATGTTGCGTGGAACTCCTGGAGACTTAACAACCACCACCAGTCATGACCATGGCTGTCAACCGACACCAGAGCCAAAGAAATGTCGGATCAAATAGGAACCTGCCACTTACACCAGTACTCACCACAATGCAGGACCACAAAAACAAAGGAACAAGAAACCAAAACTAAATAATTGCCCAGGAGCAGCAGGTGCAGGAAAAGCATGCTGACTCTCACCCCCCAGAAGCCAGAGGTAACCTATTTATCACCCCACACGCACACACCTCAGCACCACCAGCACCAGCACCCCCCCCCCCCACCCCAGGATCGAATCTGCATCCTCGTGGGTGCTCCTCAGCTTTGTTACCAATGAGCCACAATGGGATCTCCCCAATCCAGGTTTTTATGTTTCTTTTTTTTTTTTTTTTCCCCTTGCTTTCTTCGGGTGGCACTCACGGCACACGGAGGTTCCCAGGCTAGGGAATCAGAGCTTGAGCCACTGGCCTACACCACAGACACAGCAACACCAGGTCCGATCTGTGTCTGCAACCTACACCACAGTTCAGGGCAATGCCAGATCTTTCACCCACTGAGCGAGGCCAGGGATCAAACCAGCACTCTCATGGATGCTACTCAGATTCCTACCTGCTGAGTCACAATGGGAACTCCACTAAATACATAAATTTTTTCAAAGAGAGAGAGAGAGGGAGAGTGTGTGTGTGTGTGTGTGTGTGTGTGTGTGTGTGTGTGAGAGAGAGAGAGAGAGAGGTCTGGTATCACTTGGGGAAAAATAAAATTATGCTTGGAGAAAAATACCTGTCCCTAGAGATCATTCACAATGGCTTGTTCTGCCTGTTCATTTCTCTCTTTCTTCCCTTTTCTTTTTTCCTTCCTTTTCTTTTCCTTTCGCATCTGTCTGTGCCGTGTGTGTGTGTGTGTGTGTGTGTGTGTGTGTGTGTGTGTGTGTGTGTGTGTGTGTGTGTGTGTGTAGTCTTCTTTTAGGGCTTCACATGTGCCATTTTGTAGGTTCCCAGGTTAGGGGTCAATGCTAGTCGGGTTCGTTTCCACCGAGCCACAACGGGAATTCCTGCCTTGTGCTTCTTTATCTTTGCTCTGTTACTAGGTGCTAGGGATTCCTTTTTGTTAAGTCCAGTCACTTAAATAAGGGTGTTTGCAGGGTTGCCTAAAGCATCAAAAATGTATTTTCTCATTAAATATTGGAATGTGGGGAGTTCCTGTTGTGGCTCAGTGGTAACAAACCCGACTAGTATCCATGTATGCCGGTTCGACCCCTGGTTTGGGAACTTCCGTATGCCACAGTTATGGCTCTAAAAAATCCTCTCTCTCTCTCTCTCTCTCTCTCTCTCTCTCTCGATAATATACACATACACACACACATCCATACGTACATACCTATGTACACATATACATATACATTGGAATTTGGTCTGCCATCGATGAGATGCTCCCTCTTTGTGTGTTGTTCATTTTGTTTTTTGTTTTTTAGGAGTGCACCCTCGGGATATGGAAGTTCCCTGGGCTAGGGGTTGAAGAATCGGAGCTGTAGCTGCTGGCCTGCACCTCAGCCAGAGCTATGCCCTGCCAGATCACCCGATCTGAGCTGAGTGGCCACGTCTGTCACCTACACCTACCTCCCCCTGAATGAAGACGTATTTTCAATACATCTCAAGTGGAGAAAAACTTGCTAAAAATCACTTTATTTGTCATGGAAACCATATCTTCTAGCAGACATGGCACAAAAGCCAGTGTTTATGGTCATCACACCACAGACATCAGAATTCCAAGCTTCTAGGGGTTTCTTGGGGGTGGGGTGGGGTGTGTCCCCAGGGCCTGTGGAAGTTCCATGCCCACCCCTCTGCCACCACCCAGGGATCCTTCGCCCTGGGTGGGTGGGGGGAGGGAGAGGGTATCTCAGCAGAAACGATCTTATCTTACGGGGTTTATGGATGGCTAGAAGCATGTGGTTCTGTTCATCTCATGCTTGAGGTTTCGGTTTTTGCCCTCCTACCTACCCAATGGTCGGCAGATGGAATTCTTCTGGTTTTCTCTGGCCATCCCTCTCCTCGAACTCACGGGTCCAGTTTTTCTCCCACATTTGACTTTTCCGGGAGATCCACAAAAGGAAGCGCCAACCCTTGACATCCACCGACAAGAGATCACCACCCTCTGCCCCTCTTTAGCCCCTTCTCATCCTCATGCCTGCCTGCACACATCGGAGACATTTCCAAGTGCCCAGGAGGATCCTTGGACCCTGACACCTCGAAATCTTCCCTGAGCAGCAGTGCTCGGGACTCAGACCTGGGGTTTATCACGGGCTCCAACCACGACCTTTGGTTTTCCTGGGCTGGGAGATCGGTTTCATGAGATGGAACCGGCTGCGGATTCAGCTTCTGGATCTGGACTGTGAAACGTTGTACAAGACTTTTTTCAAGGCATGACTGTAGGGGAACAAAACCTTGCGGCCCGCCCCCCGCCACATCCCAGATGTCACATGAGCACGGGGAGGAATTCTGTGGAGCTGGAAACAACCATGACCCAAAAGAACACAGGAAGGAATTCCTGTCATGGCGGGGCAGAAACGAATCGGACTAGGAATCACGAGGTGGCAGGTTTGATCCCTGGCCTCGCTCAGGGGTTTAAGGATCTGGCATTTTTCCGCGAGCTGTGGCATAAGGTCTCAGATGTGGCTCGGATCCCGCCGTTGCTGTGGCTGTGGCTCAGGCTAGCAGATGCAGCTCCGATTCAACACCAAGCGTGGGCGCGCGCGCGCGCGCGGGGGGTGGGGGGGAGGCGGGGAGGGAAGCAAACCTCCTAAGAACGACGAAAGTGCAGTTAGGAAACAGAAAATGATGATCCCGGAAGTCCACTTGAATGTGGTTGGGAGACATGCGTAGGACCACACCGCCACCGTGTGAGAGACCAGTGCAAGACAGCTGAACAATACAAAGCGGGGTGGGGGGTGGGGTGCTTGGCGGGGGTTGGAGGAGGAGGAGGAGGAGGAGGAGGTGGGGGGAGACGGCGGCACTGGTGCTGGGCAAAGGTGCCTCTGGGCGAGGACTTTGGTGACCATATTCTCATGGCAGGCTTGAGAGCCCAAAAGATGACATGGTGGAGGCTGAAGTTAAGTTTGGTCAAAAGGAAAACAACCATGAGAAAAGATGCATCCACCCACACCTAGAAAAGATATCGTGCCAGGAATGGGAGCCCTGTTCCAATGGCTCTTCCTGGGATTGTGGGAAATGAATCGATAGCAAGAAGATGCTTTCACATCCATGTCTTCAATGACTCCTGTACTAAGTGCGTCGTGGTTTTGCCAGTTTGGCAGAGTTGTGGAATGTCATCCGGCAATTGCATCTCCCCTGCCCAACCAGCAAGATGGAGTTGTTCTTTTTTTTTTTTTTTTTTTTTTTTCCTGCTGCACTGCCTTTCCTGTGCCAGGGATCGAACTTGAGGCTCAGCTGTGACCTAGGCACAGCGGGAACTCCAAGATGGATTTCTTTTTCCTTCTTTTTCTTTCCTTCCTTCCTTTCTTCCTTTCTTTCTTTTCTCTCTCTCTCTTTCTTTTTCTTTTCTTTCTTTCTTTCTCTTTCCTTCCTTCCTTTCTTCCTTTCTTTCTCCTTTCTTTTTCTTTCTTTCTTTCTTTCTTTCTTTCTTTCTTTCTTTCTTTCTTTCTTTCTTTCTTTCTTTCTTTCTCTCTCTCTATCTTTCTCTTTCCTTCCTTTCTTTCTTTCTCTTTCTTTCTTTCTTTCTTTCTTTCTTTCTTTCTTTCTTTCTTTCTTTCTTTCTTTCTTTCTCTCTCTCTCTCTCTCTCTCTCTCTCTTTCTGGTTTTTTTTGGGGGGGAGCCACACCCGCAGCACATGGAGGTTCCCAGGCTAGGGGTCAATTCGGAGCCTTACCTGCCGGCCTACACCACAGGCACAGCCACGCGGGATCCGAGCCGCGTCTGTGACGGACACCACAGCTCACGGCAATGCCAGATCCTTAACCCAACAAGTGAGCCAGGGATCAAACCTGCAACCTCATGGTTCCTGGTCGGATTTGTTTCCACTACCCCAGGATGGCAATCCTGAGACTTGCAAAGTTTATTGTTTGTTTCGGGTTTTCTCCACCCCCTCTCCCTCCCGTTTCAGCTTTATGTTTTACTTTTTGGCCACACCCACGGGCAGCAAGTGGAAGTTTTTCCTGAGGCAGAGATGGAACCTGCACCACACAGGGGCAACCAGAGCCACCGCGTTGAGAAAGCAGGAGCCTTGACCCTGTTGGTCGTGGGCTTCCTTCTTCTTCTTCTTCTTCTGTTGTTGTTTTTTGGGTTTTTTTTGGGGGGGGGTTGTTTTCCTTTTTTTGTTTTGTTTTGTTTTGTTTTGGATGAGATTTCAGTTCACCCCCCCCCCCCAACACACACACACACTCATAGTGTTGCGTTGTACTTTCCCTCCATTGTGGTTGGTCAGTCATGCTGAAATCCATGTTTCTATGACCTGACCACCAGAGCATTTGCCCCAGGCAGCCATTTGTTCTCTTTGGACTTTGTCTCAGTCTATGCAGAGAGAGATTTTCATTTCCACTTTCCTAGGATCGACTGTATCCTTCTCTCCCTTCCTAAGCTTCTGGGCTTTGCTTGTCTGCTTTTGACAGACCGTCTCCGTCGGTAAGGGTGGCAGGTAAACCGACTCCTGCGTTGTCGTTCTCCGAGAGCTTGCCCGGTTTCGTTTTTGCCAGTCCCCGCCTACCCTCCCACCCTCCCTCTCTCCCTCCCTCCTCCAGCTCCGTGCAGGGAGGTGGGGTGGGGGTGGGGGAGAGAAGAGAAGGTGGAGGGGAACCTGAGATCTCTCTCGCTAGTGCCACCCTCACCGCGCCGGCTTCTCTCTGGAATTCCCAAGCCCAGGAAGGGACATGCTTGGGGGAGCGAGCGCGGCTCCTTCTAGGCAACAGCGAGAACCTCTTCCCAGCTCCTTCCCCGCCGCCGCCGCCGCCGCCGCCGCCGCCGCCGCCGCCGCCGCCCCCCTCTTTCCATCTGCTGCCATCACGCCACGCAGTGCCTTGCCAGGAGGCAGCTCCGCGAGGCAAGCTTCGCGGTCGTGCAGGACGCCTGGCGCCTCGGCCCCGGGAAGAGCTCGGGCATTTGGGTGGCCGGCGCTGTGTCGTTGTGTCGCCGCCGGCCGGCCGGCCTTCCGGATCTGTCCCGGTGACGTTGGTGGCGGTTGTCGCGTGCCATCTAGTGTCCGCTTTTATATCGTCCCTTCCCTCTGCAGCTTTGGGGACCTTCGCGAGGGATGTGACTCAGCCATCCGGCCTGAGTCAGAGTTCCGGGAGGCTGGCGA
The DNA here is from genome assembly GCF_054392235.1 of Sus scrofa. NCBI lineage: Eukaryota > Metazoa > Chordata > Mammalia > Artiodactyla > Suidae > Sus > Sus scrofa. The sequence goes on from NC_139392.1 coordinate 40,059,081, forward strand.
CACTGGCGGCGACAGCTCCGGTGGCTCAGAGGCCTGGGAGTGTCCCTCTCTCACCGGAGATTGGGCCTGCAGGCCTGTGAGGGAGTGACTGTCACCGCGCTCCCCAGGCAGGCTCTGGGGCCGCCTGGCCGGGTCGACCAGCATCCGCTCTTGCCGCTCCGGCCCCGGGGACCGACCAGGCCTGGGCCGGGCCGCCTCCCTAGCGAGGGGAGAGGGTGTGCGGCGCCCGGGACTGCCTGTGCTCGGGTGGCCTGGCCTTGTCCCGGGTCGCCCTTTGGAGCGTGAATGACTCCCGCCTGCGGTCCCTCCAGCCTCTCATCCCCGAAGTGAGGAGCGGCCCGGGTTGTGCGCTGAGGGCGTTGGAGGGCGCGACAGGCTCGGTGGCCGGCACGCTTGTTTCCCGGTCGTCATGCCGGCATGGGCCCCTCCCCGCCTGCCCCCCGACTGATGGCTACCGCCGGCCCGTGCGGAGTCGTACTCACGAGGTCTAGACCGGCACAAGACGTGAGGGGTGGAGCGGAAAGGGTGGCTCGGGCCCCGGCGCCTTCCTTCGCGGGGTCCGTTCGTCGGAGGCGCCTCCGTGGAAACATTTTTTTTTCCAAGTCCTGATGGATCCGGAGACGGTGGACGGTACCCCGCCGGCCCCCTGCTCCCGGGTGTGGCCGGGAAGGGTGCACCTGGGCCTGAGGCGTGCCCATGTAGGGTCCCGGTCGTTGGACAAGACTTCGTTTCCCACGCTCTCATTTCCCGCCCCCCGCCCTCGGAGTGTTTCCCTGTCGGTCGGTCGATCGGTCGGGAGGTGGGGACCGGCCTGAGCTGGATGGTGTGTCCTGGATTTTGGGGGAGCCAAGTCCCCGTCTGGAGCTCCGGACAGACCGATACCTGCCCGCGTGGGCAAGCCGGGAAGGGCTTCCCCGGCTGGCCGGCCGGCTCCACCTCCTTCATGTCCCTGTCCCTTCCTTGCGGTCACGCTCCCCGGGTCGACCAGATGGCTCTGAGAGCGCTGGGTCTGGCGACTCTAGGGCAGGGCTGGGGGACAAGTGTCCGGATGGGGGTTCCGGGGATACCCCCACGTCCTGTGGGTGGGCCCCGCTGCTGGGCATGGACATTTTTCGCGGCCGAAATACGCCTTTTCTGTCACCAGGTAGATGCTGACACGATCCTCTTCAGCGCCTGTCGCTGGAGACCTTGGGCCTCTGGATGCACGTGGGGGGCTTTGGGCTTTCGGCTGCTGTCCAAGGCCTGACCCTGCCCTTTGCACCCCGCGTGGGGGCCGCTCGCCTGGGCCTGTGCGCCGGCTCTCACTTGTGCATCCAGCTGGCCCGTGCTGCGGTGTCTCCTCCGGTCTCTGGCTGACCCGAGGGCGGCAGGGCGCGTGGCCCTGTGGGGTCTTCTACCCTGTGTGCCTCCCTGCTGCGGGCACCCGGCGGCTCGGCTGGGACAACCCCACCCTGTTGGCTCCGTGCCACGTGTCAGGCGTTCTCCCTCCCGGGGTTGTCAGCCGCTGTCTCTCCCCTGAGAGAGGAAGGGGAGGAGGAGGAGGAGGAGGGGGTGCCGGTGAAGCTGAAGCAGGCCCCCGTGGTGATTGTCTTTGCTGGCCCTCCCTCCCCTCTTCTGGGCTCTTCCCTGGCTCTGCCAGGACTGATCGATGTGGTGATGTGGCGCTCTCCTGGGCTTGGGCTTAAGCCGCGCCAGATGAGGGACGGCCGCTCATGGTGAGCTGGGCCGCGCCTCTCATTCTGTCGCGGGCCCCTCGCTGCTCCTCCCCCACCTGCGGGTGGTGTGGGGGAAGGCAGGGGTGCGGCCTCCAGCCTGACCTCTGGTCTCCCGCCCTGCTGCCTTCGGGTGTCAGTCGGGGGGGGGGGGCCTGGGTCCTTTGGGACGCAGCAGGCATTCTCGCTTTGCCGCCTTGGCGTGTGCCTTGCGAGCGGTCCCTCCCCAAAGTGGGGGGGAGGCCTCCCTCGCTGCCATGCTTCGCATCCCTGCGGGTGCGTGAGCGTGCCTCCCCTGGTCCTCTGTGGTGCCCCTGGAGTACTCCGGGTTGCCTGTCAGATGCCCGAGGCCGAGCGGTGGTGTCGTTTTCCTCTCCCAGCGGTGAGTCCCCTCGGGTCCCCACTGTGGTGGTGGCGTGCCCCACGAGCAGCTTCCTAAAGCTCAGGGGAGGGGGTCGAGACGGTAAGGCAGGGGAAGCTTGTGTCCCCTCCCCGGGAGGGGCTCAGGTGGACCCCTTGTCATGGGTCTCCCTCACTGTGTGCCAGTGAGGGCAGCCCTTGGCCCTTGAGCGGCACGCCCCATGCTTCTCCCTTGACCGGGAAGGCTGCATGTGGTCGTGAGAGCGACCGCGGTGGGCCGGGAGATGTGAAGGGGGGGTCCCCGTCTGGCTTTCCGGACGTGGCACCCCTCCACCCACGTGGAAAAGTCTGAAAGGCAAGCCTGGTGGCAGCACAGACTCTTGCTCTCCCGGCTCTGACCGTGGACGCTCACATGGGCTGTGTGCTTTACCCATACCGCAGACCCCCCCCCTTCTGACTTCCCACTTTTTGGGAGTGTTCCCACTCCCGTGGGTCCCCGAAGGGGCGAACGATGGTGTGGGGGGCACGACGCGCCCTCGGTGAGAAAGCCTTCTCTAGCGATCTGAGAGGGGGGCCTTGGGGTACCTGGACCCCCCAGCCGCCGCCCCTCTGAAGTGTGCAAGGCAGTAGCTGCCGGTGCTACTTGCCACAGCGTGTGGGCAAGAGCCGCCCTCGCGCGAGGGGTGCGCTGGCCCCCGCGGTGGGGGCCAAGCGCTGCTCTTTTGCCTAATGCGGCCTGTACCTCCCCCCTCCGAGTTGGGGGAGGGTCACGCCGGGCCGGGCCGGGTTTTGGCATCCAGCGCCGGGCTGTGTGCTGCGTGGGCACGTGGTGCCCCTCCCCTTGGAAGGGGAAGTGGAGGAGGGGGATGCGCCCCGTCCCCCGGCGGCCTCTGCCCCTGCCTCCCCCGCTGCGAGCCGCCTGTCGGTTCTTCCCGCACTCGCCTGGGGTCGCAGCTGGTGGTGTGGAGGTGGTGAGCGAGCATGGTTCGGGCCGCCTCGCTCAGGAGCGTTTCCCCCAGGCGTCAGGCCCTGGAGGGTGGACTAGGTGAAGGACGGATGAGATGAGGGTGGAAAGATGGACGGATGGGTGAGATGAGGCGGACGAGCCCCCCCCCCACGTGGCAGGGGGGGGGAAGCCTTTGCACATGGGGCCCTGGTGGTGGGGCCGGGTCGTGGAGTGCTCTGGGGCGACTGAGGCCGCCTGGTGTCCCAGGTGTCATGGGACTGCCCTCGTGTGTGTGGTGGTGTGACCCCGTGCTGGTTTGCCTGGCGTGCCTGGGTCCTTTCTCCTCTCCCTGGGCAGGCACCCGCGTCCCTGCCTCACAGCCCTTGCCCCGTGTGCATTGCC
>NC_139392.1:40075000-40092500 GCF_054392235.1 Sus scrofa
GGGTCCGAGGGCCCGCGGGGTCGACCAGCTGTCCCGGCCGACTCGGGCCCGGGTCCGTGTGGCCCTCGATGGGATCCCTGGGGTTGTCTTGATGCCGGGGCCGTCCGTCCGTCTCTGCCAACTCACTCGCTGGGGTCGTGTCTGCACCGCGTTGACTGCCTCTCTCCGGGGCCTGAGTCTCCCGGACAGGGTGTGTCGTTTTGTGTTCGATGTTTTCTGAGCTTCCCCTCTGGCCTAGTGATTTCCTTCTTCTCTATTGAAATCAAACACGTCCCAGCACTTGGGTGCATAGCATTTTATTTGGCCCGCGCCGCCCCGCCGCCCTTGCCGCGACAACGTTGCTGTCCCTGTATTAGGACGGTGAGGAGGTTCTTGTTGGTCTTCGGATGGCCGCACCCACGGTCTATGGAGCTTCCCAGGCTAGGGGTCGAACTGGTGTTACGGCTGCTGGCCTACGCCCGAGCCGCAGCCGTGCCGGATCTGAGCCTCGTCTCAACCCCCTGCGTGAGGCGAAGGATGGAGCCCGCAACCTCATGGTCCCTAGTCAGATTCGTTTCCTCTGTGCCACGAGGGAAAGTCCTGAATCAACGATGCACGGATTTAGGACGCTATGGAGGGATGCATTGGCCGGCCCCAGGTCATATGGGGTTCCGGAGCCAGGGATCCGATCCAAGTCCCAGCTGTGGCAACGTGATTACTTGAAAGAGGACCCTTTAAAGCCGGGGTGGGGGTGGCGGGAGGGGATGACACTGCATGCCATGGAGGCGCTCACCTGTCCTTTTTGTGGACACCTTTTCCGCGGTGGTGACAATGGATGCCCTGGCTGCCGTTCGGAAATGAAAGGTGAAGGCCAAGGTCCACGGTCCGTGGTCGGCGTGGTTCGTCTTCAAGGCCACGGATGAAGAAACGGGCTCCAGGAGGAAAGAGTCCAGGCCTTATGCCTGCCCTGCCTGGAGAATCCATGTCGCCACACAGCGATCCATCCCGATGCGTTCGTTGGTCCTGCGACGCCCCCTGCCGTAAGCTGCTTTTTATAGTCTCCGAAAAGGTCCGCCAGATGGCTCCCGGGGTGGGCCTGGGACGACCAAGTTCGGGGCCGGAAGAGGCCACTTCCAAGTGGGGGAGGAGTTACAAGTGGGTGGCAGACCTGAAGATAACCTGGAGGGGAGGAAAAAGGAGGGGAACCGTGACCGACCGAGCGAGCCGGAGGGGAGGGGAGGGGAGGGGAGGGGAGGGACGATGGGATGGCACCATCGGGAGTCCTGCTCAAAGAATTGGAGCCTCCTTGAGACATGCGACCACATCCATCATTCCAGAGGGAATGGAAGCGTCTTCCCCATGGTTGTACAATGATACATGTCCTTCAGAGTCCCTGAGAAAAAAAGGAATACAAGGCAAGATTTTGTCCGTGGAGGGAAGGGGGGGGGGGGGAGAACAGAGGCTCCAGACTTTGGATCTCTTGGCACAGGGGCCTCCTGCGCCGTATGGAAAGGACTGTTCCTAGGGTGCTCTCAGAATGGGATTTCTGGGTCCCACGAACCTTGTGTGTTGGACAAAGAGGCAGAAAGAGGGGTTCCCGGCTGGAAAGCCCAAACCACAGCTCTTCAGATGGGTAGGGAAGGGCAGACAGACTTCCGGCCCCAAGCAGTGATCTGGACCTCCAGAGGCCTTAGGACGACTTCACTGAGAACACGCAGAATACGACCCAGCCACAGCGTCCTCTATACCTAGCTCTGTTTCACTTTCTCTGTCTCTCTCCCCTCCTCCTCTTTCTCCCTCTGATTCTGCCTCTCACTGTCTGCCTATCCTCCGTCCCTCCCTGTCTGTCTCTGTCTCTCTCCCTCACAAGCACACCAAAGCGGGTCCCCCCCCCCCCCCCGGAAAGGACGGATGTGAGACGGACACCCTCTTCTTCCCGTCTTGAAAGCAGGAGAAAAACCTTCCTCTAGAAGCCCAAGTTCAAAGCCAGCTGTTTCAAGGAACGTCTGCCTCTGGCAAGGGGGAGGGGGAGGGCGAGGGGGAGGGCGAGGGGGCGGCCTGGAGGCAGCCTGGAGCACCCACGGCATGCATTCAGAAACCTCGTGCATCTCTCTTCCGGTGCTATCTTTTGGGGGCACGTGGTACTCTTGGGCAAGTCCTCCGAACGATAGTGGAAACAAACATCTGTCTTCTCTCCCACACCTGATGAATGCAGACAGACACACTGGAAGAGCACCCACCCCCCCTTTTCCCCCAAAGGACTCTTGTCACTGTACAGACGGGGGGGGGGGGGGGGGGGGCGGCACGGGGGTGTCACACGCAGTCTTGGTGGCTCGTCTATGTTTCCAATCCGCCCAGGCAGTGCAGGCGGCCACCACTGCTGCTGCCACCTCTCACCGATCGTTCATCCTGTCCGTCAGTGCTATGACAGCACTAAGCTCTTCAGGGAGAAAATGCTCCCTGCCTTTCCTCTCGGAGGGCACACTGAGGGCACCCACTCCCATTAACAAAGTTTATTCACCTTGACAGGAAGAAAAGAGCTTGGGGTTTCTCACACCGCTGCAGATGACACTTTCCTACCGACTCTGGAATTCTCTTGCTCATTCTCCGGTGGGCCCGCCCCCCCCATTTCAGGAGAGGGTGTTTGGTTCTGGGTTGGGGTGCGTGTGTGTGCGCGCGTGTGTGTGTGCGTGTGGGTGTGTGTGTCTGGGTGTGTCTGTGTCTTGCTTTTTCATTTTATTGGAATACAGTTGACTGACAAAGTTGTATGAACTTACAGGGTTGTTTCTGGGTGTTCGTCATGGCAGTGAAAGGAAACACCAGGATTTCCCTAGAAAGCCATCCCGTTCACCTGATCGGTGGCGTGAAGGACATTCACATCCTCCTTGAGTTTCGCATTTGAAAGTGAGGGGCGGGTGCGTGCAGCAGGTCCCCCCCCACCCCACCCCGCGCCCCGAACGTGCCTCCCGCAGTGGCACTAGGAGTGTGTGCAATGAAAGGGACAGGACACCAGACACCAGAGGACCATTCTGACCCTCCTTTCCTTCTCTCTTCGGAAAGCAGGAAATAAATCTCTTGGGTGAAAGAAAAGTGTGCTCCCTGCCACGAAATTTGGGGGGGGGGGGTGTCGGGTTGGCGATAAGGACTTCACTGCTCCCATGGCTCCTGCAATGTTCACGAATCCTCCAAATCCTCAAGGCAAGATGGTTCACAACCAATACATGAGCGAGCTGTCAGAGACACCAGGGACTGAAACACTCCGTATTAGGGAGGGGTCCTCACTCACTTTCATGCAAAGGCAGCGACAACAGCAGCCTTTTCAAAGATGGCTGCAGGCAAGAGGGTGGGGGAGATGATGGAGAAAGTGGTGGTGGCGGCGGCGGCGGCGGCGGCGGCGGCGGCGTGGCAGACTTGGATCACGTCCATTATGTTCATTCAACAAACAGTCGGGGCGACGGGAGAATGGCCGCTTGGTGGTCTGTGTTTCTCCAGGCTCCCTGACCCACTCCCTGCCCCACACCCCCAACCCCCCACACCCCCTTGGACATGGGCAGGAAGGTTTCTAGAGAAGGCAGTGCCTGACCTGCCGGCTCTGTCACCCTGGGGGGAGAACATTTCGGAGAGTCGCCAGAGGCTTCAGACTTCCTACCCCTCTCCCTCCCCCACTCTGAACCCTGGTAACTAGACTTCATTCAACCGACACTTAGGATGGGTCATCCAACTGTTCTCTCATGAAGGAAGGAAGGAAGGAAGGAAGGTGGGTCGGTGGGTAGGTGGGTGTGTTTTCTGCGTGGGGTGAAGCCTTCCCTCCCTCGATGCAAGCCTGATATCCTCACCTGTCACAGAGACTGGACCCCTAAAAAACTACTGTGTCCGGTTTTCTCCCATTTAGGGGGTTCCAGAGTGTGTGTGCGTGCGTGCGCGTGTGCGTGCGTGCGTGCGCGTGCGTGTGCGTGTGCGTGTGCGTGTGTGTGTGTGTGTGTGTGTGTTTTGAGGGCCACACCCACGGCATATGGAGGTTCCCAGATGACGGATCGAATCGGAGGCTTTAGCTGCTGGCCTCCTACACCACAGAAACAGGAATGCCAGGTCCGAGCCGCGTCTGGGACCAACACCACAGCTCACGGCAACACTGGATCCTTTACCCACTGAGCGAGGTGGACAGGGATCGAACCTGCAACCTCATGGTTCCTGGTCGGATTCATTTCCACTGCGCCATGGCGGGAACTCTGCTTTGTGGTTTTGGCGTTTGGATTCCAGAAGGTGGCGTAGGGGTCCCTGTTCGTCATCTATTGGATAGAGACTCGTGTGTGTATATGTTCATCCCATCCTCCTCATGGATCCCTCTCCCCCGCCCTCATGATTTCTTTTTCCCCCTCTGCTTTTTAGGGCTGCCCTCGTGGCATATGGAAGTTCCCAAGCGAGGGGTTGAATCGGAGCTACGGCTGCTGGCCTACGCCACAGGCACAGCCATGTGGGATCCGAGCCGCGTCTGCGACCGACACCACAGCTCACGGCACTGCCTGCCGGATCCTTACCGCCCCCCTGAGCGAGGCCAGGGATCGAACCCACACCCTTCCCTGCAAAGGTTCCTCGTCGGATGCGCTTCCATGGTGCCACGACAGGAACTCCCCCGTGATGGTTTTTTTTCACGCTGGTGTTCCCACCAACAAGGAAGGAATGGCCCAATATTCTGGAATCACCTAGAGGGGAAAAGACGCTGAAAAAGAAAGAACGGAGGGATAGATGGATGTAGATGGATCACTGAATCCCCTTGACTGTACACCTGAAACGAACACAACATTGTAAGCAAGCCCACTGTACGCCGAGCTAAAGCAACAACAACAACCAACAACCACAACAAACTTACATCTTAAAAAAAAAAAAAAAAAAAAAAAAGAAGATGTCCCCTGCAGTTCCCATCAGGGCTCAGCGGTAATGAACCCGACTAGGATCCGTGAGGATGTGGGTTCGATCCCTCCCCTGGCCTCGCTTGGTGGGTTAAGGATCCCGTGTTGCTGTGGCGGTGGGGTAGGCCCGCAGCTACAGTTCTGATTCGACCGTGAGTCTGGGAACTTCCATAGGGCTGGGGCGTGGGCGTTAAAAAAAGATATACTATATGCATACTATATACATATGTAGGAGTTCCCGTCATGGCTGGACGAATCCGACTAGGAGGCCTGAGGGTGCGGGTTCGATCCCTGGCCTCGCTCGTTGGGTTCAGGATCGGGTGTTGCCGTGAGCTCTGGTGTAGGTCGCAGACAGGGCTCGGATCCCGCGTTGTGCTGGCTCTGGTGTAGGCCGGTGGCTACGGCTCCGATTGGACCCCTAGCCTGGGAACCTCCATGTGCCATGGGTGCAGCCCTAGAAACAGAAAATAACTACGTGTGTGTGTCTGTGTGTGTGTGTGTGTGTCTGTGTGTGTGTGTGTGTGTGTGTGTGTGTGTGTGCGTGTGTCTGTGTGTGTCTGTGTGTGTGTGTATACAGATAGATATAGATATACAGATATAGATATAGATATATCACCTACCTAAAGGCCCAGGACTAGAGAAAGCATTGGGTCATTAGGATCTAAGAATCTTCTCCCCGCCCCCCAAATCCATCCATCCAACCCACCCTCCCTCCCTCTCTCCATCTTTCACTTTTCCTGATAAAGACAAAGGGACAAAAATTGTTTGTTTGTTTGTTTCTTTGTTTGTTCGTTTCTTTCTCAAAAGATGTACATCTACTTTGTAACTTATACCTCTGTCAGAGGGATGGAGAATCCTTGACCTTTTCCTCCCTACCCAAATCCTTCCAGAAGTCAGAAACTCAGTGGCTGGAAAACTGGACTGGATCCTGAAGTTTTTCCAGTTGCCTTCCATCTCTGGCTACAACTCTCTTCATGAGCGTTTCCCATTTTCTCCCACCCTTTGGACCTGGCATCCTTGTGGATGAGAACACGTATCGCTTGTCCCGAGGCCCTGAAAACGGAAGCTAGTGGAGTCCCTCGATGAACACATCAGAGAAATGGTCTCTGAGAGTGTCTCTGAGAGTGAAACCATCACCCTGTGTTCATTTCTCTAAGAGCCCCTCGGAAAGTTGGCCCCAACACCTGACGGCATTCTCAGAGGGGCCTTTCAAAAGACTGAAGGGGCGTTCCCGTCATGGCTCCGTGGTTAACGAATCCGACTAGGAACCGTGAGGTTGCGGGTTCGATCCCTGCCCTCACTCAGTGGGTTAAGGATCCAGCGTTGCCGTGAGCTGTGGTGTCGGTCGCAGACACGGCTCGGATCCCACGTTGCTGTGGCTCTGGCGTAGGCTGGCAGCTATGGCTCCGATTCGACCCCTAGCCTGGGAACCTCCATATGCCATGGGAGCGGCCCAAGAAATGGCAAAAAGACAAAACAAACAAACAAACAAACAAACCGACAAAACAAAAGACTGAAGGGACTTTCCCCTCTCCCTCTCTCTTCCCTCTGTCTCACTCACTGTCTCTGTCTGTCTCTCTGTGTCTCTCTCACACGCACACGCACACACACACAGAGTCACCGGCTCCGTTCTTCATATGTAACAGTTTGAAAGTTCCAGGAAAGGTTGGCAGCCCAAACCGGCCTTGGTACTCCAGCTCCAATTAAGTCTCAGAGACAGAGTTTTGGGGTGAAGCATAAAGAACAGCTTTATTGCTTTGCCAGGCTAAGGAGGCCACAGCAGGCTAAGGACCTCAAAACTGTGTCCTCCCTTGAGAGGGGATAGCAAGGGGTTCTATAGGTTTAGCTTAATGGTAGGCATGGGGGTGGCGGAGCTGTCTAGAAGCATCAGGGTGCTTGCATTCTTCTCCCTGGATAGGAGATTAGGATAGACCATTTCAAAGTCATCAAGGCTGGAGTCAGGTGGTCCATGGAATGTTTCCAGTGTCTTTGGGGTTATGGCATTTTGACCTTCTCTCTGGAGTGAAGATTGCTCATCCACGGGGCGGGCGTGGGGCGGGGGGTGGGGGGGGGTCGCAATCCTTAGGGAGTGTTTCAAGGGTAGAGAAAACACCAGGTTCACTACAACTCTGACTCGACAGTAGTCATTAGTCATAAGTTCGTGGGCCAAGGCAAGCCATAACCTAACGGAGACTATTTCAAAGTAGCTTTTAGCTGTAACAATGTCTCTGGCTCCAACACACCAGCACTCCGGGGCTTGAGCTTGGTTTCAGTTTCAGAGGAGGGAACTCTGGCTCCAAGGATTAACCCCTTCGTTCCTTTGGTTTCTGTGGGCCTGGTTCGGGGAGCCCATCCACATCACCGCCTTTTGAGAGGCCATCTGACAACTGTTTCACCAAAGCGACGTCATCTCAAAACAAGGAAACCAGTTCCATGAAATGGAGGATCTCTCCCTCCCTCTCCCTCCCTCTCCTTCTCACTCTCCTCTACCCACAGCTCATGGCAACGTGGGATTCGTAACCCAGTGAGCGAGGCTGAGCATGGAACCTGCCACCTCATGGTTCCTAGTTGCATTTATTTCCACTTCTGCACCACGATGGGACCTCCCCAGCACAGTTTTTCACACGTGAAGTTTCCCGGGACGTCTCGGAGGAGGCGGACCCCAAACGTGTCTCCATGCCCTATGTGGGTGATTCCTGTGAGGTAAAATGACTTAAGGACCGGCCCACACAAAAGGGACACTCTGGCCCTCCTTTCTGGCCCCCAGACAGCAGGAGATGAAAATCTCCTCCTCGTGCAAAGGAAGATGGCAAGTGAAGATGTCCATTCCCACACCAAGGCCAACATGCTCCAGAAGTTTTGCGGGGTTTCCCGGGTTGGGAAATGGCGGGGGCTCCTTTGGCCTGACACGAGGCGAGTTTCGTGCACACATCCTCCCCCACCCCCCTCCATGCAGTCTGCGAGGGGCAGCCTGAGGGTAGGGAAATTGGGGAAAGGGGGGAAAAAAAACACTTTCCCTAAAGAGAAGCTCCAGGAAAAGTCACCACCTCTGACTTGACTGGAGAGTTTCTGCATTTGAATGAAGTGATTGAACCCAGGCCCTGAGGCCTGGATCTTCCTGATCTCCCCTCCCCCCCTTCCCGGGCGTGAGTCCAGGCGATTTGGGAAGCGAGAGGCGGCGCAGCAGGGATGGCGGCCGGGGGTGGGGGGTGGGGCGGGCAGCTGGGGCCGGGAGTGGGGGGGTGCGGGACTAATGAACCAGCGCCTGCCTGCATGCCTGCCTGCCTGCCTGCCTGCCTGCCTGCCTGCCTGCTTGCCTGCCTGCCTGAACGAGCCCCTCCCCTCCCCCCCCACCCCCTCCCCACACCCACCCGCCTGAGGGCAGGGATGGGGCCTGAGAGCTAAGGGAAACTTCTTTGCTAGCTACTTGTCAGGGAGTGATCCCAGCTCAAAGTCCCTTTGCTTATTTCGGAACAAGGTCTGAGTCTCAGCTAGTACAGAGTTTCTGAATGTCTCGGCACATGGACTGGCCTGCACCAAACAAGCAGACAGGAAGAAAAATGAACACACAGAAATCCAGCTGGTCTCCTTCTCCCAGAGTCTCTCTTGGAGAAATTACCTTAAGCTCAGTGACTTTGCCCCGTCTCCCTCTGGTGCAAAGCCATCCCTGGAGGAGCCAGGTCTTACATGAGCAGGGCAGGGCAGGGCAGCACCACCCAGGTGAGCTGGAGAGTGGAGAGTCAAGTTGATAGATACCCCAAATGTGGCTGGCCAGGGGTCTGGGCTAGCATTCCGTGTGAACTCACACACCCAGGCACCTAGCACCGATTTCCCCATGTTCTTCCGACCCTGATTCTCACTCTTCTTCTGTCCCCCCCCCCCCCCCTTCCTTCGGCTTTTTGCCTTTTCTAGGGCCGCTCCTGCGGCATATGGAAGTTCCCCTGCCAGGGGTCCAATCGGAGCTGTAGCCGCTGGCCTGCACCAGACCCACAGCAACGCGGGATCTGAGCCACGTCTGCAACCTGCACCACAGCTCACGGCAATGCTGGATCCTTAACCCACTGAGCAAGGCCAGGGATGGAACCTGCAACCTCATGGTTCCTAGTCAGATTCATTAACCACTGAGCCACAATGGGAACTCTGACTCTCCCTCTTCCCTGCCTGATACCTTAAGAGCCTGATCGTTTGTGGGGAAATGAAATCCCAGCTGGCAAGAGCCACCTTATCTTCCCAGCACACGAGAAAAGAATAGGCGCAGGCTCACATCCATCTTATGTTTCTATGCCTTGCCCTGGCCCCACCGTTTCAGAAAGCTGTGTCCCTCCACCTGTCAAAAGCCAAAGCCCAGGAGTTCCCGTCGTGGAATAGTGGAAAGGAATCCAACCAGGAACCATGAGGTTGCAGGTTCGATCCCAGGCCTTCCACAGTGGGTTTAGGATCTGGTGGCATCACCTTGCGCTGCGGTGTAGGTTGCAGACGCAGCTTGGATCTGATGGTGCTTGTGACTGTGGCATACACCCCAGCAGTTGTAGGTCTGATTCGGCCCCTAGCCCGGGAACCTCCATATGATGGGGGGAGGGGGGGGGGGGAGGCTGCAGCCAAAGCCCAAGGAAGAAAGACAATCAGAATGTTGCGTGGAACTCCTGGAGACTTAACAACCACCACCAGTCATGACCATGGCTGTCAACCGACACCAGAGCCAAAGAAATGTCGGATCAAATAGGAACCTGCCACTTACACCAGTACTCACCACAATGCAGGACCACAAAAACAAAGGAACAAGAAACCAAAACTAAATAATTGCCCAGGAGCAGCAGGTGCAGGAAAAGCATGCTGACTCTCACCCCCCAGAAGCCAGAGGTAACCTATTTATCACCCCACACGCACACACCTCAGCACCACCAGCACCAGCACCCCCCCCCCCCACCCCAGGATCGAATCTGCATCCTCGTGGGTGCTCCTCAGCTTTGTTACCAATGAGCCACAATGGGATCTCCCCAATCCAGGTTTTTATGTTTCTTTTTTTTTTTTTTTTCCCCTTGCTTTCTTCGGGTGGCACTCACGGCACACGGAGGTTCCCAGGCTAGGGAATCAGAGCTTGAGCCACTGGCCTACACCACAGACACAGCAACACCAGGTCCGATCTGTGTCTGCAACCTACACCACAGTTCAGGGCAATGCCAGATCTTTCACCCACTGAGCGAGGCCAGGGATCAAACCAGCACTCTCATGGATGCTACTCAGATTCCTACCTGCTGAGTCACAATGGGAACTCCACTAAATACATAAATTTTTTCAAAGAGAGAGAGAGAGGGAGAGTGTGTGTGTGTGTGTGTGTGTGTGTGTGTGTGTGTGTGAGAGAGAGAGAGAGAGAGGTCTGGTATCACTTGGGGAAAAATAAAATTATGCTTGGAGAAAAATACCTGTCCCTAGAGATCATTCACAATGGCTTGTTCTGCCTGTTCATTTCTCTCTTTCTTCCCTTTTCTTTTTTCCTTCCTTTTCTTTTCCTTTCGCATCTGTCTGTGCCGTGTGTGTGTGTGTGTGTGTGTGTGTGTGTGTGTGTGTGTGTGTGTGTGTGTGTGTGTGTGTGTGTAGTCTTCTTTTAGGGCTTCACATGTGCCATTTTGTAGGTTCCCAGGTTAGGGGTCAATGCTAGTCGGGTTCGTTTCCACCGAGCCACAACGGGAATTCCTGCCTTGTGCTTCTTTATCTTTGCTCTGTTACTAGGTGCTAGGGATTCCTTTTTGTTAAGTCCAGTCACTTAAATAAGGGTGTTTGCAGGGTTGCCTAAAGCATCAAAAATGTATTTTCTCATTAAATATTGGAATGTGGGGAGTTCCTGTTGTGGCTCAGTGGTAACAAACCCGACTAGTATCCATGTATGCCGGTTCGACCCCTGGTTTGGGAACTTCCGTATGCCACAGTTATGGCTCTAAAAAATCCTCTCTCTCTCTCTCTCTCTCTCTCTCTCTCTCTCGATAATATACACATACACACACACATCCATACGTACATACCTATGTACACATATACATATACATTGGAATTTGGTCTGCCATCGATGAGATGCTCCCTCTTTGTGTGTTGTTCATTTTGTTTTTTGTTTTTTAGGAGTGCACCCTCGGGATATGGAAGTTCCCTGGGCTAGGGGTTGAAGAATCGGAGCTGTAGCTGCTGGCCTGCACCTCAGCCAGAGCTATGCCCTGCCAGATCACCCGATCTGAGCTGAGTGGCCACGTCTGTCACCTACACCTACCTCCCCCTGAATGAAGACGTATTTTCAATACATCTCAAGTGGAGAAAAACTTGCTAAAAATCACTTTATTTGTCATGGAAACCATATCTTCTAGCAGACATGGCACAAAAGCCAGTGTTTATGGTCATCACACCACAGACATCAGAATTCCAAGCTTCTAGGGGTTTCTTGGGGGTGGGGTGGGGTGTGTCCCCAGGGCCTGTGGAAGTTCCATGCCCACCCCTCTGCCACCACCCAGGGATCCTTCGCCCTGGGTGGGTGGGGGGAGGGAGAGGGTATCTCAGCAGAAACGATCTTATCTTACGGGGTTTATGGATGGCTAGAAGCATGTGGTTCTGTTCATCTCATGCTTGAGGTTTCGGTTTTTGCCCTCCTACCTACCCAATGGTCGGCAGATGGAATTCTTCTGGTTTTCTCTGGCCATCCCTCTCCTCGAACTCACGGGTCCAGTTTTTCTCCCACATTTGACTTTTCCGGGAGATCCACAAAAGGAAGCGCCAACCCTTGACATCCACCGACAAGAGATCACCACCCTCTGCCCCTCTTTAGCCCCTTCTCATCCTCATGCCTGCCTGCACACATCGGAGACATTTCCAAGTGCCCAGGAGGATCCTTGGACCCTGACACCTCGAAATCTTCCCTGAGCAGCAGTGCTCGGGACTCAGACCTGGGGTTTATCACGGGCTCCAACCACGACCTTTGGTTTTCCTGGGCTGGGAGATCGGTTTCATGAGATGGAACCGGCTGCGGATTCAGCTTCTGGATCTGGACTGTGAAACGTTGTACAAGACTTTTTTCAAGGCATGACTGTAGGGGAACAAAACCTTGCGGCCCGCCCCCCGCCACATCCCAGATGTCACATGAGCACGGGGAGGAATTCTGTGGAGCTGGAAACAACCATGACCCAAAAGAACACAGGAAGGAATTCCTGTCATGGCGGGGCAGAAACGAATCGGACTAGGAATCACGAGGTGGCAGGTTTGATCCCTGGCCTCGCTCAGGGGTTTAAGGATCTGGCATTTTTCCGCGAGCTGTGGCATAAGGTCTCAGATGTGGCTCGGATCCCGCCGTTGCTGTGGCTGTGGCTCAGGCTAGCAGATGCAGCTCCGATTCAACACCAAGCGTGGGCGCGCGCGCGCGCGCGGGGGGTGGGGGGGAGGCGGGGAGGGAAGCAAACCTCCTAAGAACGACGAAAGTGCAGTTAGGAAACAGAAAATGATGATCCCGGAAGTCCACTTGAATGTGGTTGGGAGACATGCGTAGGACCACACCGCCACCGTGTGAGAGACCAGTGCAAGACAGCTGAACAATACAAAGCGGGGTGGGGGGTGGGGTGCTTGGCGGGGGTTGGAGGAGGAGGAGGAGGAGGAGGAGGTGGGGGGAGACGGCGGCACTGGTGCTGGGCAAAGGTGCCTCTGGGCGAGGACTTTGGTGACCATATTCTCATGGCAGGCTTGAGAGCCCAAAAGATGACATGGTGGAGGCTGAAGTTAAGTTTGGTCAAAAGGAAAACAACCATGAGAAAAGATGCATCCACCCACACCTAGAAAAGATATCGTGCCAGGAATGGGAGCCCTGTTCCAATGGCTCTTCCTGGGATTGTGGGAAATGAATCGATAGCAAGAAGATGCTTTCACATCCATGTCTTCAATGACTCCTGTACTAAGTGCGTCGTGGTTTTGCCAGTTTGGCAGAGTTGTGGAATGTCATCCGGCAATTGCATCTCCCCTGCCCAACCAGCAAGATGGAGTTGTTCTTTTTTTTTTTTTTTTTTTTTTTTCCTGCTGCACTGCCTTTCCTGTGCCAGGGATCGAACTTGAGGCTCAGCTGTGACCTAGGCACAGCGGGAACTCCAAGATGGATTTCTTTTTCCTTCTTTTTCTTTCCTTCCTTCCTTTCTTCCTTTCTTTCTTTTCTCTCTCTCTCTTTCTTTTTCTTTTCTTTCTTTCTTTCTCTTTCCTTCCTTCCTTTCTTCCTTTCTTTCTCCTTTCTTTTTCTTTCTTTCTTTCTTTCTTTCTTTCTTTCTTTCTTTCTTTCTTTCTTTCTTTCTTTCTTTCTTTCTCTCTCTCTATCTTTCTCTTTCCTTCCTTTCTTTCTTTCTCTTTCTTTCTTTCTTTCTTTCTTTCTTTCTTTCTTTCTTTCTTTCTTTCTTTCTTTCTTTCTCTCTCTCTCTCTCTCTCTCTCTCTCTTTCTGGTTTTTTTTGGGGGGGAGCCACACCCGCAGCACATGGAGGTTCCCAGGCTAGGGGTCAATTCGGAGCCTTACCTGCCGGCCTACACCACAGGCACAGCCACGCGGGATCCGAGCCGCGTCTGTGACGGACACCACAGCTCACGGCAATGCCAGATCCTTAACCCAACAAGTGAGCCAGGGATCAAACCTGCAACCTCATGGTTCCTGGTCGGATTTGTTTCCACTACCCCAGGATGGCAATCCTGAGACTTGCAAAGTTTATTGTTTGTTTCGGGTTTTCTCCACCCCCTCTCCCTCCCGTTTCAGCTTTATGTTTTACTTTTTGGCCACACCCACGGGCAGCAAGTGGAAGTTTTTCCTGAGGCAGAGATGGAACCTGCACCACACAGGGGCAACCAGAGCCACCGCGTTGAGAAAGCAGGAGCCTTGACCCTGTTGGTCGTGGGCTTCCTTCTTCTTCTTCTTCTTCTGTTGTTGTTTTTTGGGTTTTTTTTGGGGGGGGGTTGTTTTCCTTTTTTTGTTTTGTTTTGTTTTGTTTTGGATGAGATTTCAGTTCACCCCCCCCCCCCAACACACACACACACTCATAGTGTTGCGTTGTACTTTCCCTCCATTGTGGTTGGTCAGTCATGCTGAAATCCATGTTTCTATGACCTGACCACCAGAGCATTTGCCCCAGGCAGCCATTTGTTCTCTTTGGACTTTGTCTCAGTCTATGCAGAGAGAGATTTTCATTTCCACTTTCCTAGGATCGACTGTATCCTTCTCTCCCTTCCTAAGCTTCTGGGCTTTGCTTGTCTGCTTTTGACAGACCGTCTCCGTCGGTAAGGGTGGCAGGTAAACCGACTCCTGCGTTGTCGTTCTCCGAGAGCTTGCCCGGTTTCGTTTTTGCCAGTCCCCGCCTACCCTCCCACCCTCCCTCTCTCCCTCCCTCCTCCAGCTCCGTGCAGGGAGGTGGGGTGGGGGTGGGGGAGAGAAGAGAAGGTGGAGGGGAACCTGAGATCTCTCTCGCTAGTGCCACCCTCACCGCGCCGGCTTCTCTCTGGAATTCCCAAGCCCAGGAAGGGACATGCTTGGGGGAGCGAGCGCGGCTCCTTCTAGGCAACAGCGAGAACCTCTTCCCAGCTCCTTCCCCGCCGCCGCCGCCGCCGCCGCCGCCGCCGCCGCCGCCGCCGCCCCCCTCTTTCCATCTGCTGCCATCACGCCACGCAGTGCCTTGCCAGGAGGCAGCTCCGCGAGGCAAGCTTCGCGGTCGTGCAGGACGCCTGGCGCCTCGGCCCCGGGAAGAGCTCGGGCATTTGGGTGGCCGGCGCTGTGTCGTTGTGTCGCCGCCGGCCGGCCGGCCTTCCGGATCTGTCCCGGTGACGTTGGTGGCGGTTGTCGCGTGCCATCTAGTGTCCGCTTTTATATCGTCCCTTCCCTCTGCAGCTTTGGGGACCTTCGCGAGGGATGTGACTCAGCCATCCGGCCTGAGTCAGAGTTCCGGGAGGCTGGCGACACTGGCGGCGACAGCTCCGGTGGCTCAGAGGCCTGGGAGTGTCCCTCTCTCACCGGAGATTGGGCCTGCAGGCCTGTGAGGGAGTGACTGTCACCGCGCTCCCCAGGCAGGCTCTGGGGCCGCCTGGCCGGGTCGACCAGCATCCGCTCTTGCCGCTCCGGCCCCGGGGACCGACCAGGCCTGGGCCGGGCCGCCTCCCTAGCGAGGGGAGAGGGTGTGCGGCGCCCGGGACTGCCTGTGCTCGGGTGGCCTGGCCTTGTCCCGGGTCGCCCTTTGGAGCGTGAATGACTCCCGCCTGCGGTCCCTCCAGCCTCTCATCCCCGAAGTGAGGAGCGGCCCGGGTTGTGCGCTGAGGGCGTTGGAGGGCGCGACAGGCTCGGTGGCCGGCACGCTTGTTTCCCGGTCGTCATGCCGGCATGGGCCCCTCCCCGCCTGCCCCCCGACTGATGGCTACCGCCGGCCCGTGCGGAGTCGTACTCACGAGGTCTAGACCGGCACAAGACGTGAGGGGTGGAGCGGAAAGGGTGGCTCGGGCCCCGGCGCCTTCCTTCGCGGGGTCCGTTCGTCGGAGGCGCCTCCGTGGAAACATTTTTTTTTCCAAGTCCTGATGGATCCGGAGACGGTGGACGGTACCCCGCCGGCCCCCTGCTCCCGGGTGTGGCCGGGAAGGGTGCACCTGGGCCTGAGGCGTGCCCATGTAGGGTCCCGGTCGTTGGACAAGACTTCGTTTCCCACGCTCTCATTTCCCGCCCCCCGCCCTCGGAGTGTTTCCCTGTCGGTCGGTCGATCGGTCGGGAGGTGGGGACCGGCCTGAGCTGGATGGTGTGTCCTGGATTTTGGGGGAGCCAAGTCCCCGTCTGGAGCTCCGGACAGACCGATACCTGCCCGCGTGGGCAAGCCGGGAAGGGCTTCCCCGGCTGGCCGGCCGGCTCCACCTCCTTCATGTCCCTGTCCCTTCCTTGCGGTCACGCTCCCCGGGTCGACCAGATGGCTCTGAGAGCGCTGGGTCTGGCGACTCTAGGGCAGGGCTGGGGGACAAGTGTCCGGATGGGGGTTCCGGGGATACCCCCACGTCCTGTGGGTGGGCCCCGCTGCTGGGCATGGACATTTTTCGCGGCCGAAATACGCCTTTTCTGTCACCAGGTAGATGCTGACACGATCCTCTTCAGCGCCTGTCGCTGGAGACCTTGGGCCTCTGGATGCACGTGGGGGGCTTTGGGCTTTCGGCTGCTGTCCAAGGCCTGACCCTGCCCTTTGCACCCCGCGTGGGGGCCGCTCGCCTGGGCCTGTGCGCCGGCTCTCACTTGTGCATCCAGCTGGCCCGTGCTGCGGTGTCTCCTCCGGTCTCTGGCTGACCCGAGGGCGGCAGGGCGCGTGGCCCTGTGGGGTCTTCTACCCTGTGTGCCTCCCTGCTGCGGGCACCCGGCGGCTCGGCTGGGACAACCCCACCCTGTTGGCTCCGTGCCACGTGTCAGGCGTTCTCCCTCCCGGGGTTGTCAGCCGCTGTCTCTCCCCTGAGAGAGGAAGGGGAGGAGGAGGAGGAGGAGGGGGTGCCGGTGAAGCTGAAGCAGGCCCCCGTGGTGATTGTCTTTGCTGGCCCTCCCTCCCCTCTTCTGGGCTCTTCCCTGGCTCTGCCAGGACTGATCGATGTGGTGATGTGGCGCTCTCCTGGGCTTGGGCTTAAGCCGCGCCAGATGAGGGACGGCCGCTCATGGTGAGCTGGGCCGCGCCTCTCATTCTGTCGCGGGCCCCTCGCTGCTCCTCCCCCACCTGCGGGTGGTGTGGGGGAAGGCAGGGGTGCGGCCTCCAGCCTGACCTCTGGTCTCCCGCCCTGCTGCCTTCGGGTGTCAGTCGGGGGGGGGGGGCCTGGGTCCTTTGGGACGCAGCAGGCATTCTCGCTTTGCCGCCTTGGCGTGTGCCTTGCGAGCGGTCCCTCCCCAAAGTGGGGGGGAGGCCTCCCTCGCTGCCATGCTTCGCATCCCTGCGGGTGCGTGAGCGTGCCTCCCCTGGTCCTCTGTGGTGCCCCTGGAGTACTCCGGGTTGCCTGTCAGATGCCCGAGGCCGAGCGGTGGTGTCGTTTTCCTCTCCCAGCGGTGAGTCCCCTCGGGTCCCCACTGTGGTGGTGGCGTGCCCCACGAGCAGCTTCCTAAAGCTCAGGGGAGGGGGTCGAGACGGTAAGGCAGGGGAAGCTTGTGTCCCCTCCCCGGGAGGGGCTCAGGTGGACCCCTTGTCATGGGTCTCCCTCACTGTGTGCCAGTGAGGGCAGCCCTTGGCCCTTGAGCGGCACGCCCCATGCTTCTCCCTTGACCGGGAAGGCTGCATGTGGTCGTGAGAGCGACCGCGGTGGGCCGGGAGATGTGAAGGGGGGGTCCCCGTCTGGCTTTCCGGACGTGGCACCCCTCCACCCACGTGGAAAAGTCTGAAAGGCAAGCCTGGTGGCAGCACAGACTCTTGCTCTCCCGGCTCTGACCGTGGACGCTCACATGGGCTGTGTGCTTTACCCATACCGCAGACCCCCCCCCTTCTGACTTCCCACTTTTTGGGAGTGTTCCCACTCCCGTGGGTCCCCGAAGGGGCGAACGATGGTGTGGGGGGCACGACGCGCCCTCGGTGAGAAAGCCTTCTCTAGCGATCTGAGAGGGGGGCCTTGGGGTACCTGG
>NC_139392.1:40107500-40125000 GCF_054392235.1 Sus scrofa
CTTTCTCTGTCTCTCTCCCCTCCTCCTCTTTCTCCCTCTGATTCTGCCTCTCACTGTCTGCCTATCCTCCGTCCCTCCCTGTCTGTCTCTGTCTCTCTCCCTCACAAGCACACCAAAGCGGGTCCCCCCCCCCCCCCCGGAAAGGACGGATGTGAGACGGACACCCTCTTCTTCCCGTCTTGAAAGCAGGAGAAAAACCTTCCTCTAGAAGCCCAAGTTCAAAGCCAGCTGTTTCAAGGAACGTCTGCCTCTGGCAAGGGGGAGGGGGAGGGCGAGGGGGAGGGCGAGGGGGCGGCCTGGAGGCAGCCTGGAGCACCCACGGCATGCATTCAGAAACCTCGTGCATCTCTCTTCCGGTGCTATCTTTTGGGGGCACGTGGTACTCTTGGGCAAGTCCTCCGAACGATAGTGGAAACAAACATCTGTCTTCTCTCCCACACCTGATGAATGCAGACAGACACACTGGAAGAGCACCCACCCCCCCTTTTCCCCCAAAGGACTCTTGTCACTGTACAGACGGGGGGGGGGGGGGGGGGGGCGGCACGGGGGTGTCACACGCAGTCTTGGTGGCTCGTCTATGTTTCCAATCCGCCCAGGCAGTGCAGGCGGCCACCACTGCTGCTGCCACCTCTCACCGATCGTTCATCCTGTCCGTCAGTGCTATGACAGCACTAAGCTCTTCAGGGAGAAAATGCTCCCTGCCTTTCCTCTCGGAGGGCACACTGAGGGCACCCACTCCCATTAACAAAGTTTATTCACCTTGACAGGAAGAAAAGAGCTTGGGGTTTCTCACACCGCTGCAGATGACACTTTCCTACCGACTCTGGAATTCTCTTGCTCATTCTCCGGTGGGCCCGCCCCCCCCATTTCAGGAGAGGGTGTTTGGTTCTGGGTTGGGGTGCGTGTGTGTGCGCGCGTGTGTGTGTGCGTGTGGGTGTGTGTGTCTGGGTGTGTCTGTGTCTTGCTTTTTCATTTTATTGGAATACAGTTGACTGACAAAGTTGTATGAACTTACAGGGTTGTTTCTGGGTGTTCGTCATGGCAGTGAAAGGAAACACCAGGATTTCCCTAGAAAGCCATCCCGTTCACCTGATCGGTGGCGTGAAGGACATTCACATCCTCCTTGAGTTTCGCATTTGAAAGTGAGGGGCGGGTGCGTGCAGCAGGTCCCCCCCCACCCCACCCCGCGCCCCGAACGTGCCTCCCGCAGTGGCACTAGGAGTGTGTGCAATGAAAGGGACAGGACACCAGACACCAGAGGACCATTCTGACCCTCCTTTCCTTCTCTCTTCGGAAAGCAGGAAATAAATCTCTTGGGTGAAAGAAAAGTGTGCTCCCTGCCACGAAATTTGGGGGGGGGGGGTGTCGGGTTGGCGATAAGGACTTCACTGCTCCCATGGCTCCTGCAATGTTCACGAATCCTCCAAATCCTCAAGGCAAGATGGTTCACAACCAATACATGAGCGAGCTGTCAGAGACACCAGGGACTGAAACACTCCGTATTAGGGAGGGGTCCTCACTCACTTTCATGCAAAGGCAGCGACAACAGCAGCCTTTTCAAAGATGGCTGCAGGCAAGAGGGTGGGGGAGATGATGGAGAAAGTGGTGGTGGCGGCGGCGGCGGCGGCGGCGGCGGCGGCGTGGCAGACTTGGATCACGTCCATTATGTTCATTCAACAAACAGTCGGGGCGACGGGAGAATGGCCGCTTGGTGGTCTGTGTTTCTCCAGGCTCCCTGACCCACTCCCTGCCCCACACCCCCAACCCCCCACACCCCCTTGGACATGGGCAGGAAGGTTTCTAGAGAAGGCAGTGCCTGACCTGCCGGCTCTGTCACCCTGGGGGGAGAACATTTCGGAGAGTCGCCAGAGGCTTCAGACTTCCTACCCCTCTCCCTCCCCCACTCTGAACCCTGGTAACTAGACTTCATTCAACCGACACTTAGGATGGGTCATCCAACTGTTCTCTCATGAAGGAAGGAAGGAAGGAAGGAAGGTGGGTCGGTGGGTAGGTGGGTGTGTTTTCTGCGTGGGGTGAAGCCTTCCCTCCCTCGATGCAAGCCTGATATCCTCACCTGTCACAGAGACTGGACCCCTAAAAAACTACTGTGTCCGGTTTTCTCCCATTTAGGGGGTTCCAGAGTGTGTGTGCGTGCGTGCGCGTGTGCGTGCGTGCGTGCGCGTGCGTGTGCGTGTGCGTGTGCGTGTGTGTGTGTGTGTGTGTGTGTTTTGAGGGCCACACCCACGGCATATGGAGGTTCCCAGATGACGGATCGAATCGGAGGCTTTAGCTGCTGGCCTCCTACACCACAGAAACAGGAATGCCAGGTCCGAGCCGCGTCTGGGACCAACACCACAGCTCACGGCAACACTGGATCCTTTACCCACTGAGCGAGGTGGACAGGGATCGAACCTGCAACCTCATGGTTCCTGGTCGGATTCATTTCCACTGCGCCATGGCGGGAACTCTGCTTTGTGGTTTTGGCGTTTGGATTCCAGAAGGTGGCGTAGGGGTCCCTGTTCGTCATCTATTGGATAGAGACTCGTGTGTGTATATGTTCATCCCATCCTCCTCATGGATCCCTCTCCCCCGCCCTCATGATTTCTTTTTCCCCCTCTGCTTTTTAGGGCTGCCCTCGTGGCATATGGAAGTTCCCAAGCGAGGGGTTGAATCGGAGCTACGGCTGCTGGCCTACGCCACAGGCACAGCCATGTGGGATCCGAGCCGCGTCTGCGACCGACACCACAGCTCACGGCACTGCCTGCCGGATCCTTACCGCCCCCCTGAGCGAGGCCAGGGATCGAACCCACACCCTTCCCTGCAAAGGTTCCTCGTCGGATGCGCTTCCATGGTGCCACGACAGGAACTCCCCCGTGATGGTTTTTTTTCACGCTGGTGTTCCCACCAACAAGGAAGGAATGGCCCAATATTCTGGAATCACCTAGAGGGGAAAAGACGCTGAAAAAGAAAGAACGGAGGGATAGATGGATGTAGATGGATCACTGAATCCCCTTGACTGTACACCTGAAACGAACACAACATTGTAAGCAAGCCCACTGTACGCCGAGCTAAAGCAACAACAACAACCAACAACCACAACAAACTTACATCTTAAAAAAAAAAAAAAAAAAAAAAAAGAAGATGTCCCCTGCAGTTCCCATCAGGGCTCAGCGGTAATGAACCCGACTAGGATCCGTGAGGATGTGGGTTCGATCCCTCCCCTGGCCTCGCTTGGTGGGTTAAGGATCCCGTGTTGCTGTGGCGGTGGGGTAGGCCCGCAGCTACAGTTCTGATTCGACCGTGAGTCTGGGAACTTCCATAGGGCTGGGGCGTGGGCGTTAAAAAAAGATATACTATATGCATACTATATACATATGTAGGAGTTCCCGTCATGGCTGGACGAATCCGACTAGGAGGCCTGAGGGTGCGGGTTCGATCCCTGGCCTCGCTCGTTGGGTTCAGGATCGGGTGTTGCCGTGAGCTCTGGTGTAGGTCGCAGACAGGGCTCGGATCCCGCGTTGTGCTGGCTCTGGTGTAGGCCGGTGGCTACGGCTCCGATTGGACCCCTAGCCTGGGAACCTCCATGTGCCATGGGTGCAGCCCTAGAAACAGAAAATAACTACGTGTGTGTGTCTGTGTGTGTGTGTGTGTGTCTGTGTGTGTGTGTGTGTGTGTGTGTGTGTGTGTGCGTGTGTCTGTGTGTGTCTGTGTGTGTGTGTATACAGATAGATATAGATATACAGATATAGATATAGATATATCACCTACCTAAAGGCCCAGGACTAGAGAAAGCATTGGGTCATTAGGATCTAAGAATCTTCTCCCCGCCCCCCAAATCCATCCATCCAACCCACCCTCCCTCCCTCTCTCCATCTTTCACTTTTCCTGATAAAGACAAAGGGACAAAAATTGTTTGTTTGTTTGTTTCTTTGTTTGTTCGTTTCTTTCTCAAAAGATGTACATCTACTTTGTAACTTATACCTCTGTCAGAGGGATGGAGAATCCTTGACCTTTTCCTCCCTACCCAAATCCTTCCAGAAGTCAGAAACTCAGTGGCTGGAAAACTGGACTGGATCCTGAAGTTTTTCCAGTTGCCTTCCATCTCTGGCTACAACTCTCTTCATGAGCGTTTCCCATTTTCTCCCACCCTTTGGACCTGGCATCCTTGTGGATGAGAACACGTATCGCTTGTCCCGAGGCCCTGAAAACGGAAGCTAGTGGAGTCCCTCGATGAACACATCAGAGAAATGGTCTCTGAGAGTGTCTCTGAGAGTGAAACCATCACCCTGTGTTCATTTCTCTAAGAGCCCCTCGGAAAGTTGGCCCCAACACCTGACGGCATTCTCAGAGGGGCCTTTCAAAAGACTGAAGGGGCGTTCCCGTCATGGCTCCGTGGTTAACGAATCCGACTAGGAACCGTGAGGTTGCGGGTTCGATCCCTGCCCTCACTCAGTGGGTTAAGGATCCAGCGTTGCCGTGAGCTGTGGTGTCGGTCGCAGACACGGCTCGGATCCCACGTTGCTGTGGCTCTGGCGTAGGCTGGCAGCTATGGCTCCGATTCGACCCCTAGCCTGGGAACCTCCATATGCCATGGGAGCGGCCCAAGAAATGGCAAAAAGACAAAACAAACAAACAAACAAACAAACCGACAAAACAAAAGACTGAAGGGACTTTCCCCTCTCCCTCTCTCTTCCCTCTGTCTCACTCACTGTCTCTGTCTGTCTCTCTGTGTCTCTCTCACACGCACACGCACACACACACAGAGTCACCGGCTCCGTTCTTCATATGTAACAGTTTGAAAGTTCCAGGAAAGGTTGGCAGCCCAAACCGGCCTTGGTACTCCAGCTCCAATTAAGTCTCAGAGACAGAGTTTTGGGGTGAAGCATAAAGAACAGCTTTATTGCTTTGCCAGGCTAAGGAGGCCACAGCAGGCTAAGGACCTCAAAACTGTGTCCTCCCTTGAGAGGGGATAGCAAGGGGTTCTATAGGTTTAGCTTAATGGTAGGCATGGGGGTGGCGGAGCTGTCTAGAAGCATCAGGGTGCTTGCATTCTTCTCCCTGGATAGGAGATTAGGATAGACCATTTCAAAGTCATCAAGGCTGGAGTCAGGTGGTCCATGGAATGTTTCCAGTGTCTTTGGGGTTATGGCATTTTGACCTTCTCTCTGGAGTGAAGATTGCTCATCCACGGGGCGGGCGTGGGGCGGGGGGTGGGGGGGGGTCGCAATCCTTAGGGAGTGTTTCAAGGGTAGAGAAAACACCAGGTTCACTACAACTCTGACTCGACAGTAGTCATTAGTCATAAGTTCGTGGGCCAAGGCAAGCCATAACCTAACGGAGACTATTTCAAAGTAGCTTTTAGCTGTAACAATGTCTCTGGCTCCAACACACCAGCACTCCGGGGCTTGAGCTTGGTTTCAGTTTCAGAGGAGGGAACTCTGGCTCCAAGGATTAACCCCTTCGTTCCTTTGGTTTCTGTGGGCCTGGTTCGGGGAGCCCATCCACATCACCGCCTTTTGAGAGGCCATCTGACAACTGTTTCACCAAAGCGACGTCATCTCAAAACAAGGAAACCAGTTCCATGAAATGGAGGATCTCTCCCTCCCTCTCCCTCCCTCTCCTTCTCACTCTCCTCTACCCACAGCTCATGGCAACGTGGGATTCGTAACCCAGTGAGCGAGGCTGAGCATGGAACCTGCCACCTCATGGTTCCTAGTTGCATTTATTTCCACTTCTGCACCACGATGGGACCTCCCCAGCACAGTTTTTCACACGTGAAGTTTCCCGGGACGTCTCGGAGGAGGCGGACCCCAAACGTGTCTCCATGCCCTATGTGGGTGATTCCTGTGAGGTAAAATGACTTAAGGACCGGCCCACACAAAAGGGACACTCTGGCCCTCCTTTCTGGCCCCCAGACAGCAGGAGATGAAAATCTCCTCCTCGTGCAAAGGAAGATGGCAAGTGAAGATGTCCATTCCCACACCAAGGCCAACATGCTCCAGAAGTTTTGCGGGGTTTCCCGGGTTGGGAAATGGCGGGGGCTCCTTTGGCCTGACACGAGGCGAGTTTCGTGCACACATCCTCCCCCACCCCCCTCCATGCAGTCTGCGAGGGGCAGCCTGAGGGTAGGGAAATTGGGGAAAGGGGGGAAAAAAAACACTTTCCCTAAAGAGAAGCTCCAGGAAAAGTCACCACCTCTGACTTGACTGGAGAGTTTCTGCATTTGAATGAAGTGATTGAACCCAGGCCCTGAGGCCTGGATCTTCCTGATCTCCCCTCCCCCCCTTCCCGGGCGTGAGTCCAGGCGATTTGGGAAGCGAGAGGCGGCGCAGCAGGGATGGCGGCCGGGGGTGGGGGGTGGGGCGGGCAGCTGGGGCCGGGAGTGGGGGGGTGCGGGACTAATGAACCAGCGCCTGCCTGCATGCCTGCCTGCCTGCCTGCCTGCCTGCCTGCCTGCCTGCTTGCCTGCCTGCCTGAACGAGCCCCTCCCCTCCCCCCCCACCCCCTCCCCACACCCACCCGCCTGAGGGCAGGGATGGGGCCTGAGAGCTAAGGGAAACTTCTTTGCTAGCTACTTGTCAGGGAGTGATCCCAGCTCAAAGTCCCTTTGCTTATTTCGGAACAAGGTCTGAGTCTCAGCTAGTACAGAGTTTCTGAATGTCTCGGCACATGGACTGGCCTGCACCAAACAAGCAGACAGGAAGAAAAATGAACACACAGAAATCCAGCTGGTCTCCTTCTCCCAGAGTCTCTCTTGGAGAAATTACCTTAAGCTCAGTGACTTTGCCCCGTCTCCCTCTGGTGCAAAGCCATCCCTGGAGGAGCCAGGTCTTACATGAGCAGGGCAGGGCAGGGCAGCACCACCCAGGTGAGCTGGAGAGTGGAGAGTCAAGTTGATAGATACCCCAAATGTGGCTGGCCAGGGGTCTGGGCTAGCATTCCGTGTGAACTCACACACCCAGGCACCTAGCACCGATTTCCCCATGTTCTTCCGACCCTGATTCTCACTCTTCTTCTGTCCCCCCCCCCCCCCCTTCCTTCGGCTTTTTGCCTTTTCTAGGGCCGCTCCTGCGGCATATGGAAGTTCCCCTGCCAGGGGTCCAATCGGAGCTGTAGCCGCTGGCCTGCACCAGACCCACAGCAACGCGGGATCTGAGCCACGTCTGCAACCTGCACCACAGCTCACGGCAATGCTGGATCCTTAACCCACTGAGCAAGGCCAGGGATGGAACCTGCAACCTCATGGTTCCTAGTCAGATTCATTAACCACTGAGCCACAATGGGAACTCTGACTCTCCCTCTTCCCTGCCTGATACCTTAAGAGCCTGATCGTTTGTGGGGAAATGAAATCCCAGCTGGCAAGAGCCACCTTATCTTCCCAGCACACGAGAAAAGAATAGGCGCAGGCTCACATCCATCTTATGTTTCTATGCCTTGCCCTGGCCCCACCGTTTCAGAAAGCTGTGTCCCTCCACCTGTCAAAAGCCAAAGCCCAGGAGTTCCCGTCGTGGAATAGTGGAAAGGAATCCAACCAGGAACCATGAGGTTGCAGGTTCGATCCCAGGCCTTCCACAGTGGGTTTAGGATCTGGTGGCATCACCTTGCGCTGCGGTGTAGGTTGCAGACGCAGCTTGGATCTGATGGTGCTTGTGACTGTGGCATACACCCCAGCAGTTGTAGGTCTGATTCGGCCCCTAGCCCGGGAACCTCCATATGATGGGGGGAGGGGGGGGGGGGAGGCTGCAGCCAAAGCCCAAGGAAGAAAGACAATCAGAATGTTGCGTGGAACTCCTGGAGACTTAACAACCACCACCAGTCATGACCATGGCTGTCAACCGACACCAGAGCCAAAGAAATGTCGGATCAAATAGGAACCTGCCACTTACACCAGTACTCACCACAATGCAGGACCACAAAAACAAAGGAACAAGAAACCAAAACTAAATAATTGCCCAGGAGCAGCAGGTGCAGGAAAAGCATGCTGACTCTCACCCCCCAGAAGCCAGAGGTAACCTATTTATCACCCCACACGCACACACCTCAGCACCACCAGCACCAGCACCCCCCCCCCCCACCCCAGGATCGAATCTGCATCCTCGTGGGTGCTCCTCAGCTTTGTTACCAATGAGCCACAATGGGATCTCCCCAATCCAGGTTTTTATGTTTCTTTTTTTTTTTTTTTTCCCCTTGCTTTCTTCGGGTGGCACTCACGGCACACGGAGGTTCCCAGGCTAGGGAATCAGAGCTTGAGCCACTGGCCTACACCACAGACACAGCAACACCAGGTCCGATCTGTGTCTGCAACCTACACCACAGTTCAGGGCAATGCCAGATCTTTCACCCACTGAGCGAGGCCAGGGATCAAACCAGCACTCTCATGGATGCTACTCAGATTCCTACCTGCTGAGTCACAATGGGAACTCCACTAAATACATAAATTTTTTCAAAGAGAGAGAGAGAGGGAGAGTGTGTGTGTGTGTGTGTGTGTGTGTGTGTGTGTGTGTGAGAGAGAGAGAGAGAGAGGTCTGGTATCACTTGGGGAAAAATAAAATTATGCTTGGAGAAAAATACCTGTCCCTAGAGATCATTCACAATGGCTTGTTCTGCCTGTTCATTTCTCTCTTTCTTCCCTTTTCTTTTTTCCTTCCTTTTCTTTTCCTTTCGCATCTGTCTGTGCCGTGTGTGTGTGTGTGTGTGTGTGTGTGTGTGTGTGTGTGTGTGTGTGTGTGTGTGTGTGTGTGTGTAGTCTTCTTTTAGGGCTTCACATGTGCCATTTTGTAGGTTCCCAGGTTAGGGGTCAATGCTAGTCGGGTTCGTTTCCACCGAGCCACAACGGGAATTCCTGCCTTGTGCTTCTTTATCTTTGCTCTGTTACTAGGTGCTAGGGATTCCTTTTTGTTAAGTCCAGTCACTTAAATAAGGGTGTTTGCAGGGTTGCCTAAAGCATCAAAAATGTATTTTCTCATTAAATATTGGAATGTGGGGAGTTCCTGTTGTGGCTCAGTGGTAACAAACCCGACTAGTATCCATGTATGCCGGTTCGACCCCTGGTTTGGGAACTTCCGTATGCCACAGTTATGGCTCTAAAAAATCCTCTCTCTCTCTCTCTCTCTCTCTCTCTCTCTCTCGATAATATACACATACACACACACATCCATACGTACATACCTATGTACACATATACATATACATTGGAATTTGGTCTGCCATCGATGAGATGCTCCCTCTTTGTGTGTTGTTCATTTTGTTTTTTGTTTTTTAGGAGTGCACCCTCGGGATATGGAAGTTCCCTGGGCTAGGGGTTGAAGAATCGGAGCTGTAGCTGCTGGCCTGCACCTCAGCCAGAGCTATGCCCTGCCAGATCACCCGATCTGAGCTGAGTGGCCACGTCTGTCACCTACACCTACCTCCCCCTGAATGAAGACGTATTTTCAATACATCTCAAGTGGAGAAAAACTTGCTAAAAATCACTTTATTTGTCATGGAAACCATATCTTCTAGCAGACATGGCACAAAAGCCAGTGTTTATGGTCATCACACCACAGACATCAGAATTCCAAGCTTCTAGGGGTTTCTTGGGGGTGGGGTGGGGTGTGTCCCCAGGGCCTGTGGAAGTTCCATGCCCACCCCTCTGCCACCACCCAGGGATCCTTCGCCCTGGGTGGGTGGGGGGAGGGAGAGGGTATCTCAGCAGAAACGATCTTATCTTACGGGGTTTATGGATGGCTAGAAGCATGTGGTTCTGTTCATCTCATGCTTGAGGTTTCGGTTTTTGCCCTCCTACCTACCCAATGGTCGGCAGATGGAATTCTTCTGGTTTTCTCTGGCCATCCCTCTCCTCGAACTCACGGGTCCAGTTTTTCTCCCACATTTGACTTTTCCGGGAGATCCACAAAAGGAAGCGCCAACCCTTGACATCCACCGACAAGAGATCACCACCCTCTGCCCCTCTTTAGCCCCTTCTCATCCTCATGCCTGCCTGCACACATCGGAGACATTTCCAAGTGCCCAGGAGGATCCTTGGACCCTGACACCTCGAAATCTTCCCTGAGCAGCAGTGCTCGGGACTCAGACCTGGGGTTTATCACGGGCTCCAACCACGACCTTTGGTTTTCCTGGGCTGGGAGATCGGTTTCATGAGATGGAACCGGCTGCGGATTCAGCTTCTGGATCTGGACTGTGAAACGTTGTACAAGACTTTTTTCAAGGCATGACTGTAGGGGAACAAAACCTTGCGGCCCGCCCCCCGCCACATCCCAGATGTCACATGAGCACGGGGAGGAATTCTGTGGAGCTGGAAACAACCATGACCCAAAAGAACACAGGAAGGAATTCCTGTCATGGCGGGGCAGAAACGAATCGGACTAGGAATCACGAGGTGGCAGGTTTGATCCCTGGCCTCGCTCAGGGGTTTAAGGATCTGGCATTTTTCCGCGAGCTGTGGCATAAGGTCTCAGATGTGGCTCGGATCCCGCCGTTGCTGTGGCTGTGGCTCAGGCTAGCAGATGCAGCTCCGATTCAACACCAAGCGTGGGCGCGCGCGCGCGCGCGGGGGGTGGGGGGGAGGCGGGGAGGGAAGCAAACCTCCTAAGAACGACGAAAGTGCAGTTAGGAAACAGAAAATGATGATCCCGGAAGTCCACTTGAATGTGGTTGGGAGACATGCGTAGGACCACACCGCCACCGTGTGAGAGACCAGTGCAAGACAGCTGAACAATACAAAGCGGGGTGGGGGGTGGGGTGCTTGGCGGGGGTTGGAGGAGGAGGAGGAGGAGGAGGAGGTGGGGGGAGACGGCGGCACTGGTGCTGGGCAAAGGTGCCTCTGGGCGAGGACTTTGGTGACCATATTCTCATGGCAGGCTTGAGAGCCCAAAAGATGACATGGTGGAGGCTGAAGTTAAGTTTGGTCAAAAGGAAAACAACCATGAGAAAAGATGCATCCACCCACACCTAGAAAAGATATCGTGCCAGGAATGGGAGCCCTGTTCCAATGGCTCTTCCTGGGATTGTGGGAAATGAATCGATAGCAAGAAGATGCTTTCACATCCATGTCTTCAATGACTCCTGTACTAAGTGCGTCGTGGTTTTGCCAGTTTGGCAGAGTTGTGGAATGTCATCCGGCAATTGCATCTCCCCTGCCCAACCAGCAAGATGGAGTTGTTCTTTTTTTTTTTTTTTTTTTTTTTTCCTGCTGCACTGCCTTTCCTGTGCCAGGGATCGAACTTGAGGCTCAGCTGTGACCTAGGCACAGCGGGAACTCCAAGATGGATTTCTTTTTCCTTCTTTTTCTTTCCTTCCTTCCTTTCTTCCTTTCTTTCTTTTCTCTCTCTCTCTTTCTTTTTCTTTTCTTTCTTTCTTTCTCTTTCCTTCCTTCCTTTCTTCCTTTCTTTCTCCTTTCTTTTTCTTTCTTTCTTTCTTTCTTTCTTTCTTTCTTTCTTTCTTTCTTTCTTTCTTTCTTTCTTTCTTTCTCTCTCTCTATCTTTCTCTTTCCTTCCTTTCTTTCTTTCTCTTTCTTTCTTTCTTTCTTTCTTTCTTTCTTTCTTTCTTTCTTTCTTTCTTTCTTTCTTTCTCTCTCTCTCTCTCTCTCTCTCTCTCTTTCTGGTTTTTTTTGGGGGGGAGCCACACCCGCAGCACATGGAGGTTCCCAGGCTAGGGGTCAATTCGGAGCCTTACCTGCCGGCCTACACCACAGGCACAGCCACGCGGGATCCGAGCCGCGTCTGTGACGGACACCACAGCTCACGGCAATGCCAGATCCTTAACCCAACAAGTGAGCCAGGGATCAAACCTGCAACCTCATGGTTCCTGGTCGGATTTGTTTCCACTACCCCAGGATGGCAATCCTGAGACTTGCAAAGTTTATTGTTTGTTTCGGGTTTTCTCCACCCCCTCTCCCTCCCGTTTCAGCTTTATGTTTTACTTTTTGGCCACACCCACGGGCAGCAAGTGGAAGTTTTTCCTGAGGCAGAGATGGAACCTGCACCACACAGGGGCAACCAGAGCCACCGCGTTGAGAAAGCAGGAGCCTTGACCCTGTTGGTCGTGGGCTTCCTTCTTCTTCTTCTTCTTCTGTTGTTGTTTTTTGGGTTTTTTTTGGGGGGGGGTTGTTTTCCTTTTTTTGTTTTGTTTTGTTTTGTTTTGGATGAGATTTCAGTTCACCCCCCCCCCCCAACACACACACACACTCATAGTGTTGCGTTGTACTTTCCCTCCATTGTGGTTGGTCAGTCATGCTGAAATCCATGTTTCTATGACCTGACCACCAGAGCATTTGCCCCAGGCAGCCATTTGTTCTCTTTGGACTTTGTCTCAGTCTATGCAGAGAGAGATTTTCATTTCCACTTTCCTAGGATCGACTGTATCCTTCTCTCCCTTCCTAAGCTTCTGGGCTTTGCTTGTCTGCTTTTGACAGACCGTCTCCGTCGGTAAGGGTGGCAGGTAAACCGACTCCTGCGTTGTCGTTCTCCGAGAGCTTGCCCGGTTTCGTTTTTGCCAGTCCCCGCCTACCCTCCCACCCTCCCTCTCTCCCTCCCTCCTCCAGCTCCGTGCAGGGAGGTGGGGTGGGGGTGGGGGAGAGAAGAGAAGGTGGAGGGGAACCTGAGATCTCTCTCGCTAGTGCCACCCTCACCGCGCCGGCTTCTCTCTGGAATTCCCAAGCCCAGGAAGGGACATGCTTGGGGGAGCGAGCGCGGCTCCTTCTAGGCAACAGCGAGAACCTCTTCCCAGCTCCTTCCCCGCCGCCGCCGCCGCCGCCGCCGCCGCCGCCGCCGCCGCCGCCCCCCTCTTTCCATCTGCTGCCATCACGCCACGCAGTGCCTTGCCAGGAGGCAGCTCCGCGAGGCAAGCTTCGCGGTCGTGCAGGACGCCTGGCGCCTCGGCCCCGGGAAGAGCTCGGGCATTTGGGTGGCCGGCGCTGTGTCGTTGTGTCGCCGCCGGCCGGCCGGCCTTCCGGATCTGTCCCGGTGACGTTGGTGGCGGTTGTCGCGTGCCATCTAGTGTCCGCTTTTATATCGTCCCTTCCCTCTGCAGCTTTGGGGACCTTCGCGAGGGATGTGACTCAGCCATCCGGCCTGAGTCAGAGTTCCGGGAGGCTGGCGACACTGGCGGCGACAGCTCCGGTGGCTCAGAGGCCTGGGAGTGTCCCTCTCTCACCGGAGATTGGGCCTGCAGGCCTGTGAGGGAGTGACTGTCACCGCGCTCCCCAGGCAGGCTCTGGGGCCGCCTGGCCGGGTCGACCAGCATCCGCTCTTGCCGCTCCGGCCCCGGGGACCGACCAGGCCTGGGCCGGGCCGCCTCCCTAGCGAGGGGAGAGGGTGTGCGGCGCCCGGGACTGCCTGTGCTCGGGTGGCCTGGCCTTGTCCCGGGTCGCCCTTTGGAGCGTGAATGACTCCCGCCTGCGGTCCCTCCAGCCTCTCATCCCCGAAGTGAGGAGCGGCCCGGGTTGTGCGCTGAGGGCGTTGGAGGGCGCGACAGGCTCGGTGGCCGGCACGCTTGTTTCCCGGTCGTCATGCCGGCATGGGCCCCTCCCCGCCTGCCCCCCGACTGATGGCTACCGCCGGCCCGTGCGGAGTCGTACTCACGAGGTCTAGACCGGCACAAGACGTGAGGGGTGGAGCGGAAAGGGTGGCTCGGGCCCCGGCGCCTTCCTTCGCGGGGTCCGTTCGTCGGAGGCGCCTCCGTGGAAACATTTTTTTTTCCAAGTCCTGATGGATCCGGAGACGGTGGACGGTACCCCGCCGGCCCCCTGCTCCCGGGTGTGGCCGGGAAGGGTGCACCTGGGCCTGAGGCGTGCCCATGTAGGGTCCCGGTCGTTGGACAAGACTTCGTTTCCCACGCTCTCATTTCCCGCCCCCCGCCCTCGGAGTGTTTCCCTGTCGGTCGGTCGATCGGTCGGGAGGTGGGGACCGGCCTGAGCTGGATGGTGTGTCCTGGATTTTGGGGGAGCCAAGTCCCCGTCTGGAGCTCCGGACAGACCGATACCTGCCCGCGTGGGCAAGCCGGGAAGGGCTTCCCCGGCTGGCCGGCCGGCTCCACCTCCTTCATGTCCCTGTCCCTTCCTTGCGGTCACGCTCCCCGGGTCGACCAGATGGCTCTGAGAGCGCTGGGTCTGGCGACTCTAGGGCAGGGCTGGGGGACAAGTGTCCGGATGGGGGTTCCGGGGATACCCCCACGTCCTGTGGGTGGGCCCCGCTGCTGGGCATGGACATTTTTCGCGGCCGAAATACGCCTTTTCTGTCACCAGGTAGATGCTGACACGATCCTCTTCAGCGCCTGTCGCTGGAGACCTTGGGCCTCTGGATGCACGTGGGGGGCTTTGGGCTTTCGGCTGCTGTCCAAGGCCTGACCCTGCCCTTTGCACCCCGCGTGGGGGCCGCTCGCCTGGGCCTGTGCGCCGGCTCTCACTTGTGCATCCAGCTGGCCCGTGCTGCGGTGTCTCCTCCGGTCTCTGGCTGACCCGAGGGCGGCAGGGCGCGTGGCCCTGTGGGGTCTTCTACCCTGTGTGCCTCCCTGCTGCG
Source organism: Sus scrofa (assembly GCF_054392235.1). Lineage (NCBI taxonomy): Eukaryota > Metazoa > Chordata > Mammalia > Artiodactyla > Suidae > Sus > Sus scrofa. The sequence goes on from NC_139392.1 coordinate 40,122,017, forward strand.
GGCACCCGGCGGCTCGGCTGGGACAACCCCACCCTGTTGGCTCCGTGCCACGTGTCAGGCGTTCTCCCTCCCGGGGTTGTCAGCCGCTGTCTCTCCCCTGAGAGAGGAAGGGGAGGAGGAGGAGGAGGAGGGGGTGCCGGTGAAGCTGAAGCAGGCCCCCGTGGTGATTGTCTTTGCTGGCCCTCCCTCCCCTCTTCTGGGCTCTTCCCTGGCTCTGCCAGGACTGATCGATGTGGTGATGTGGCGCTCTCCTGGGCTTGGGCTTAAGCCGCGCCAGATGAGGGACGGCCGCTCATGGTGAGCTGGGCCGCGCCTCTCATTCTGTCGCGGGCCCCTCGCTGCTCCTCCCCCACCTGCGGGTGGTGTGGGGGAAGGCAGGGGTGCGGCCTCCAGCCTGACCTCTGGTCTCCCGCCCTGCTGCCTTCGGGTGTCAGTCGGGGGGGGGGGGCCTGGGTCCTTTGGGACGCAGCAGGCATTCTCGCTTTGCCGCCTTGGCGTGTGCCTTGCGAGCGGTCCCTCCCCAAAGTGGGGGGGAGGCCTCCCTCGCTGCCATGCTTCGCATCCCTGCGGGTGCGTGAGCGTGCCTCCCCTGGTCCTCTGTGGTGCCCCTGGAGTACTCCGGGTTGCCTGTCAGATGCCCGAGGCCGAGCGGTGGTGTCGTTTTCCTCTCCCAGCGGTGAGTCCCCTCGGGTCCCCACTGTGGTGGTGGCGTGCCCCACGAGCAGCTTCCTAAAGCTCAGGGGAGGGGGTCGAGACGGTAAGGCAGGGGAAGCTTGTGTCCCCTCCCCGGGAGGGGCTCAGGTGGACCCCTTGTCATGGGTCTCCCTCACTGTGTGCCAGTGAGGGCAGCCCTTGGCCCTTGAGCGGCACGCCCCATGCTTCTCCCTTGACCGGGAAGGCTGCATGTGGTCGTGAGAGCGACCGCGGTGGGCCGGGAGATGTGAAGGGGGGGTCCCCGTCTGGCTTTCCGGACGTGGCACCCCTCCACCCACGTGGAAAAGTCTGAAAGGCAAGCCTGGTGGCAGCACAGACTCTTGCTCTCCCGGCTCTGACCGTGGACGCTCACATGGGCTGTGTGCTTTACCCATACCGCAGACCCCCCCCCTTCTGACTTCCCACTTTTTGGGAGTGTTCCCACTCCCGTGGGTCCCCGAAGGGGCGAACGATGGTGTGGGGGGCACGACGCGCCCTCGGTGAGAAAGCCTTCTCTAGCGATCTGAGAGGGGGGCCTTGGGGTACCTGGACCCCCCAGCCGCCGCCCCTCTGAAGTGTGCAAGGCAGTAGCTGCCGGTGCTACTTGCCACAGCGTGTGGGCAAGAGCCGCCCTCGCGCGAGGGGTGCGCTGGCCCCCGCGGTGGGGGCCAAGCGCTGCTCTTTTGCCTAATGCGGCCTGTACCTCCCCCCTCCGAGTTGGGGGAGGGTCACGCCGGGCCGGGCCGGGTTTTGGCATCCAGCGCCGGGCTGTGTGCTGCGTGGGCACGTGGTGCCCCTCCCCTTGGAAGGGGAAGTGGAGGAGGGGGATGCGCCCCGTCCCCCGGCGGCCTCTGCCCCTGCCTCCCCCGCTGCGAGCCGCCTGTCGGTTCTTCCCGCACTCGCCTGGGGTCGCAGCTGGTGGTGTGGAGGTGGTGAGCGAGCATGGTTCGGGCCGCCTCGCTCAGGAGCGTTTCCCCCAGGCGTCAGGCCCTGGAGGGTGGACTAGGTGAAGGACGGATGAGATGAGGGTGGAAAGATGGACGGATGGGTGAGATGAGGCGGACGAGCCCCCCCCCCACGTGGCAGGGGGGGGGAAGCCTTTGCACATGGGGCCCTGGTGGTGGGGCCGGGTCGTGGAGTGCTCTGGGGCGACTGAGGCCGCCTGGTGTCCCAGGTGTCATGGGACTGCCCTCGTGTGTGTGGTGGTGTGACCCCGTGCTGGTTTGCCTGGCGTGCCTGGGTCCTTTCTCCTCTCCCTGGGCAGGCACCCGCGTCCCTGCCTCACAGCCCTTGCCCCGTGTGCATTGCCGCCCTTCCCCGGTGCTGCCGGCCCTCCCCCTGCCCCGAACAGGTGACCGCCCTGCCTTGCCTGTGCCATGTCTCTCTCCCTCCCGCCCCCGTGTCAACCGGGGACCTGAAATGGCCTCACCTCGTGTGGGTGTCACCCCCTGGCCGCCGTGGCCGGGCGGGTGTCCCTGGGTGATGTGCTTCTCGGGTGTCCCCCTGTGCGCGGGGGGGTGGGGGAAGAGGGTTGGGCACGGCGGGTGCGTGTGGGGTGTGGGGGGTGGTCGTCGGTAGGTGCCTTGGGAGACTTGTTTCCACGGGGCCGGCTGTGGCTCGTCGGTGTCGTCGGTGGCGGTCGTGGGGCCCCCGCGAGGGGGGGGCCCCCAGGGGTTGAGGGGGAGGCCAGTCGGCGTCCTGGGTGTTGCGGCGGGACCGCCGTTGTGCTGGAGGCCTCTGGCGGTGAGACCCCGTGTCGTGCCCTGGCAGCCGACTCGCATCTGGTTTTTGGGGATGGTCCCCGTGGCCCCCCCCCACCTCGTTGGAGGCCTGCGGCCGCCCCCTCCGCCACCGTCCCTTTGTGGCATCTCTCTCGATGCCGGCCGCTCCCACGTTCGCCCTCCTCGCTCCCGCTCGTCTGTCTGACCTCCCGTCTGTCTGGTCCCCATCTGCCGACCCCCGGACCGGCGTCCTGGTGCGTCTCGCTTTCCTGGGCCCGCTGCGGCCCCGCTCCGTGCCCGCCGCCGCTTCCTTGCCCCGCCTGTCCGCCGGTGTCGTTGCGTGTGGTCGAGGGGTGGCCTTCTGCCACCCCCCACCCCCTGCCGCGTGCCCCTCCCTCCCGGCTCTGCTGAGCTCACCTGAGCGCGAGTCGGGACCCGGCTAGCCGCTGCGGGCCGGCCGTCATAGCCGTGCCGCTCCTGGGTGGGTGGGGGGGAGGGGCCTTGGGCCTTGGCCCTCGTTGCCACCCCTCTCCTGTCCGCTCGAGCGAGGGCGCGCGCGTGTCGGCCGGT
>NC_139392.1:40137500-40155000 GCF_054392235.1 Sus scrofa
TCCCGATGCGTTCGTTGGTCCTGCGACGCCCCCTGCCGTAAGCTGCTTTTTATAGTCTCCGAAAAGGTCCGCCAGATGGCTCCCGGGGTGGGCCTGGGACGACCAAGTTCGGGGCCGGAAGAGGCCACTTCCAAGTGGGGGAGGAGTTACAAGTGGGTGGCAGACCTGAAGATAACCTGGAGGGGAGGAAAAAGGAGGGGAACCGTGACCGACCGAGCGAGCCGGAGGGGAGGGGAGGGGAGGGGAGGGGAGGGACGATGGGATGGCACCATCGGGAGTCCTGCTCAAAGAATTGGAGCCTCCTTGAGACATGCGACCACATCCATCATTCCAGAGGGAATGGAAGCGTCTTCCCCATGGTTGTACAATGATACATGTCCTTCAGAGTCCCTGAGAAAAAAAGGAATACAAGGCAAGATTTTGTCCGTGGAGGGAAGGGGGGGGGGGGGAGAACAGAGGCTCCAGACTTTGGATCTCTTGGCACAGGGGCCTCCTGCGCCGTATGGAAAGGACTGTTCCTAGGGTGCTCTCAGAATGGGATTTCTGGGTCCCACGAACCTTGTGTGTTGGACAAAGAGGCAGAAAGAGGGGTTCCCGGCTGGAAAGCCCAAACCACAGCTCTTCAGATGGGTAGGGAAGGGCAGACAGACTTCCGGCCCCAAGCAGTGATCTGGACCTCCAGAGGCCTTAGGACGACTTCACTGAGAACACGCAGAATACGACCCAGCCACAGCGTCCTCTATACCTAGCTCTGTTTCACTTTCTCTGTCTCTCTCCCCTCCTCCTCTTTCTCCCTCTGATTCTGCCTCTCACTGTCTGCCTATCCTCCGTCCCTCCCTGTCTGTCTCTGTCTCTCTCCCTCACAAGCACACCAAAGCGGGTCCCCCCCCCCCCCCCGGAAAGGACGGATGTGAGACGGACACCCTCTTCTTCCCGTCTTGAAAGCAGGAGAAAAACCTTCCTCTAGAAGCCCAAGTTCAAAGCCAGCTGTTTCAAGGAACGTCTGCCTCTGGCAAGGGGGAGGGGGAGGGCGAGGGGGAGGGCGAGGGGGCGGCCTGGAGGCAGCCTGGAGCACCCACGGCATGCATTCAGAAACCTCGTGCATCTCTCTTCCGGTGCTATCTTTTGGGGGCACGTGGTACTCTTGGGCAAGTCCTCCGAACGATAGTGGAAACAAACATCTGTCTTCTCTCCCACACCTGATGAATGCAGACAGACACACTGGAAGAGCACCCACCCCCCCTTTTCCCCCAAAGGACTCTTGTCACTGTACAGACGGGGGGGGGGGGGGGGGGGGCGGCACGGGGGTGTCACACGCAGTCTTGGTGGCTCGTCTATGTTTCCAATCCGCCCAGGCAGTGCAGGCGGCCACCACTGCTGCTGCCACCTCTCACCGATCGTTCATCCTGTCCGTCAGTGCTATGACAGCACTAAGCTCTTCAGGGAGAAAATGCTCCCTGCCTTTCCTCTCGGAGGGCACACTGAGGGCACCCACTCCCATTAACAAAGTTTATTCACCTTGACAGGAAGAAAAGAGCTTGGGGTTTCTCACACCGCTGCAGATGACACTTTCCTACCGACTCTGGAATTCTCTTGCTCATTCTCCGGTGGGCCCGCCCCCCCCATTTCAGGAGAGGGTGTTTGGTTCTGGGTTGGGGTGCGTGTGTGTGCGCGCGTGTGTGTGTGCGTGTGGGTGTGTGTGTCTGGGTGTGTCTGTGTCTTGCTTTTTCATTTTATTGGAATACAGTTGACTGACAAAGTTGTATGAACTTACAGGGTTGTTTCTGGGTGTTCGTCATGGCAGTGAAAGGAAACACCAGGATTTCCCTAGAAAGCCATCCCGTTCACCTGATCGGTGGCGTGAAGGACATTCACATCCTCCTTGAGTTTCGCATTTGAAAGTGAGGGGCGGGTGCGTGCAGCAGGTCCCCCCCCACCCCACCCCGCGCCCCGAACGTGCCTCCCGCAGTGGCACTAGGAGTGTGTGCAATGAAAGGGACAGGACACCAGACACCAGAGGACCATTCTGACCCTCCTTTCCTTCTCTCTTCGGAAAGCAGGAAATAAATCTCTTGGGTGAAAGAAAAGTGTGCTCCCTGCCACGAAATTTGGGGGGGGGGGGTGTCGGGTTGGCGATAAGGACTTCACTGCTCCCATGGCTCCTGCAATGTTCACGAATCCTCCAAATCCTCAAGGCAAGATGGTTCACAACCAATACATGAGCGAGCTGTCAGAGACACCAGGGACTGAAACACTCCGTATTAGGGAGGGGTCCTCACTCACTTTCATGCAAAGGCAGCGACAACAGCAGCCTTTTCAAAGATGGCTGCAGGCAAGAGGGTGGGGGAGATGATGGAGAAAGTGGTGGTGGCGGCGGCGGCGGCGGCGGCGGCGGCGGCGTGGCAGACTTGGATCACGTCCATTATGTTCATTCAACAAACAGTCGGGGCGACGGGAGAATGGCCGCTTGGTGGTCTGTGTTTCTCCAGGCTCCCTGACCCACTCCCTGCCCCACACCCCCAACCCCCCACACCCCCTTGGACATGGGCAGGAAGGTTTCTAGAGAAGGCAGTGCCTGACCTGCCGGCTCTGTCACCCTGGGGGGAGAACATTTCGGAGAGTCGCCAGAGGCTTCAGACTTCCTACCCCTCTCCCTCCCCCACTCTGAACCCTGGTAACTAGACTTCATTCAACCGACACTTAGGATGGGTCATCCAACTGTTCTCTCATGAAGGAAGGAAGGAAGGAAGGAAGGTGGGTCGGTGGGTAGGTGGGTGTGTTTTCTGCGTGGGGTGAAGCCTTCCCTCCCTCGATGCAAGCCTGATATCCTCACCTGTCACAGAGACTGGACCCCTAAAAAACTACTGTGTCCGGTTTTCTCCCATTTAGGGGGTTCCAGAGTGTGTGTGCGTGCGTGCGCGTGTGCGTGCGTGCGTGCGCGTGCGTGTGCGTGTGCGTGTGCGTGTGTGTGTGTGTGTGTGTGTGTTTTGAGGGCCACACCCACGGCATATGGAGGTTCCCAGATGACGGATCGAATCGGAGGCTTTAGCTGCTGGCCTCCTACACCACAGAAACAGGAATGCCAGGTCCGAGCCGCGTCTGGGACCAACACCACAGCTCACGGCAACACTGGATCCTTTACCCACTGAGCGAGGTGGACAGGGATCGAACCTGCAACCTCATGGTTCCTGGTCGGATTCATTTCCACTGCGCCATGGCGGGAACTCTGCTTTGTGGTTTTGGCGTTTGGATTCCAGAAGGTGGCGTAGGGGTCCCTGTTCGTCATCTATTGGATAGAGACTCGTGTGTGTATATGTTCATCCCATCCTCCTCATGGATCCCTCTCCCCCGCCCTCATGATTTCTTTTTCCCCCTCTGCTTTTTAGGGCTGCCCTCGTGGCATATGGAAGTTCCCAAGCGAGGGGTTGAATCGGAGCTACGGCTGCTGGCCTACGCCACAGGCACAGCCATGTGGGATCCGAGCCGCGTCTGCGACCGACACCACAGCTCACGGCACTGCCTGCCGGATCCTTACCGCCCCCCTGAGCGAGGCCAGGGATCGAACCCACACCCTTCCCTGCAAAGGTTCCTCGTCGGATGCGCTTCCATGGTGCCACGACAGGAACTCCCCCGTGATGGTTTTTTTTCACGCTGGTGTTCCCACCAACAAGGAAGGAATGGCCCAATATTCTGGAATCACCTAGAGGGGAAAAGACGCTGAAAAAGAAAGAACGGAGGGATAGATGGATGTAGATGGATCACTGAATCCCCTTGACTGTACACCTGAAACGAACACAACATTGTAAGCAAGCCCACTGTACGCCGAGCTAAAGCAACAACAACAACCAACAACCACAACAAACTTACATCTTAAAAAAAAAAAAAAAAAAAAAAAAGAAGATGTCCCCTGCAGTTCCCATCAGGGCTCAGCGGTAATGAACCCGACTAGGATCCGTGAGGATGTGGGTTCGATCCCTCCCCTGGCCTCGCTTGGTGGGTTAAGGATCCCGTGTTGCTGTGGCGGTGGGGTAGGCCCGCAGCTACAGTTCTGATTCGACCGTGAGTCTGGGAACTTCCATAGGGCTGGGGCGTGGGCGTTAAAAAAAGATATACTATATGCATACTATATACATATGTAGGAGTTCCCGTCATGGCTGGACGAATCCGACTAGGAGGCCTGAGGGTGCGGGTTCGATCCCTGGCCTCGCTCGTTGGGTTCAGGATCGGGTGTTGCCGTGAGCTCTGGTGTAGGTCGCAGACAGGGCTCGGATCCCGCGTTGTGCTGGCTCTGGTGTAGGCCGGTGGCTACGGCTCCGATTGGACCCCTAGCCTGGGAACCTCCATGTGCCATGGGTGCAGCCCTAGAAACAGAAAATAACTACGTGTGTGTGTCTGTGTGTGTGTGTGTGTGTCTGTGTGTGTGTGTGTGTGTGTGTGTGTGTGTGTGCGTGTGTCTGTGTGTGTCTGTGTGTGTGTGTATACAGATAGATATAGATATACAGATATAGATATAGATATATCACCTACCTAAAGGCCCAGGACTAGAGAAAGCATTGGGTCATTAGGATCTAAGAATCTTCTCCCCGCCCCCCAAATCCATCCATCCAACCCACCCTCCCTCCCTCTCTCCATCTTTCACTTTTCCTGATAAAGACAAAGGGACAAAAATTGTTTGTTTGTTTGTTTCTTTGTTTGTTCGTTTCTTTCTCAAAAGATGTACATCTACTTTGTAACTTATACCTCTGTCAGAGGGATGGAGAATCCTTGACCTTTTCCTCCCTACCCAAATCCTTCCAGAAGTCAGAAACTCAGTGGCTGGAAAACTGGACTGGATCCTGAAGTTTTTCCAGTTGCCTTCCATCTCTGGCTACAACTCTCTTCATGAGCGTTTCCCATTTTCTCCCACCCTTTGGACCTGGCATCCTTGTGGATGAGAACACGTATCGCTTGTCCCGAGGCCCTGAAAACGGAAGCTAGTGGAGTCCCTCGATGAACACATCAGAGAAATGGTCTCTGAGAGTGTCTCTGAGAGTGAAACCATCACCCTGTGTTCATTTCTCTAAGAGCCCCTCGGAAAGTTGGCCCCAACACCTGACGGCATTCTCAGAGGGGCCTTTCAAAAGACTGAAGGGGCGTTCCCGTCATGGCTCCGTGGTTAACGAATCCGACTAGGAACCGTGAGGTTGCGGGTTCGATCCCTGCCCTCACTCAGTGGGTTAAGGATCCAGCGTTGCCGTGAGCTGTGGTGTCGGTCGCAGACACGGCTCGGATCCCACGTTGCTGTGGCTCTGGCGTAGGCTGGCAGCTATGGCTCCGATTCGACCCCTAGCCTGGGAACCTCCATATGCCATGGGAGCGGCCCAAGAAATGGCAAAAAGACAAAACAAACAAACAAACAAACAAACCGACAAAACAAAAGACTGAAGGGACTTTCCCCTCTCCCTCTCTCTTCCCTCTGTCTCACTCACTGTCTCTGTCTGTCTCTCTGTGTCTCTCTCACACGCACACGCACACACACACAGAGTCACCGGCTCCGTTCTTCATATGTAACAGTTTGAAAGTTCCAGGAAAGGTTGGCAGCCCAAACCGGCCTTGGTACTCCAGCTCCAATTAAGTCTCAGAGACAGAGTTTTGGGGTGAAGCATAAAGAACAGCTTTATTGCTTTGCCAGGCTAAGGAGGCCACAGCAGGCTAAGGACCTCAAAACTGTGTCCTCCCTTGAGAGGGGATAGCAAGGGGTTCTATAGGTTTAGCTTAATGGTAGGCATGGGGGTGGCGGAGCTGTCTAGAAGCATCAGGGTGCTTGCATTCTTCTCCCTGGATAGGAGATTAGGATAGACCATTTCAAAGTCATCAAGGCTGGAGTCAGGTGGTCCATGGAATGTTTCCAGTGTCTTTGGGGTTATGGCATTTTGACCTTCTCTCTGGAGTGAAGATTGCTCATCCACGGGGCGGGCGTGGGGCGGGGGGTGGGGGGGGGTCGCAATCCTTAGGGAGTGTTTCAAGGGTAGAGAAAACACCAGGTTCACTACAACTCTGACTCGACAGTAGTCATTAGTCATAAGTTCGTGGGCCAAGGCAAGCCATAACCTAACGGAGACTATTTCAAAGTAGCTTTTAGCTGTAACAATGTCTCTGGCTCCAACACACCAGCACTCCGGGGCTTGAGCTTGGTTTCAGTTTCAGAGGAGGGAACTCTGGCTCCAAGGATTAACCCCTTCGTTCCTTTGGTTTCTGTGGGCCTGGTTCGGGGAGCCCATCCACATCACCGCCTTTTGAGAGGCCATCTGACAACTGTTTCACCAAAGCGACGTCATCTCAAAACAAGGAAACCAGTTCCATGAAATGGAGGATCTCTCCCTCCCTCTCCCTCCCTCTCCTTCTCACTCTCCTCTACCCACAGCTCATGGCAACGTGGGATTCGTAACCCAGTGAGCGAGGCTGAGCATGGAACCTGCCACCTCATGGTTCCTAGTTGCATTTATTTCCACTTCTGCACCACGATGGGACCTCCCCAGCACAGTTTTTCACACGTGAAGTTTCCCGGGACGTCTCGGAGGAGGCGGACCCCAAACGTGTCTCCATGCCCTATGTGGGTGATTCCTGTGAGGTAAAATGACTTAAGGACCGGCCCACACAAAAGGGACACTCTGGCCCTCCTTTCTGGCCCCCAGACAGCAGGAGATGAAAATCTCCTCCTCGTGCAAAGGAAGATGGCAAGTGAAGATGTCCATTCCCACACCAAGGCCAACATGCTCCAGAAGTTTTGCGGGGTTTCCCGGGTTGGGAAATGGCGGGGGCTCCTTTGGCCTGACACGAGGCGAGTTTCGTGCACACATCCTCCCCCACCCCCCTCCATGCAGTCTGCGAGGGGCAGCCTGAGGGTAGGGAAATTGGGGAAAGGGGGGAAAAAAAACACTTTCCCTAAAGAGAAGCTCCAGGAAAAGTCACCACCTCTGACTTGACTGGAGAGTTTCTGCATTTGAATGAAGTGATTGAACCCAGGCCCTGAGGCCTGGATCTTCCTGATCTCCCCTCCCCCCCTTCCCGGGCGTGAGTCCAGGCGATTTGGGAAGCGAGAGGCGGCGCAGCAGGGATGGCGGCCGGGGGTGGGGGGTGGGGCGGGCAGCTGGGGCCGGGAGTGGGGGGGTGCGGGACTAATGAACCAGCGCCTGCCTGCATGCCTGCCTGCCTGCCTGCCTGCCTGCCTGCCTGCCTGCTTGCCTGCCTGCCTGAACGAGCCCCTCCCCTCCCCCCCCACCCCCTCCCCACACCCACCCGCCTGAGGGCAGGGATGGGGCCTGAGAGCTAAGGGAAACTTCTTTGCTAGCTACTTGTCAGGGAGTGATCCCAGCTCAAAGTCCCTTTGCTTATTTCGGAACAAGGTCTGAGTCTCAGCTAGTACAGAGTTTCTGAATGTCTCGGCACATGGACTGGCCTGCACCAAACAAGCAGACAGGAAGAAAAATGAACACACAGAAATCCAGCTGGTCTCCTTCTCCCAGAGTCTCTCTTGGAGAAATTACCTTAAGCTCAGTGACTTTGCCCCGTCTCCCTCTGGTGCAAAGCCATCCCTGGAGGAGCCAGGTCTTACATGAGCAGGGCAGGGCAGGGCAGCACCACCCAGGTGAGCTGGAGAGTGGAGAGTCAAGTTGATAGATACCCCAAATGTGGCTGGCCAGGGGTCTGGGCTAGCATTCCGTGTGAACTCACACACCCAGGCACCTAGCACCGATTTCCCCATGTTCTTCCGACCCTGATTCTCACTCTTCTTCTGTCCCCCCCCCCCCCCCTTCCTTCGGCTTTTTGCCTTTTCTAGGGCCGCTCCTGCGGCATATGGAAGTTCCCCTGCCAGGGGTCCAATCGGAGCTGTAGCCGCTGGCCTGCACCAGACCCACAGCAACGCGGGATCTGAGCCACGTCTGCAACCTGCACCACAGCTCACGGCAATGCTGGATCCTTAACCCACTGAGCAAGGCCAGGGATGGAACCTGCAACCTCATGGTTCCTAGTCAGATTCATTAACCACTGAGCCACAATGGGAACTCTGACTCTCCCTCTTCCCTGCCTGATACCTTAAGAGCCTGATCGTTTGTGGGGAAATGAAATCCCAGCTGGCAAGAGCCACCTTATCTTCCCAGCACACGAGAAAAGAATAGGCGCAGGCTCACATCCATCTTATGTTTCTATGCCTTGCCCTGGCCCCACCGTTTCAGAAAGCTGTGTCCCTCCACCTGTCAAAAGCCAAAGCCCAGGAGTTCCCGTCGTGGAATAGTGGAAAGGAATCCAACCAGGAACCATGAGGTTGCAGGTTCGATCCCAGGCCTTCCACAGTGGGTTTAGGATCTGGTGGCATCACCTTGCGCTGCGGTGTAGGTTGCAGACGCAGCTTGGATCTGATGGTGCTTGTGACTGTGGCATACACCCCAGCAGTTGTAGGTCTGATTCGGCCCCTAGCCCGGGAACCTCCATATGATGGGGGGAGGGGGGGGGGGGAGGCTGCAGCCAAAGCCCAAGGAAGAAAGACAATCAGAATGTTGCGTGGAACTCCTGGAGACTTAACAACCACCACCAGTCATGACCATGGCTGTCAACCGACACCAGAGCCAAAGAAATGTCGGATCAAATAGGAACCTGCCACTTACACCAGTACTCACCACAATGCAGGACCACAAAAACAAAGGAACAAGAAACCAAAACTAAATAATTGCCCAGGAGCAGCAGGTGCAGGAAAAGCATGCTGACTCTCACCCCCCAGAAGCCAGAGGTAACCTATTTATCACCCCACACGCACACACCTCAGCACCACCAGCACCAGCACCCCCCCCCCCCACCCCAGGATCGAATCTGCATCCTCGTGGGTGCTCCTCAGCTTTGTTACCAATGAGCCACAATGGGATCTCCCCAATCCAGGTTTTTATGTTTCTTTTTTTTTTTTTTTTCCCCTTGCTTTCTTCGGGTGGCACTCACGGCACACGGAGGTTCCCAGGCTAGGGAATCAGAGCTTGAGCCACTGGCCTACACCACAGACACAGCAACACCAGGTCCGATCTGTGTCTGCAACCTACACCACAGTTCAGGGCAATGCCAGATCTTTCACCCACTGAGCGAGGCCAGGGATCAAACCAGCACTCTCATGGATGCTACTCAGATTCCTACCTGCTGAGTCACAATGGGAACTCCACTAAATACATAAATTTTTTCAAAGAGAGAGAGAGAGGGAGAGTGTGTGTGTGTGTGTGTGTGTGTGTGTGTGTGTGTGTGAGAGAGAGAGAGAGAGAGGTCTGGTATCACTTGGGGAAAAATAAAATTATGCTTGGAGAAAAATACCTGTCCCTAGAGATCATTCACAATGGCTTGTTCTGCCTGTTCATTTCTCTCTTTCTTCCCTTTTCTTTTTTCCTTCCTTTTCTTTTCCTTTCGCATCTGTCTGTGCCGTGTGTGTGTGTGTGTGTGTGTGTGTGTGTGTGTGTGTGTGTGTGTGTGTGTGTGTGTGTGTGTGTAGTCTTCTTTTAGGGCTTCACATGTGCCATTTTGTAGGTTCCCAGGTTAGGGGTCAATGCTAGTCGGGTTCGTTTCCACCGAGCCACAACGGGAATTCCTGCCTTGTGCTTCTTTATCTTTGCTCTGTTACTAGGTGCTAGGGATTCCTTTTTGTTAAGTCCAGTCACTTAAATAAGGGTGTTTGCAGGGTTGCCTAAAGCATCAAAAATGTATTTTCTCATTAAATATTGGAATGTGGGGAGTTCCTGTTGTGGCTCAGTGGTAACAAACCCGACTAGTATCCATGTATGCCGGTTCGACCCCTGGTTTGGGAACTTCCGTATGCCACAGTTATGGCTCTAAAAAATCCTCTCTCTCTCTCTCTCTCTCTCTCTCTCTCTCTCGATAATATACACATACACACACACATCCATACGTACATACCTATGTACACATATACATATACATTGGAATTTGGTCTGCCATCGATGAGATGCTCCCTCTTTGTGTGTTGTTCATTTTGTTTTTTGTTTTTTAGGAGTGCACCCTCGGGATATGGAAGTTCCCTGGGCTAGGGGTTGAAGAATCGGAGCTGTAGCTGCTGGCCTGCACCTCAGCCAGAGCTATGCCCTGCCAGATCACCCGATCTGAGCTGAGTGGCCACGTCTGTCACCTACACCTACCTCCCCCTGAATGAAGACGTATTTTCAATACATCTCAAGTGGAGAAAAACTTGCTAAAAATCACTTTATTTGTCATGGAAACCATATCTTCTAGCAGACATGGCACAAAAGCCAGTGTTTATGGTCATCACACCACAGACATCAGAATTCCAAGCTTCTAGGGGTTTCTTGGGGGTGGGGTGGGGTGTGTCCCCAGGGCCTGTGGAAGTTCCATGCCCACCCCTCTGCCACCACCCAGGGATCCTTCGCCCTGGGTGGGTGGGGGGAGGGAGAGGGTATCTCAGCAGAAACGATCTTATCTTACGGGGTTTATGGATGGCTAGAAGCATGTGGTTCTGTTCATCTCATGCTTGAGGTTTCGGTTTTTGCCCTCCTACCTACCCAATGGTCGGCAGATGGAATTCTTCTGGTTTTCTCTGGCCATCCCTCTCCTCGAACTCACGGGTCCAGTTTTTCTCCCACATTTGACTTTTCCGGGAGATCCACAAAAGGAAGCGCCAACCCTTGACATCCACCGACAAGAGATCACCACCCTCTGCCCCTCTTTAGCCCCTTCTCATCCTCATGCCTGCCTGCACACATCGGAGACATTTCCAAGTGCCCAGGAGGATCCTTGGACCCTGACACCTCGAAATCTTCCCTGAGCAGCAGTGCTCGGGACTCAGACCTGGGGTTTATCACGGGCTCCAACCACGACCTTTGGTTTTCCTGGGCTGGGAGATCGGTTTCATGAGATGGAACCGGCTGCGGATTCAGCTTCTGGATCTGGACTGTGAAACGTTGTACAAGACTTTTTTCAAGGCATGACTGTAGGGGAACAAAACCTTGCGGCCCGCCCCCCGCCACATCCCAGATGTCACATGAGCACGGGGAGGAATTCTGTGGAGCTGGAAACAACCATGACCCAAAAGAACACAGGAAGGAATTCCTGTCATGGCGGGGCAGAAACGAATCGGACTAGGAATCACGAGGTGGCAGGTTTGATCCCTGGCCTCGCTCAGGGGTTTAAGGATCTGGCATTTTTCCGCGAGCTGTGGCATAAGGTCTCAGATGTGGCTCGGATCCCGCCGTTGCTGTGGCTGTGGCTCAGGCTAGCAGATGCAGCTCCGATTCAACACCAAGCGTGGGCGCGCGCGCGCGCGCGGGGGGTGGGGGGGAGGCGGGGAGGGAAGCAAACCTCCTAAGAACGACGAAAGTGCAGTTAGGAAACAGAAAATGATGATCCCGGAAGTCCACTTGAATGTGGTTGGGAGACATGCGTAGGACCACACCGCCACCGTGTGAGAGACCAGTGCAAGACAGCTGAACAATACAAAGCGGGGTGGGGGGTGGGGTGCTTGGCGGGGGTTGGAGGAGGAGGAGGAGGAGGAGGAGGTGGGGGGAGACGGCGGCACTGGTGCTGGGCAAAGGTGCCTCTGGGCGAGGACTTTGGTGACCATATTCTCATGGCAGGCTTGAGAGCCCAAAAGATGACATGGTGGAGGCTGAAGTTAAGTTTGGTCAAAAGGAAAACAACCATGAGAAAAGATGCATCCACCCACACCTAGAAAAGATATCGTGCCAGGAATGGGAGCCCTGTTCCAATGGCTCTTCCTGGGATTGTGGGAAATGAATCGATAGCAAGAAGATGCTTTCACATCCATGTCTTCAATGACTCCTGTACTAAGTGCGTCGTGGTTTTGCCAGTTTGGCAGAGTTGTGGAATGTCATCCGGCAATTGCATCTCCCCTGCCCAACCAGCAAGATGGAGTTGTTCTTTTTTTTTTTTTTTTTTTTTTTTCCTGCTGCACTGCCTTTCCTGTGCCAGGGATCGAACTTGAGGCTCAGCTGTGACCTAGGCACAGCGGGAACTCCAAGATGGATTTCTTTTTCCTTCTTTTTCTTTCCTTCCTTCCTTTCTTCCTTTCTTTCTTTTCTCTCTCTCTCTTTCTTTTTCTTTTCTTTCTTTCTTTCTCTTTCCTTCCTTCCTTTCTTCCTTTCTTTCTCCTTTCTTTTTCTTTCTTTCTTTCTTTCTTTCTTTCTTTCTTTCTTTCTTTCTTTCTTTCTTTCTTTCTTTCTTTCTCTCTCTCTATCTTTCTCTTTCCTTCCTTTCTTTCTTTCTCTTTCTTTCTTTCTTTCTTTCTTTCTTTCTTTCTTTCTTTCTTTCTTTCTTTCTTTCTTTCTCTCTCTCTCTCTCTCTCTCTCTCTCTTTCTGGTTTTTTTTGGGGGGGAGCCACACCCGCAGCACATGGAGGTTCCCAGGCTAGGGGTCAATTCGGAGCCTTACCTGCCGGCCTACACCACAGGCACAGCCACGCGGGATCCGAGCCGCGTCTGTGACGGACACCACAGCTCACGGCAATGCCAGATCCTTAACCCAACAAGTGAGCCAGGGATCAAACCTGCAACCTCATGGTTCCTGGTCGGATTTGTTTCCACTACCCCAGGATGGCAATCCTGAGACTTGCAAAGTTTATTGTTTGTTTCGGGTTTTCTCCACCCCCTCTCCCTCCCGTTTCAGCTTTATGTTTTACTTTTTGGCCACACCCACGGGCAGCAAGTGGAAGTTTTTCCTGAGGCAGAGATGGAACCTGCACCACACAGGGGCAACCAGAGCCACCGCGTTGAGAAAGCAGGAGCCTTGACCCTGTTGGTCGTGGGCTTCCTTCTTCTTCTTCTTCTTCTGTTGTTGTTTTTTGGGTTTTTTTTGGGGGGGGGTTGTTTTCCTTTTTTTGTTTTGTTTTGTTTTGTTTTGGATGAGATTTCAGTTCACCCCCCCCCCCCAACACACACACACACTCATAGTGTTGCGTTGTACTTTCCCTCCATTGTGGTTGGTCAGTCATGCTGAAATCCATGTTTCTATGACCTGACCACCAGAGCATTTGCCCCAGGCAGCCATTTGTTCTCTTTGGACTTTGTCTCAGTCTATGCAGAGAGAGATTTTCATTTCCACTTTCCTAGGATCGACTGTATCCTTCTCTCCCTTCCTAAGCTTCTGGGCTTTGCTTGTCTGCTTTTGACAGACCGTCTCCGTCGGTAAGGGTGGCAGGTAAACCGACTCCTGCGTTGTCGTTCTCCGAGAGCTTGCCCGGTTTCGTTTTTGCCAGTCCCCGCCTACCCTCCCACCCTCCCTCTCTCCCTCCCTCCTCCAGCTCCGTGCAGGGAGGTGGGGTGGGGGTGGGGGAGAGAAGAGAAGGTGGAGGGGAACCTGAGATCTCTCTCGCTAGTGCCACCCTCACCGCGCCGGCTTCTCTCTGGAATTCCCAAGCCCAGGAAGGGACATGCTTGGGGGAGCGAGCGCGGCTCCTTCTAGGCAACAGCGAGAACCTCTTCCCAGCTCCTTCCCCGCCGCCGCCGCCGCCGCCGCCGCCGCCGCCGCCGCCGCCGCCCCCCTCTTTCCATCTGCTGCCATCACGCCACGCAGTGCCTTGCCAGGAGGCAGCTCCGCGAGGCAAGCTTCGCGGTCGTGCAGGACGCCTGGCGCCTCGGCCCCGGGAAGAGCTCGGGCATTTGGGTGGCCGGCGCTGTGTCGTTGTGTCGCCGCCGGCCGGCCGGCCTTCCGGATCTGTCCCGGTGACGTTGGTGGCGGTTGTCGCGTGCCATCTAGTGTCCGCTTTTATATCGTCCCTTCCCTCTGCAGCTTTGGGGACCTTCGCGAGGGATGTGACTCAGCCATCCGGCCTGAGTCAGAGTTCCGGGAGGCTGGCGACACTGGCGGCGACAGCTCCGGTGGCTCAGAGGCCTGGGAGTGTCCCTCTCTCACCGGAGATTGGGCCTGCAGGCCTGTGAGGGAGTGACTGTCACCGCGCTCCCCAGGCAGGCTCTGGGGCCGCCTGGCCGGGTCGACCAGCATCCGCTCTTGCCGCTCCGGCCCCGGGGACCGACCAGGCCTGGGCCGGGCCGCCTCCCTAGCGAGGGGAGAGGGTGTGCGGCGCCCGGGACTGCCTGTGCTCGGGTGGCCTGGCCTTGTCCCGGGTCGCCCTTTGGAGCGTGAATGACTCCCGCCTGCGGTCCCTCCAGCCTCTCATCCCCGAAGTGAGGAGCGGCCCGGGTTGTGCGCTGAGGGCGTTGGAGGGCGCGACAGGCTCGGTGGCCGGCACGCTTGTTTCCCGGTCGTCATGCCGGCATGGGCCCCTCCCCGCCTGCCCCCCGACTGATGGCTACCGCCGGCCCGTGCGGAGTCGTACTCACGAGGTCTAGACCGGCACAAGACGTGAGGGGTGGAGCGGAAAGGGTGGCTCGGGCCCCGGCGCCTTCCTTCGCGGGGTCCGTTCGTCGGAGGCGCCTCCGTGGAAACATTTTTTTTTCCAAGTCCTGATGGATCCGGAGACGGTGGACGGTACCCCGCCGGCCCCCTGCTCCCGGGTGTGGCCGGGAAGGGTGCACCTGGGCCTGAGGCGTGCCCATGTAGGGTCCCGGTCGTTGGACAAGACTTCGTTTCCCACGCTCTCATTTCCCGCCCCCCGCCCTCGGAGTGTTTCCCTGTCGGTCGGTCGATCGGTCGGGAGGTGGGGACCGGCCTGAGCTGGATGGTGTGTCCTGGATTTTGGGGGAGCCAAGTCCCCGTCTGGAGCTCCGGACAGACCGATACCTGCCCGCGTGGGCAAGCCGGGAAGGGCTTCCCCGGCTGGCCGGCCGGCTCCACCTCCTTCATGTCCCTGTCCCTTCCTTGCGGTCACGCTCCCCGGGTCGACCAGATGGCTCTGAGAGCGCTGGGTCTGGCGACTCTAGGGCAGGGCTGGGGGACAAGTGTCCGGATGGGGGTTCCGGGGATACCCCCACGTCCTGTGGGTGGGCCCCGCTGCTGGGCATGGACATTTTTCGCGGCCGAAATACGCCTTTTCTGTCACCAGGTAGATGCTGACACGATCCTCTTCAGCGCCTGTCGCTGGAGACCTTGGGCCTCTGGATGCACGTGGGGGGCTTTGGGCTTTCGGCTGCTGTCCAAGGCCTGACCCTGCCCTTTGCACCCCGCGTGGGGGCCGCTCGCCTGGGCCTGTGCGCCGGCTCTCACTTGTGCATCCAGCTGGCCCGTGCTGCGGTGTCTCCTCCGGTCTCTGGCTGACCCGAGGGCGGCAGGGCGCGTGGCCCTGTGGGGTCTTCTAC
This sequence comes from Sus scrofa, assembly GCF_054392235.1. NCBI lineage: Eukaryota > Metazoa > Chordata > Mammalia > Artiodactyla > Suidae > Sus > Sus scrofa. Next base: position 40,152,755 of record NC_139392.1, read on the forward strand.
CCTGTGTGCCTCCCTGCTGCGGGCACCCGGCGGCTCGGCTGGGACAACCCCACCCTGTTGGCTCCGTGCCACGTGTCAGGCGTTCTCCCTCCCGGGGTTGTCAGCCGCTGTCTCTCCCCTGAGAGAGGAAGGGGAGGAGGAGGAGGAGGAGGGGGTGCCGGTGAAGCTGAAGCAGGCCCCCGTGGTGATTGTCTTTGCTGGCCCTCCCTCCCCTCTTCTGGGCTCTTCCCTGGCTCTGCCAGGACTGATCGATGTGGTGATGTGGCGCTCTCCTGGGCTTGGGCTTAAGCCGCGCCAGATGAGGGACGGCCGCTCATGGTGAGCTGGGCCGCGCCTCTCATTCTGTCGCGGGCCCCTCGCTGCTCCTCCCCCACCTGCGGGTGGTGTGGGGGAAGGCAGGGGTGCGGCCTCCAGCCTGACCTCTGGTCTCCCGCCCTGCTGCCTTCGGGTGTCAGTCGGGGGGGGGGGGCCTGGGTCCTTTGGGACGCAGCAGGCATTCTCGCTTTGCCGCCTTGGCGTGTGCCTTGCGAGCGGTCCCTCCCCAAAGTGGGGGGGAGGCCTCCCTCGCTGCCATGCTTCGCATCCCTGCGGGTGCGTGAGCGTGCCTCCCCTGGTCCTCTGTGGTGCCCCTGGAGTACTCCGGGTTGCCTGTCAGATGCCCGAGGCCGAGCGGTGGTGTCGTTTTCCTCTCCCAGCGGTGAGTCCCCTCGGGTCCCCACTGTGGTGGTGGCGTGCCCCACGAGCAGCTTCCTAAAGCTCAGGGGAGGGGGTCGAGACGGTAAGGCAGGGGAAGCTTGTGTCCCCTCCCCGGGAGGGGCTCAGGTGGACCCCTTGTCATGGGTCTCCCTCACTGTGTGCCAGTGAGGGCAGCCCTTGGCCCTTGAGCGGCACGCCCCATGCTTCTCCCTTGACCGGGAAGGCTGCATGTGGTCGTGAGAGCGACCGCGGTGGGCCGGGAGATGTGAAGGGGGGGTCCCCGTCTGGCTTTCCGGACGTGGCACCCCTCCACCCACGTGGAAAAGTCTGAAAGGCAAGCCTGGTGGCAGCACAGACTCTTGCTCTCCCGGCTCTGACCGTGGACGCTCACATGGGCTGTGTGCTTTACCCATACCGCAGACCCCCCCCCTTCTGACTTCCCACTTTTTGGGAGTGTTCCCACTCCCGTGGGTCCCCGAAGGGGCGAACGATGGTGTGGGGGGCACGACGCGCCCTCGGTGAGAAAGCCTTCTCTAGCGATCTGAGAGGGGGGCCTTGGGGTACCTGGACCCCCCAGCCGCCGCCCCTCTGAAGTGTGCAAGGCAGTAGCTGCCGGTGCTACTTGCCACAGCGTGTGGGCAAGAGCCGCCCTCGCGCGAGGGGTGCGCTGGCCCCCGCGGTGGGGGCCAAGCGCTGCTCTTTTGCCTAATGCGGCCTGTACCTCCCCCCTCCGAGTTGGGGGAGGGTCACGCCGGGCCGGGCCGGGTTTTGGCATCCAGCGCCGGGCTGTGTGCTGCGTGGGCACGTGGTGCCCCTCCCCTTGGAAGGGGAAGTGGAGGAGGGGGATGCGCCCCGTCCCCCGGCGGCCTCTGCCCCTGCCTCCCCCGCTGCGAGCCGCCTGTCGGTTCTTCCCGCACTCGCCTGGGGTCGCAGCTGGTGGTGTGGAGGTGGTGAGCGAGCATGGTTCGGGCCGCCTCGCTCAGGAGCGTTTCCCCCAGGCGTCAGGCCCTGGAGGGTGGACTAGGTGAAGGACGGATGAGATGAGGGTGGAAAGATGGACGGATGGGTGAGATGAGGCGGACGAGCCCCCCCCCCACGTGGCAGGGGGGGGGAAGCCTTTGCACATGGGGCCCTGGTGGTGGGGCCGGGTCGTGGAGTGCTCTGGGGCGACTGAGGCCGCCTGGTGTCCCAGGTGTCATGGGACTGCCCTCGTGTGTGTGGTGGTGTGACCCCGTGCTGGTTTGCCTGGCGTGCCTGGGTCCTTTCTCCTCTCCCTGGGCAGGCACCCGCGTCCCTGCCTCACAGCCCTTGCCCCGTGTGCATTGCCGCCCTTCCCCGGTGCTGCCGGCCCTCCCCCTGCCCCGAACAGGTGACCGCCCTGCCTTGCCTGTGCCATGTCTCTCTCCCTCCCGCCCCCGTGTCAACCGGGGACCTGAAATGGCCTCACCTCGTGTGGGTGTCACCCCCTGGCCGCCGTGGCCGGGCGGGTGTCCCTGGGTGATGTGCTTCTCGGGTGTCCCCCTGTGCGCGGGGGGGTGGGGGAAGAGGGT
>NC_139392.1:40167500-40185000 GCF_054392235.1 Sus scrofa
TCCCCTCTGGCCTAGTGATTTCCTTCTTCTCTATTGAAATCAAACACGTCCCAGCACTTGGGTGCATAGCATTTTATTTGGCCCGCGCCGCCCCGCCGCCCTTGCCGCGACAACGTTGCTGTCCCTGTATTAGGACGGTGAGGAGGTTCTTGTTGGTCTTCGGATGGCCGCACCCACGGTCTATGGAGCTTCCCAGGCTAGGGGTCGAACTGGTGTTACGGCTGCTGGCCTACGCCCGAGCCGCAGCCGTGCCGGATCTGAGCCTCGTCTCAACCCCCTGCGTGAGGCGAAGGATGGAGCCCGCAACCTCATGGTCCCTAGTCAGATTCGTTTCCTCTGTGCCACGAGGGAAAGTCCTGAATCAACGATGCACGGATTTAGGACGCTATGGAGGGATGCATTGGCCGGCCCCAGGTCATATGGGGTTCCGGAGCCAGGGATCCGATCCAAGTCCCAGCTGTGGCAACGTGATTACTTGAAAGAGGACCCTTTAAAGCCGGGGTGGGGGTGGCGGGAGGGGATGACACTGCATGCCATGGAGGCGCTCACCTGTCCTTTTTGTGGACACCTTTTCCGCGGTGGTGACAATGGATGCCCTGGCTGCCGTTCGGAAATGAAAGGTGAAGGCCAAGGTCCACGGTCCGTGGTCGGCGTGGTTCGTCTTCAAGGCCACGGATGAAGAAACGGGCTCCAGGAGGAAAGAGTCCAGGCCTTATGCCTGCCCTGCCTGGAGAATCCATGTCGCCACACAGCGATCCATCCCGATGCGTTCGTTGGTCCTGCGACGCCCCCTGCCGTAAGCTGCTTTTTATAGTCTCCGAAAAGGTCCGCCAGATGGCTCCCGGGGTGGGCCTGGGACGACCAAGTTCGGGGCCGGAAGAGGCCACTTCCAAGTGGGGGAGGAGTTACAAGTGGGTGGCAGACCTGAAGATAACCTGGAGGGGAGGAAAAAGGAGGGGAACCGTGACCGACCGAGCGAGCCGGAGGGGAGGGGAGGGGAGGGGAGGGGAGGGACGATGGGATGGCACCATCGGGAGTCCTGCTCAAAGAATTGGAGCCTCCTTGAGACATGCGACCACATCCATCATTCCAGAGGGAATGGAAGCGTCTTCCCCATGGTTGTACAATGATACATGTCCTTCAGAGTCCCTGAGAAAAAAAGGAATACAAGGCAAGATTTTGTCCGTGGAGGGAAGGGGGGGGGGGGGAGAACAGAGGCTCCAGACTTTGGATCTCTTGGCACAGGGGCCTCCTGCGCCGTATGGAAAGGACTGTTCCTAGGGTGCTCTCAGAATGGGATTTCTGGGTCCCACGAACCTTGTGTGTTGGACAAAGAGGCAGAAAGAGGGGTTCCCGGCTGGAAAGCCCAAACCACAGCTCTTCAGATGGGTAGGGAAGGGCAGACAGACTTCCGGCCCCAAGCAGTGATCTGGACCTCCAGAGGCCTTAGGACGACTTCACTGAGAACACGCAGAATACGACCCAGCCACAGCGTCCTCTATACCTAGCTCTGTTTCACTTTCTCTGTCTCTCTCCCCTCCTCCTCTTTCTCCCTCTGATTCTGCCTCTCACTGTCTGCCTATCCTCCGTCCCTCCCTGTCTGTCTCTGTCTCTCTCCCTCACAAGCACACCAAAGCGGGTCCCCCCCCCCCCCCCGGAAAGGACGGATGTGAGACGGACACCCTCTTCTTCCCGTCTTGAAAGCAGGAGAAAAACCTTCCTCTAGAAGCCCAAGTTCAAAGCCAGCTGTTTCAAGGAACGTCTGCCTCTGGCAAGGGGGAGGGGGAGGGCGAGGGGGAGGGCGAGGGGGCGGCCTGGAGGCAGCCTGGAGCACCCACGGCATGCATTCAGAAACCTCGTGCATCTCTCTTCCGGTGCTATCTTTTGGGGGCACGTGGTACTCTTGGGCAAGTCCTCCGAACGATAGTGGAAACAAACATCTGTCTTCTCTCCCACACCTGATGAATGCAGACAGACACACTGGAAGAGCACCCACCCCCCCTTTTCCCCCAAAGGACTCTTGTCACTGTACAGACGGGGGGGGGGGGGGGGGGGGCGGCACGGGGGTGTCACACGCAGTCTTGGTGGCTCGTCTATGTTTCCAATCCGCCCAGGCAGTGCAGGCGGCCACCACTGCTGCTGCCACCTCTCACCGATCGTTCATCCTGTCCGTCAGTGCTATGACAGCACTAAGCTCTTCAGGGAGAAAATGCTCCCTGCCTTTCCTCTCGGAGGGCACACTGAGGGCACCCACTCCCATTAACAAAGTTTATTCACCTTGACAGGAAGAAAAGAGCTTGGGGTTTCTCACACCGCTGCAGATGACACTTTCCTACCGACTCTGGAATTCTCTTGCTCATTCTCCGGTGGGCCCGCCCCCCCCATTTCAGGAGAGGGTGTTTGGTTCTGGGTTGGGGTGCGTGTGTGTGCGCGCGTGTGTGTGTGCGTGTGGGTGTGTGTGTCTGGGTGTGTCTGTGTCTTGCTTTTTCATTTTATTGGAATACAGTTGACTGACAAAGTTGTATGAACTTACAGGGTTGTTTCTGGGTGTTCGTCATGGCAGTGAAAGGAAACACCAGGATTTCCCTAGAAAGCCATCCCGTTCACCTGATCGGTGGCGTGAAGGACATTCACATCCTCCTTGAGTTTCGCATTTGAAAGTGAGGGGCGGGTGCGTGCAGCAGGTCCCCCCCCACCCCACCCCGCGCCCCGAACGTGCCTCCCGCAGTGGCACTAGGAGTGTGTGCAATGAAAGGGACAGGACACCAGACACCAGAGGACCATTCTGACCCTCCTTTCCTTCTCTCTTCGGAAAGCAGGAAATAAATCTCTTGGGTGAAAGAAAAGTGTGCTCCCTGCCACGAAATTTGGGGGGGGGGGGTGTCGGGTTGGCGATAAGGACTTCACTGCTCCCATGGCTCCTGCAATGTTCACGAATCCTCCAAATCCTCAAGGCAAGATGGTTCACAACCAATACATGAGCGAGCTGTCAGAGACACCAGGGACTGAAACACTCCGTATTAGGGAGGGGTCCTCACTCACTTTCATGCAAAGGCAGCGACAACAGCAGCCTTTTCAAAGATGGCTGCAGGCAAGAGGGTGGGGGAGATGATGGAGAAAGTGGTGGTGGCGGCGGCGGCGGCGGCGGCGGCGGCGGCGTGGCAGACTTGGATCACGTCCATTATGTTCATTCAACAAACAGTCGGGGCGACGGGAGAATGGCCGCTTGGTGGTCTGTGTTTCTCCAGGCTCCCTGACCCACTCCCTGCCCCACACCCCCAACCCCCCACACCCCCTTGGACATGGGCAGGAAGGTTTCTAGAGAAGGCAGTGCCTGACCTGCCGGCTCTGTCACCCTGGGGGGAGAACATTTCGGAGAGTCGCCAGAGGCTTCAGACTTCCTACCCCTCTCCCTCCCCCACTCTGAACCCTGGTAACTAGACTTCATTCAACCGACACTTAGGATGGGTCATCCAACTGTTCTCTCATGAAGGAAGGAAGGAAGGAAGGAAGGTGGGTCGGTGGGTAGGTGGGTGTGTTTTCTGCGTGGGGTGAAGCCTTCCCTCCCTCGATGCAAGCCTGATATCCTCACCTGTCACAGAGACTGGACCCCTAAAAAACTACTGTGTCCGGTTTTCTCCCATTTAGGGGGTTCCAGAGTGTGTGTGCGTGCGTGCGCGTGTGCGTGCGTGCGTGCGCGTGCGTGTGCGTGTGCGTGTGCGTGTGTGTGTGTGTGTGTGTGTGTTTTGAGGGCCACACCCACGGCATATGGAGGTTCCCAGATGACGGATCGAATCGGAGGCTTTAGCTGCTGGCCTCCTACACCACAGAAACAGGAATGCCAGGTCCGAGCCGCGTCTGGGACCAACACCACAGCTCACGGCAACACTGGATCCTTTACCCACTGAGCGAGGTGGACAGGGATCGAACCTGCAACCTCATGGTTCCTGGTCGGATTCATTTCCACTGCGCCATGGCGGGAACTCTGCTTTGTGGTTTTGGCGTTTGGATTCCAGAAGGTGGCGTAGGGGTCCCTGTTCGTCATCTATTGGATAGAGACTCGTGTGTGTATATGTTCATCCCATCCTCCTCATGGATCCCTCTCCCCCGCCCTCATGATTTCTTTTTCCCCCTCTGCTTTTTAGGGCTGCCCTCGTGGCATATGGAAGTTCCCAAGCGAGGGGTTGAATCGGAGCTACGGCTGCTGGCCTACGCCACAGGCACAGCCATGTGGGATCCGAGCCGCGTCTGCGACCGACACCACAGCTCACGGCACTGCCTGCCGGATCCTTACCGCCCCCCTGAGCGAGGCCAGGGATCGAACCCACACCCTTCCCTGCAAAGGTTCCTCGTCGGATGCGCTTCCATGGTGCCACGACAGGAACTCCCCCGTGATGGTTTTTTTTCACGCTGGTGTTCCCACCAACAAGGAAGGAATGGCCCAATATTCTGGAATCACCTAGAGGGGAAAAGACGCTGAAAAAGAAAGAACGGAGGGATAGATGGATGTAGATGGATCACTGAATCCCCTTGACTGTACACCTGAAACGAACACAACATTGTAAGCAAGCCCACTGTACGCCGAGCTAAAGCAACAACAACAACCAACAACCACAACAAACTTACATCTTAAAAAAAAAAAAAAAAAAAAAAAAGAAGATGTCCCCTGCAGTTCCCATCAGGGCTCAGCGGTAATGAACCCGACTAGGATCCGTGAGGATGTGGGTTCGATCCCTCCCCTGGCCTCGCTTGGTGGGTTAAGGATCCCGTGTTGCTGTGGCGGTGGGGTAGGCCCGCAGCTACAGTTCTGATTCGACCGTGAGTCTGGGAACTTCCATAGGGCTGGGGCGTGGGCGTTAAAAAAAGATATACTATATGCATACTATATACATATGTAGGAGTTCCCGTCATGGCTGGACGAATCCGACTAGGAGGCCTGAGGGTGCGGGTTCGATCCCTGGCCTCGCTCGTTGGGTTCAGGATCGGGTGTTGCCGTGAGCTCTGGTGTAGGTCGCAGACAGGGCTCGGATCCCGCGTTGTGCTGGCTCTGGTGTAGGCCGGTGGCTACGGCTCCGATTGGACCCCTAGCCTGGGAACCTCCATGTGCCATGGGTGCAGCCCTAGAAACAGAAAATAACTACGTGTGTGTGTCTGTGTGTGTGTGTGTGTGTCTGTGTGTGTGTGTGTGTGTGTGTGTGTGTGTGTGCGTGTGTCTGTGTGTGTCTGTGTGTGTGTGTATACAGATAGATATAGATATACAGATATAGATATAGATATATCACCTACCTAAAGGCCCAGGACTAGAGAAAGCATTGGGTCATTAGGATCTAAGAATCTTCTCCCCGCCCCCCAAATCCATCCATCCAACCCACCCTCCCTCCCTCTCTCCATCTTTCACTTTTCCTGATAAAGACAAAGGGACAAAAATTGTTTGTTTGTTTGTTTCTTTGTTTGTTCGTTTCTTTCTCAAAAGATGTACATCTACTTTGTAACTTATACCTCTGTCAGAGGGATGGAGAATCCTTGACCTTTTCCTCCCTACCCAAATCCTTCCAGAAGTCAGAAACTCAGTGGCTGGAAAACTGGACTGGATCCTGAAGTTTTTCCAGTTGCCTTCCATCTCTGGCTACAACTCTCTTCATGAGCGTTTCCCATTTTCTCCCACCCTTTGGACCTGGCATCCTTGTGGATGAGAACACGTATCGCTTGTCCCGAGGCCCTGAAAACGGAAGCTAGTGGAGTCCCTCGATGAACACATCAGAGAAATGGTCTCTGAGAGTGTCTCTGAGAGTGAAACCATCACCCTGTGTTCATTTCTCTAAGAGCCCCTCGGAAAGTTGGCCCCAACACCTGACGGCATTCTCAGAGGGGCCTTTCAAAAGACTGAAGGGGCGTTCCCGTCATGGCTCCGTGGTTAACGAATCCGACTAGGAACCGTGAGGTTGCGGGTTCGATCCCTGCCCTCACTCAGTGGGTTAAGGATCCAGCGTTGCCGTGAGCTGTGGTGTCGGTCGCAGACACGGCTCGGATCCCACGTTGCTGTGGCTCTGGCGTAGGCTGGCAGCTATGGCTCCGATTCGACCCCTAGCCTGGGAACCTCCATATGCCATGGGAGCGGCCCAAGAAATGGCAAAAAGACAAAACAAACAAACAAACAAACAAACCGACAAAACAAAAGACTGAAGGGACTTTCCCCTCTCCCTCTCTCTTCCCTCTGTCTCACTCACTGTCTCTGTCTGTCTCTCTGTGTCTCTCTCACACGCACACGCACACACACACAGAGTCACCGGCTCCGTTCTTCATATGTAACAGTTTGAAAGTTCCAGGAAAGGTTGGCAGCCCAAACCGGCCTTGGTACTCCAGCTCCAATTAAGTCTCAGAGACAGAGTTTTGGGGTGAAGCATAAAGAACAGCTTTATTGCTTTGCCAGGCTAAGGAGGCCACAGCAGGCTAAGGACCTCAAAACTGTGTCCTCCCTTGAGAGGGGATAGCAAGGGGTTCTATAGGTTTAGCTTAATGGTAGGCATGGGGGTGGCGGAGCTGTCTAGAAGCATCAGGGTGCTTGCATTCTTCTCCCTGGATAGGAGATTAGGATAGACCATTTCAAAGTCATCAAGGCTGGAGTCAGGTGGTCCATGGAATGTTTCCAGTGTCTTTGGGGTTATGGCATTTTGACCTTCTCTCTGGAGTGAAGATTGCTCATCCACGGGGCGGGCGTGGGGCGGGGGGTGGGGGGGGGTCGCAATCCTTAGGGAGTGTTTCAAGGGTAGAGAAAACACCAGGTTCACTACAACTCTGACTCGACAGTAGTCATTAGTCATAAGTTCGTGGGCCAAGGCAAGCCATAACCTAACGGAGACTATTTCAAAGTAGCTTTTAGCTGTAACAATGTCTCTGGCTCCAACACACCAGCACTCCGGGGCTTGAGCTTGGTTTCAGTTTCAGAGGAGGGAACTCTGGCTCCAAGGATTAACCCCTTCGTTCCTTTGGTTTCTGTGGGCCTGGTTCGGGGAGCCCATCCACATCACCGCCTTTTGAGAGGCCATCTGACAACTGTTTCACCAAAGCGACGTCATCTCAAAACAAGGAAACCAGTTCCATGAAATGGAGGATCTCTCCCTCCCTCTCCCTCCCTCTCCTTCTCACTCTCCTCTACCCACAGCTCATGGCAACGTGGGATTCGTAACCCAGTGAGCGAGGCTGAGCATGGAACCTGCCACCTCATGGTTCCTAGTTGCATTTATTTCCACTTCTGCACCACGATGGGACCTCCCCAGCACAGTTTTTCACACGTGAAGTTTCCCGGGACGTCTCGGAGGAGGCGGACCCCAAACGTGTCTCCATGCCCTATGTGGGTGATTCCTGTGAGGTAAAATGACTTAAGGACCGGCCCACACAAAAGGGACACTCTGGCCCTCCTTTCTGGCCCCCAGACAGCAGGAGATGAAAATCTCCTCCTCGTGCAAAGGAAGATGGCAAGTGAAGATGTCCATTCCCACACCAAGGCCAACATGCTCCAGAAGTTTTGCGGGGTTTCCCGGGTTGGGAAATGGCGGGGGCTCCTTTGGCCTGACACGAGGCGAGTTTCGTGCACACATCCTCCCCCACCCCCCTCCATGCAGTCTGCGAGGGGCAGCCTGAGGGTAGGGAAATTGGGGAAAGGGGGGAAAAAAAACACTTTCCCTAAAGAGAAGCTCCAGGAAAAGTCACCACCTCTGACTTGACTGGAGAGTTTCTGCATTTGAATGAAGTGATTGAACCCAGGCCCTGAGGCCTGGATCTTCCTGATCTCCCCTCCCCCCCTTCCCGGGCGTGAGTCCAGGCGATTTGGGAAGCGAGAGGCGGCGCAGCAGGGATGGCGGCCGGGGGTGGGGGGTGGGGCGGGCAGCTGGGGCCGGGAGTGGGGGGGTGCGGGACTAATGAACCAGCGCCTGCCTGCATGCCTGCCTGCCTGCCTGCCTGCCTGCCTGCCTGCCTGCTTGCCTGCCTGCCTGAACGAGCCCCTCCCCTCCCCCCCCACCCCCTCCCCACACCCACCCGCCTGAGGGCAGGGATGGGGCCTGAGAGCTAAGGGAAACTTCTTTGCTAGCTACTTGTCAGGGAGTGATCCCAGCTCAAAGTCCCTTTGCTTATTTCGGAACAAGGTCTGAGTCTCAGCTAGTACAGAGTTTCTGAATGTCTCGGCACATGGACTGGCCTGCACCAAACAAGCAGACAGGAAGAAAAATGAACACACAGAAATCCAGCTGGTCTCCTTCTCCCAGAGTCTCTCTTGGAGAAATTACCTTAAGCTCAGTGACTTTGCCCCGTCTCCCTCTGGTGCAAAGCCATCCCTGGAGGAGCCAGGTCTTACATGAGCAGGGCAGGGCAGGGCAGCACCACCCAGGTGAGCTGGAGAGTGGAGAGTCAAGTTGATAGATACCCCAAATGTGGCTGGCCAGGGGTCTGGGCTAGCATTCCGTGTGAACTCACACACCCAGGCACCTAGCACCGATTTCCCCATGTTCTTCCGACCCTGATTCTCACTCTTCTTCTGTCCCCCCCCCCCCCCCTTCCTTCGGCTTTTTGCCTTTTCTAGGGCCGCTCCTGCGGCATATGGAAGTTCCCCTGCCAGGGGTCCAATCGGAGCTGTAGCCGCTGGCCTGCACCAGACCCACAGCAACGCGGGATCTGAGCCACGTCTGCAACCTGCACCACAGCTCACGGCAATGCTGGATCCTTAACCCACTGAGCAAGGCCAGGGATGGAACCTGCAACCTCATGGTTCCTAGTCAGATTCATTAACCACTGAGCCACAATGGGAACTCTGACTCTCCCTCTTCCCTGCCTGATACCTTAAGAGCCTGATCGTTTGTGGGGAAATGAAATCCCAGCTGGCAAGAGCCACCTTATCTTCCCAGCACACGAGAAAAGAATAGGCGCAGGCTCACATCCATCTTATGTTTCTATGCCTTGCCCTGGCCCCACCGTTTCAGAAAGCTGTGTCCCTCCACCTGTCAAAAGCCAAAGCCCAGGAGTTCCCGTCGTGGAATAGTGGAAAGGAATCCAACCAGGAACCATGAGGTTGCAGGTTCGATCCCAGGCCTTCCACAGTGGGTTTAGGATCTGGTGGCATCACCTTGCGCTGCGGTGTAGGTTGCAGACGCAGCTTGGATCTGATGGTGCTTGTGACTGTGGCATACACCCCAGCAGTTGTAGGTCTGATTCGGCCCCTAGCCCGGGAACCTCCATATGATGGGGGGAGGGGGGGGGGGGAGGCTGCAGCCAAAGCCCAAGGAAGAAAGACAATCAGAATGTTGCGTGGAACTCCTGGAGACTTAACAACCACCACCAGTCATGACCATGGCTGTCAACCGACACCAGAGCCAAAGAAATGTCGGATCAAATAGGAACCTGCCACTTACACCAGTACTCACCACAATGCAGGACCACAAAAACAAAGGAACAAGAAACCAAAACTAAATAATTGCCCAGGAGCAGCAGGTGCAGGAAAAGCATGCTGACTCTCACCCCCCAGAAGCCAGAGGTAACCTATTTATCACCCCACACGCACACACCTCAGCACCACCAGCACCAGCACCCCCCCCCCCCACCCCAGGATCGAATCTGCATCCTCGTGGGTGCTCCTCAGCTTTGTTACCAATGAGCCACAATGGGATCTCCCCAATCCAGGTTTTTATGTTTCTTTTTTTTTTTTTTTTCCCCTTGCTTTCTTCGGGTGGCACTCACGGCACACGGAGGTTCCCAGGCTAGGGAATCAGAGCTTGAGCCACTGGCCTACACCACAGACACAGCAACACCAGGTCCGATCTGTGTCTGCAACCTACACCACAGTTCAGGGCAATGCCAGATCTTTCACCCACTGAGCGAGGCCAGGGATCAAACCAGCACTCTCATGGATGCTACTCAGATTCCTACCTGCTGAGTCACAATGGGAACTCCACTAAATACATAAATTTTTTCAAAGAGAGAGAGAGAGGGAGAGTGTGTGTGTGTGTGTGTGTGTGTGTGTGTGTGTGTGTGAGAGAGAGAGAGAGAGAGGTCTGGTATCACTTGGGGAAAAATAAAATTATGCTTGGAGAAAAATACCTGTCCCTAGAGATCATTCACAATGGCTTGTTCTGCCTGTTCATTTCTCTCTTTCTTCCCTTTTCTTTTTTCCTTCCTTTTCTTTTCCTTTCGCATCTGTCTGTGCCGTGTGTGTGTGTGTGTGTGTGTGTGTGTGTGTGTGTGTGTGTGTGTGTGTGTGTGTGTGTGTGTGTAGTCTTCTTTTAGGGCTTCACATGTGCCATTTTGTAGGTTCCCAGGTTAGGGGTCAATGCTAGTCGGGTTCGTTTCCACCGAGCCACAACGGGAATTCCTGCCTTGTGCTTCTTTATCTTTGCTCTGTTACTAGGTGCTAGGGATTCCTTTTTGTTAAGTCCAGTCACTTAAATAAGGGTGTTTGCAGGGTTGCCTAAAGCATCAAAAATGTATTTTCTCATTAAATATTGGAATGTGGGGAGTTCCTGTTGTGGCTCAGTGGTAACAAACCCGACTAGTATCCATGTATGCCGGTTCGACCCCTGGTTTGGGAACTTCCGTATGCCACAGTTATGGCTCTAAAAAATCCTCTCTCTCTCTCTCTCTCTCTCTCTCTCTCTCTCGATAATATACACATACACACACACATCCATACGTACATACCTATGTACACATATACATATACATTGGAATTTGGTCTGCCATCGATGAGATGCTCCCTCTTTGTGTGTTGTTCATTTTGTTTTTTGTTTTTTAGGAGTGCACCCTCGGGATATGGAAGTTCCCTGGGCTAGGGGTTGAAGAATCGGAGCTGTAGCTGCTGGCCTGCACCTCAGCCAGAGCTATGCCCTGCCAGATCACCCGATCTGAGCTGAGTGGCCACGTCTGTCACCTACACCTACCTCCCCCTGAATGAAGACGTATTTTCAATACATCTCAAGTGGAGAAAAACTTGCTAAAAATCACTTTATTTGTCATGGAAACCATATCTTCTAGCAGACATGGCACAAAAGCCAGTGTTTATGGTCATCACACCACAGACATCAGAATTCCAAGCTTCTAGGGGTTTCTTGGGGGTGGGGTGGGGTGTGTCCCCAGGGCCTGTGGAAGTTCCATGCCCACCCCTCTGCCACCACCCAGGGATCCTTCGCCCTGGGTGGGTGGGGGGAGGGAGAGGGTATCTCAGCAGAAACGATCTTATCTTACGGGGTTTATGGATGGCTAGAAGCATGTGGTTCTGTTCATCTCATGCTTGAGGTTTCGGTTTTTGCCCTCCTACCTACCCAATGGTCGGCAGATGGAATTCTTCTGGTTTTCTCTGGCCATCCCTCTCCTCGAACTCACGGGTCCAGTTTTTCTCCCACATTTGACTTTTCCGGGAGATCCACAAAAGGAAGCGCCAACCCTTGACATCCACCGACAAGAGATCACCACCCTCTGCCCCTCTTTAGCCCCTTCTCATCCTCATGCCTGCCTGCACACATCGGAGACATTTCCAAGTGCCCAGGAGGATCCTTGGACCCTGACACCTCGAAATCTTCCCTGAGCAGCAGTGCTCGGGACTCAGACCTGGGGTTTATCACGGGCTCCAACCACGACCTTTGGTTTTCCTGGGCTGGGAGATCGGTTTCATGAGATGGAACCGGCTGCGGATTCAGCTTCTGGATCTGGACTGTGAAACGTTGTACAAGACTTTTTTCAAGGCATGACTGTAGGGGAACAAAACCTTGCGGCCCGCCCCCCGCCACATCCCAGATGTCACATGAGCACGGGGAGGAATTCTGTGGAGCTGGAAACAACCATGACCCAAAAGAACACAGGAAGGAATTCCTGTCATGGCGGGGCAGAAACGAATCGGACTAGGAATCACGAGGTGGCAGGTTTGATCCCTGGCCTCGCTCAGGGGTTTAAGGATCTGGCATTTTTCCGCGAGCTGTGGCATAAGGTCTCAGATGTGGCTCGGATCCCGCCGTTGCTGTGGCTGTGGCTCAGGCTAGCAGATGCAGCTCCGATTCAACACCAAGCGTGGGCGCGCGCGCGCGCGCGGGGGGTGGGGGGGAGGCGGGGAGGGAAGCAAACCTCCTAAGAACGACGAAAGTGCAGTTAGGAAACAGAAAATGATGATCCCGGAAGTCCACTTGAATGTGGTTGGGAGACATGCGTAGGACCACACCGCCACCGTGTGAGAGACCAGTGCAAGACAGCTGAACAATACAAAGCGGGGTGGGGGGTGGGGTGCTTGGCGGGGGTTGGAGGAGGAGGAGGAGGAGGAGGAGGTGGGGGGAGACGGCGGCACTGGTGCTGGGCAAAGGTGCCTCTGGGCGAGGACTTTGGTGACCATATTCTCATGGCAGGCTTGAGAGCCCAAAAGATGACATGGTGGAGGCTGAAGTTAAGTTTGGTCAAAAGGAAAACAACCATGAGAAAAGATGCATCCACCCACACCTAGAAAAGATATCGTGCCAGGAATGGGAGCCCTGTTCCAATGGCTCTTCCTGGGATTGTGGGAAATGAATCGATAGCAAGAAGATGCTTTCACATCCATGTCTTCAATGACTCCTGTACTAAGTGCGTCGTGGTTTTGCCAGTTTGGCAGAGTTGTGGAATGTCATCCGGCAATTGCATCTCCCCTGCCCAACCAGCAAGATGGAGTTGTTCTTTTTTTTTTTTTTTTTTTTTTTTCCTGCTGCACTGCCTTTCCTGTGCCAGGGATCGAACTTGAGGCTCAGCTGTGACCTAGGCACAGCGGGAACTCCAAGATGGATTTCTTTTTCCTTCTTTTTCTTTCCTTCCTTCCTTTCTTCCTTTCTTTCTTTTCTCTCTCTCTCTTTCTTTTTCTTTTCTTTCTTTCTTTCTCTTTCCTTCCTTCCTTTCTTCCTTTCTTTCTCCTTTCTTTTTCTTTCTTTCTTTCTTTCTTTCTTTCTTTCTTTCTTTCTTTCTTTCTTTCTTTCTTTCTTTCTTTCTCTCTCTCTATCTTTCTCTTTCCTTCCTTTCTTTCTTTCTCTTTCTTTCTTTCTTTCTTTCTTTCTTTCTTTCTTTCTTTCTTTCTTTCTTTCTTTCTTTCTCTCTCTCTCTCTCTCTCTCTCTCTCTTTCTGGTTTTTTTTGGGGGGGAGCCACACCCGCAGCACATGGAGGTTCCCAGGCTAGGGGTCAATTCGGAGCCTTACCTGCCGGCCTACACCACAGGCACAGCCACGCGGGATCCGAGCCGCGTCTGTGACGGACACCACAGCTCACGGCAATGCCAGATCCTTAACCCAACAAGTGAGCCAGGGATCAAACCTGCAACCTCATGGTTCCTGGTCGGATTTGTTTCCACTACCCCAGGATGGCAATCCTGAGACTTGCAAAGTTTATTGTTTGTTTCGGGTTTTCTCCACCCCCTCTCCCTCCCGTTTCAGCTTTATGTTTTACTTTTTGGCCACACCCACGGGCAGCAAGTGGAAGTTTTTCCTGAGGCAGAGATGGAACCTGCACCACACAGGGGCAACCAGAGCCACCGCGTTGAGAAAGCAGGAGCCTTGACCCTGTTGGTCGTGGGCTTCCTTCTTCTTCTTCTTCTTCTGTTGTTGTTTTTTGGGTTTTTTTTGGGGGGGGGTTGTTTTCCTTTTTTTGTTTTGTTTTGTTTTGTTTTGGATGAGATTTCAGTTCACCCCCCCCCCCCAACACACACACACACTCATAGTGTTGCGTTGTACTTTCCCTCCATTGTGGTTGGTCAGTCATGCTGAAATCCATGTTTCTATGACCTGACCACCAGAGCATTTGCCCCAGGCAGCCATTTGTTCTCTTTGGACTTTGTCTCAGTCTATGCAGAGAGAGATTTTCATTTCCACTTTCCTAGGATCGACTGTATCCTTCTCTCCCTTCCTAAGCTTCTGGGCTTTGCTTGTCTGCTTTTGACAGACCGTCTCCGTCGGTAAGGGTGGCAGGTAAACCGACTCCTGCGTTGTCGTTCTCCGAGAGCTTGCCCGGTTTCGTTTTTGCCAGTCCCCGCCTACCCTCCCACCCTCCCTCTCTCCCTCCCTCCTCCAGCTCCGTGCAGGGAGGTGGGGTGGGGGTGGGGGAGAGAAGAGAAGGTGGAGGGGAACCTGAGATCTCTCTCGCTAGTGCCACCCTCACCGCGCCGGCTTCTCTCTGGAATTCCCAAGCCCAGGAAGGGACATGCTTGGGGGAGCGAGCGCGGCTCCTTCTAGGCAACAGCGAGAACCTCTTCCCAGCTCCTTCCCCGCCGCCGCCGCCGCCGCCGCCGCCGCCGCCGCCGCCGCCGCCCCCCTCTTTCCATCTGCTGCCATCACGCCACGCAGTGCCTTGCCAGGAGGCAGCTCCGCGAGGCAAGCTTCGCGGTCGTGCAGGACGCCTGGCGCCTCGGCCCCGGGAAGAGCTCGGGCATTTGGGTGGCCGGCGCTGTGTCGTTGTGTCGCCGCCGGCCGGCCGGCCTTCCGGATCTGTCCCGGTGACGTTGGTGGCGGTTGTCGCGTGCCATCTAGTGTCCGCTTTTATATCGTCCCTTCCCTCTGCAGCTTTGGGGACCTTCGCGAGGGATGTGACTCAGCCATCCGGCCTGAGTCAGAGTTCCGGGAGGCTGGCGACACTGGCGGCGACAGCTCCGGTGGCTCAGAGGCCTGGGAGTGTCCCTCTCTCACCGGAGATTGGGCCTGCAGGCCTGTGAGGGAGTGACTGTCACCGCGCTCCCCAGGCAGGCTCTGGGGCCGCCTGGCCGGGTCGACCAGCATCCGCTCTTGCCGCTCCGGCCCCGGGGACCGACCAGGCCTGGGCCGGGCCGCCTCCCTAGCGAGGGGAGAGGGTGTGCGGCGCCCGGGACTGCCTGTGCTCGGGTGGCCTGGCCTTGTCCCGGGTCGCCCTTTGGAGCGTGAATGACTCCCGCCTGCGGTCCCTCCAGCCTCTCATCCCCGAAGTGAGGAGCGGCCCGGGTTGTGCGCTGAGGGCGTTGGAGGGCGCGACAGGCTCGGTGGCCGGCACGCTTGTTTCCCGGTCGTCATGCCGGCATGGGCCCCTCCCCGCCTGCCCCCCGACTGATGGCTACCGCCGGCCCGTGCGGAGTCGTACTCACGAGGTCTAGACCGGCACAAGACGTGAGGGGTGGAGCGGAAAGGGTGGCTCGGGCCCCGGCGCCTTCCTTCGCGGGGTCCGTTCGTCGGAGGCGCCTCCGTGGAAACATTTTTTTTTCCAAGTCCTGATGGATCCGGAGACGGTGGACGGTACCCCGCCGGCCCCCTGCTCCCGGGTGTGGCCGGGAAGGGTGCACCTGGGCCTGAGGCGTGCCCATGTAGGGTCCCGGTCGTTGGACAAGACTTCGTTTCCCACGCTCTCATTTCCCGCCCCCCGCCCTCGGAGTGTTTCCCTGTCGGTCGGTCGATCGGTCGGGAGGTGGGGACCGGCCTGAGCTGGATGGTGTGTCCTGGATTTTGGGGGAGCCAAGTCCCCGTCTGGAGCTCCGGACAGACCGATACCTGCCCGCGTGGGCAAGCCGGGAAGGGCTTCCCCGGCTGGCCGGCCGGCTCCACCTCCTTCATGTCCCTGTCCCTTCCTTGCGGTCACGCTCCCCGGGTCGACCAGATGGCTCTGAGAGCGCTGGGTCTGGCGACTCTAGGGCAGGGCTGGGGGACAAGTGTCCGGATGGGGGTTCCGGGGATACCCCCACGTCCTGTGGGTGGGCCCCGCTGCTGGGCATGGACATTTTTCGCGGCCGAAATACGCCTTTTCTGTCACCAGGTAGATGCTGACACGATCCTCTTCAGCGCCTGTCGCTGGAGACCTTGGGCCTCTGGATGCACGTGGGGGGCTTTGGGCTTTCGGCTGCTGTCCAAGGCCTGACCCTGCCCTTTGCACCCCGCGTGGGGGCCGCTCGCCTGGGCCTGTGCGCCGGCTCTCACTTGTGCATCCAGCTGGCCCGTGCTGCGGTGTCTCCTCCGGTCTCTGGCTGACCCGAGGGCGGCAGGGCGCGTGGCCCTGTGGGGTCTTCTACCCTGTGTGCCTCCCTGCTGCGGGCACCCGGCGGCTCGGCTGGGACAACCCCACCCTGTTGGCTCCGTGCCACGTGTCAGGCGTTCTCCCTCCCGGGGTTGTCAGCCGCTGTCTCTCCCCTGAGAGAGGAAGGGGAGGAGGAGGAGGAGGAGGGGGTGCCGGTGAAGCTGAAGCAGGCCCCCGTGGTGATTGTCTTTGCTGGCCCTCCCTCCCCTCTTCTGGGCTCTTCCCTGGCTCTGCCAGGACTGATCGATGTGGTGATGTGGCGCTCTCCTGGGCTTGGGCTTAAGCCGCGCCAGATGAGGGACGGCCGCTCATGGTGAGCTGGGCCGCGCCTCTCATTCTGTCGCGGGCCCCTCGCTGCTCCTCCCCCACCTGCGGGTGGTGTGGGGGAAGGCAGGGGTGCGGCCTCCAGCCTGACCTCTGGTCTCCCGCCCTGCTGCCTTCGGGTGTCAGTCGGGGGGGGGGGGCCTGGGTCCTTTGGGACGCAGCAGGCATTCTCGCTTTGCCGCCTTGGCGTGTGCCTTGCGAGCGGTCCCTCCCCAAAGTGGGGGGGAGGCCTCCCTCGCTGCCATGCTTCGCATCCCTGCGGGTGCGTGAGCGTGCCTCCCCTGGTCCTCTGTGGTGCCCCTGGAGTACTCCGGGTTGCCTGTCAGATGCCCGAGGCCGAGCGGTGGTGTCGTTTTCCTCTCCCAGCGGTGAGTCCCCTCGGGTCCCCACTGTGGTGGTGGCGTGCCCCACGAGCAGCTTCCTAAAGCTCAGGGGAGGGGGTCGAGACGGTAAGGCAGGGGAAGCTTGTGTCCCCTCCCCGGGAGGGGCTCAGGTGGACCCCTTGTCATGGGTCTCCCTCACTGTGTGCCAGTGAGGGCAGCCCTTGGCCCTTGAGCGGCACGCCCCATGCTTCTCCCTTGACCGGGAAGGCTGCATGTGGTCGTGAGAGCGACCGCGGTGGGCCGGGAGATGTGAAGGGGGGGTCCCCGTCTGGCTTTCCGGACGTGGCACCCCTCCACCCACGTGGAAAAGTCTGAAAGGCAAGCCTGGTGGCAGCACAGACTCTTGCTCTCCCGGCTCTGACCGTGGACGCTCACATGGGCTGTGTGCTTTACCCATACCGCAGACCCCCCCCCTTCTGACTTCCCACTTTTTGGGAGTGTTCCCACTCCCGTGGGTCCCCGAAGGGGCGAACGATGGTGTGGGGGGCACGACGCGCCCTCGGTGAGAAAGCCTTCTCTAGCGATCTGAGAGGGGGGCCTTGGGGTACCTGGACCCCCCAGCCGCCGCCCCTCTGAAGTGTGCAAGGCAGTAGCTGCCGGTGCTACTTGCCACAGCGTGTGGGCAAGAGCCGCCCTCGCGCGAGGGGTGCGCTGGCCCCCGCGGTGGGGGCCAAGCGCTGCTCTTTTGCCTAATGCGGCCTGTACCTCCCCCCTCCGAGTTGGGGGAGGGTCACGCCGGGCCGGGCCGGGTTTTGGCATCCAGCGCCGGGCTGTG
>NC_139392.1:40197500-40215000 GCF_054392235.1 Sus scrofa
GCGGGGTCGACCAGCTGTCCCGGCCGACTCGGGCCCGGGTCCGAGGGCCCGCGGGGTCGACCAGCTGTCCCGGCCGACTCGGGCCCGGGTCCGAGGGGCCCCGGGGTCGACCAGCTGTCCCGGCCGACTCGGGCCCGGGTCCGAGGGCCCGCGGGGTCGACCAGCTGTCCCGGCCGACTCGGGCCCGGGTCCGAGGGGCCCCGGGGTCGACCAGCTGTCCCGGCCGACTCGGGCCCGGGTCCGAGGGCCCGCGGGGTCGACCAGCTGTCCCGGCCGACTCGGGCCCGGGTCCGAGGGCCCGCGGGGTCGACCAGCTGTCCCGGCCGACTCGGGCCCGGGTCCGAGGGCCCGCGGGGTCGACCAGCTGTCCCGGCCGACTCGGGCCCGGGTCCGAGGGCCCGCGGGGTCGACCAGCTGTCCCGGCCGACTCGGGCCCGGGTCCGAGGGCCCGCGGGGTCGACCAGCTGTCCCGGCCGACTCGGGCCCGGGTCCGAGGGCCCGCGGGGTCGACCAGCTGTCCCGGCCGACTCGGGCCCGGGTCCGAGGGCCCGCGGGGTCGACCAGCTGTCCCGGCCGACTCGGGCCCGGGTCCGTGTGGCCCTCGATGGGATCCCTGGGGTTGTCTTGATGCCGGGGCCGTCCGTCCGTCTCTGCCAACTCACTCGCTGGGGTCGTGTCTGCACCGCGTTGACTGCCTCTCTCCGGGGCCTGAGTCTCCCGGACAGGGTGTGTCGTTTTGTGTTCGATGTTTTCTGAGCTTCCCCTCTGGCCTAGTGATTTCCTTCTTCTCTATTGAAATCAAACACGTCCCAGCACTTGGGTGCATAGCATTTTATTTGGCCCGCGCCGCCCCGCCGCCCTTGCCGCGACAACGTTGCTGTCCCTGTATTAGGACGGTGAGGAGGTTCTTGTTGGTCTTCGGATGGCCGCACCCACGGTCTATGGAGCTTCCCAGGCTAGGGGTCGAACTGGTGTTACGGCTGCTGGCCTACGCCCGAGCCGCAGCCGTGCCGGATCTGAGCCTCGTCTCAACCCCCTGCGTGAGGCGAAGGATGGAGCCCGCAACCTCATGGTCCCTAGTCAGATTCGTTTCCTCTGTGCCACGAGGGAAAGTCCTGAATCAACGATGCACGGATTTAGGACGCTATGGAGGGATGCATTGGCCGGCCCCAGGTCATATGGGGTTCCGGAGCCAGGGATCCGATCCAAGTCCCAGCTGTGGCAACGTGATTACTTGAAAGAGGACCCTTTAAAGCCGGGGTGGGGGTGGCGGGAGGGGATGACACTGCATGCCATGGAGGCGCTCACCTGTCCTTTTTGTGGACACCTTTTCCGCGGTGGTGACAATGGATGCCCTGGCTGCCGTTCGGAAATGAAAGGTGAAGGCCAAGGTCCACGGTCCGTGGTCGGCGTGGTTCGTCTTCAAGGCCACGGATGAAGAAACGGGCTCCAGGAGGAAAGAGTCCAGGCCTTATGCCTGCCCTGCCTGGAGAATCCATGTCGCCACACAGCGATCCATCCCGATGCGTTCGTTGGTCCTGCGACGCCCCCTGCCGTAAGCTGCTTTTTATAGTCTCCGAAAAGGTCCGCCAGATGGCTCCCGGGGTGGGCCTGGGACGACCAAGTTCGGGGCCGGAAGAGGCCACTTCCAAGTGGGGGAGGAGTTACAAGTGGGTGGCAGACCTGAAGATAACCTGGAGGGGAGGAAAAAGGAGGGGAACCGTGACCGACCGAGCGAGCCGGAGGGGAGGGGAGGGGAGGGGAGGGGAGGGACGATGGGATGGCACCATCGGGAGTCCTGCTCAAAGAATTGGAGCCTCCTTGAGACATGCGACCACATCCATCATTCCAGAGGGAATGGAAGCGTCTTCCCCATGGTTGTACAATGATACATGTCCTTCAGAGTCCCTGAGAAAAAAAGGAATACAAGGCAAGATTTTGTCCGTGGAGGGAAGGGGGGGGGGGGGAGAACAGAGGCTCCAGACTTTGGATCTCTTGGCACAGGGGCCTCCTGCGCCGTATGGAAAGGACTGTTCCTAGGGTGCTCTCAGAATGGGATTTCTGGGTCCCACGAACCTTGTGTGTTGGACAAAGAGGCAGAAAGAGGGGTTCCCGGCTGGAAAGCCCAAACCACAGCTCTTCAGATGGGTAGGGAAGGGCAGACAGACTTCCGGCCCCAAGCAGTGATCTGGACCTCCAGAGGCCTTAGGACGACTTCACTGAGAACACGCAGAATACGACCCAGCCACAGCGTCCTCTATACCTAGCTCTGTTTCACTTTCTCTGTCTCTCTCCCCTCCTCCTCTTTCTCCCTCTGATTCTGCCTCTCACTGTCTGCCTATCCTCCGTCCCTCCCTGTCTGTCTCTGTCTCTCTCCCTCACAAGCACACCAAAGCGGGTCCCCCCCCCCCCCCCGGAAAGGACGGATGTGAGACGGACACCCTCTTCTTCCCGTCTTGAAAGCAGGAGAAAAACCTTCCTCTAGAAGCCCAAGTTCAAAGCCAGCTGTTTCAAGGAACGTCTGCCTCTGGCAAGGGGGAGGGGGAGGGCGAGGGGGAGGGCGAGGGGGCGGCCTGGAGGCAGCCTGGAGCACCCACGGCATGCATTCAGAAACCTCGTGCATCTCTCTTCCGGTGCTATCTTTTGGGGGCACGTGGTACTCTTGGGCAAGTCCTCCGAACGATAGTGGAAACAAACATCTGTCTTCTCTCCCACACCTGATGAATGCAGACAGACACACTGGAAGAGCACCCACCCCCCCTTTTCCCCCAAAGGACTCTTGTCACTGTACAGACGGGGGGGGGGGGGGGGGGGGCGGCACGGGGGTGTCACACGCAGTCTTGGTGGCTCGTCTATGTTTCCAATCCGCCCAGGCAGTGCAGGCGGCCACCACTGCTGCTGCCACCTCTCACCGATCGTTCATCCTGTCCGTCAGTGCTATGACAGCACTAAGCTCTTCAGGGAGAAAATGCTCCCTGCCTTTCCTCTCGGAGGGCACACTGAGGGCACCCACTCCCATTAACAAAGTTTATTCACCTTGACAGGAAGAAAAGAGCTTGGGGTTTCTCACACCGCTGCAGATGACACTTTCCTACCGACTCTGGAATTCTCTTGCTCATTCTCCGGTGGGCCCGCCCCCCCCATTTCAGGAGAGGGTGTTTGGTTCTGGGTTGGGGTGCGTGTGTGTGCGCGCGTGTGTGTGTGCGTGTGGGTGTGTGTGTCTGGGTGTGTCTGTGTCTTGCTTTTTCATTTTATTGGAATACAGTTGACTGACAAAGTTGTATGAACTTACAGGGTTGTTTCTGGGTGTTCGTCATGGCAGTGAAAGGAAACACCAGGATTTCCCTAGAAAGCCATCCCGTTCACCTGATCGGTGGCGTGAAGGACATTCACATCCTCCTTGAGTTTCGCATTTGAAAGTGAGGGGCGGGTGCGTGCAGCAGGTCCCCCCCCACCCCACCCCGCGCCCCGAACGTGCCTCCCGCAGTGGCACTAGGAGTGTGTGCAATGAAAGGGACAGGACACCAGACACCAGAGGACCATTCTGACCCTCCTTTCCTTCTCTCTTCGGAAAGCAGGAAATAAATCTCTTGGGTGAAAGAAAAGTGTGCTCCCTGCCACGAAATTTGGGGGGGGGGGGTGTCGGGTTGGCGATAAGGACTTCACTGCTCCCATGGCTCCTGCAATGTTCACGAATCCTCCAAATCCTCAAGGCAAGATGGTTCACAACCAATACATGAGCGAGCTGTCAGAGACACCAGGGACTGAAACACTCCGTATTAGGGAGGGGTCCTCACTCACTTTCATGCAAAGGCAGCGACAACAGCAGCCTTTTCAAAGATGGCTGCAGGCAAGAGGGTGGGGGAGATGATGGAGAAAGTGGTGGTGGCGGCGGCGGCGGCGGCGGCGGCGGCGGCGTGGCAGACTTGGATCACGTCCATTATGTTCATTCAACAAACAGTCGGGGCGACGGGAGAATGGCCGCTTGGTGGTCTGTGTTTCTCCAGGCTCCCTGACCCACTCCCTGCCCCACACCCCCAACCCCCCACACCCCCTTGGACATGGGCAGGAAGGTTTCTAGAGAAGGCAGTGCCTGACCTGCCGGCTCTGTCACCCTGGGGGGAGAACATTTCGGAGAGTCGCCAGAGGCTTCAGACTTCCTACCCCTCTCCCTCCCCCACTCTGAACCCTGGTAACTAGACTTCATTCAACCGACACTTAGGATGGGTCATCCAACTGTTCTCTCATGAAGGAAGGAAGGAAGGAAGGAAGGTGGGTCGGTGGGTAGGTGGGTGTGTTTTCTGCGTGGGGTGAAGCCTTCCCTCCCTCGATGCAAGCCTGATATCCTCACCTGTCACAGAGACTGGACCCCTAAAAAACTACTGTGTCCGGTTTTCTCCCATTTAGGGGGTTCCAGAGTGTGTGTGCGTGCGTGCGCGTGTGCGTGCGTGCGTGCGCGTGCGTGTGCGTGTGCGTGTGCGTGTGTGTGTGTGTGTGTGTGTGTTTTGAGGGCCACACCCACGGCATATGGAGGTTCCCAGATGACGGATCGAATCGGAGGCTTTAGCTGCTGGCCTCCTACACCACAGAAACAGGAATGCCAGGTCCGAGCCGCGTCTGGGACCAACACCACAGCTCACGGCAACACTGGATCCTTTACCCACTGAGCGAGGTGGACAGGGATCGAACCTGCAACCTCATGGTTCCTGGTCGGATTCATTTCCACTGCGCCATGGCGGGAACTCTGCTTTGTGGTTTTGGCGTTTGGATTCCAGAAGGTGGCGTAGGGGTCCCTGTTCGTCATCTATTGGATAGAGACTCGTGTGTGTATATGTTCATCCCATCCTCCTCATGGATCCCTCTCCCCCGCCCTCATGATTTCTTTTTCCCCCTCTGCTTTTTAGGGCTGCCCTCGTGGCATATGGAAGTTCCCAAGCGAGGGGTTGAATCGGAGCTACGGCTGCTGGCCTACGCCACAGGCACAGCCATGTGGGATCCGAGCCGCGTCTGCGACCGACACCACAGCTCACGGCACTGCCTGCCGGATCCTTACCGCCCCCCTGAGCGAGGCCAGGGATCGAACCCACACCCTTCCCTGCAAAGGTTCCTCGTCGGATGCGCTTCCATGGTGCCACGACAGGAACTCCCCCGTGATGGTTTTTTTTCACGCTGGTGTTCCCACCAACAAGGAAGGAATGGCCCAATATTCTGGAATCACCTAGAGGGGAAAAGACGCTGAAAAAGAAAGAACGGAGGGATAGATGGATGTAGATGGATCACTGAATCCCCTTGACTGTACACCTGAAACGAACACAACATTGTAAGCAAGCCCACTGTACGCCGAGCTAAAGCAACAACAACAACCAACAACCACAACAAACTTACATCTTAAAAAAAAAAAAAAAAAAAAAAAAGAAGATGTCCCCTGCAGTTCCCATCAGGGCTCAGCGGTAATGAACCCGACTAGGATCCGTGAGGATGTGGGTTCGATCCCTCCCCTGGCCTCGCTTGGTGGGTTAAGGATCCCGTGTTGCTGTGGCGGTGGGGTAGGCCCGCAGCTACAGTTCTGATTCGACCGTGAGTCTGGGAACTTCCATAGGGCTGGGGCGTGGGCGTTAAAAAAAGATATACTATATGCATACTATATACATATGTAGGAGTTCCCGTCATGGCTGGACGAATCCGACTAGGAGGCCTGAGGGTGCGGGTTCGATCCCTGGCCTCGCTCGTTGGGTTCAGGATCGGGTGTTGCCGTGAGCTCTGGTGTAGGTCGCAGACAGGGCTCGGATCCCGCGTTGTGCTGGCTCTGGTGTAGGCCGGTGGCTACGGCTCCGATTGGACCCCTAGCCTGGGAACCTCCATGTGCCATGGGTGCAGCCCTAGAAACAGAAAATAACTACGTGTGTGTGTCTGTGTGTGTGTGTGTGTGTCTGTGTGTGTGTGTGTGTGTGTGTGTGTGTGTGTGCGTGTGTCTGTGTGTGTCTGTGTGTGTGTGTATACAGATAGATATAGATATACAGATATAGATATAGATATATCACCTACCTAAAGGCCCAGGACTAGAGAAAGCATTGGGTCATTAGGATCTAAGAATCTTCTCCCCGCCCCCCAAATCCATCCATCCAACCCACCCTCCCTCCCTCTCTCCATCTTTCACTTTTCCTGATAAAGACAAAGGGACAAAAATTGTTTGTTTGTTTGTTTCTTTGTTTGTTCGTTTCTTTCTCAAAAGATGTACATCTACTTTGTAACTTATACCTCTGTCAGAGGGATGGAGAATCCTTGACCTTTTCCTCCCTACCCAAATCCTTCCAGAAGTCAGAAACTCAGTGGCTGGAAAACTGGACTGGATCCTGAAGTTTTTCCAGTTGCCTTCCATCTCTGGCTACAACTCTCTTCATGAGCGTTTCCCATTTTCTCCCACCCTTTGGACCTGGCATCCTTGTGGATGAGAACACGTATCGCTTGTCCCGAGGCCCTGAAAACGGAAGCTAGTGGAGTCCCTCGATGAACACATCAGAGAAATGGTCTCTGAGAGTGTCTCTGAGAGTGAAACCATCACCCTGTGTTCATTTCTCTAAGAGCCCCTCGGAAAGTTGGCCCCAACACCTGACGGCATTCTCAGAGGGGCCTTTCAAAAGACTGAAGGGGCGTTCCCGTCATGGCTCCGTGGTTAACGAATCCGACTAGGAACCGTGAGGTTGCGGGTTCGATCCCTGCCCTCACTCAGTGGGTTAAGGATCCAGCGTTGCCGTGAGCTGTGGTGTCGGTCGCAGACACGGCTCGGATCCCACGTTGCTGTGGCTCTGGCGTAGGCTGGCAGCTATGGCTCCGATTCGACCCCTAGCCTGGGAACCTCCATATGCCATGGGAGCGGCCCAAGAAATGGCAAAAAGACAAAACAAACAAACAAACAAACAAACCGACAAAACAAAAGACTGAAGGGACTTTCCCCTCTCCCTCTCTCTTCCCTCTGTCTCACTCACTGTCTCTGTCTGTCTCTCTGTGTCTCTCTCACACGCACACGCACACACACACAGAGTCACCGGCTCCGTTCTTCATATGTAACAGTTTGAAAGTTCCAGGAAAGGTTGGCAGCCCAAACCGGCCTTGGTACTCCAGCTCCAATTAAGTCTCAGAGACAGAGTTTTGGGGTGAAGCATAAAGAACAGCTTTATTGCTTTGCCAGGCTAAGGAGGCCACAGCAGGCTAAGGACCTCAAAACTGTGTCCTCCCTTGAGAGGGGATAGCAAGGGGTTCTATAGGTTTAGCTTAATGGTAGGCATGGGGGTGGCGGAGCTGTCTAGAAGCATCAGGGTGCTTGCATTCTTCTCCCTGGATAGGAGATTAGGATAGACCATTTCAAAGTCATCAAGGCTGGAGTCAGGTGGTCCATGGAATGTTTCCAGTGTCTTTGGGGTTATGGCATTTTGACCTTCTCTCTGGAGTGAAGATTGCTCATCCACGGGGCGGGCGTGGGGCGGGGGGTGGGGGGGGGTCGCAATCCTTAGGGAGTGTTTCAAGGGTAGAGAAAACACCAGGTTCACTACAACTCTGACTCGACAGTAGTCATTAGTCATAAGTTCGTGGGCCAAGGCAAGCCATAACCTAACGGAGACTATTTCAAAGTAGCTTTTAGCTGTAACAATGTCTCTGGCTCCAACACACCAGCACTCCGGGGCTTGAGCTTGGTTTCAGTTTCAGAGGAGGGAACTCTGGCTCCAAGGATTAACCCCTTCGTTCCTTTGGTTTCTGTGGGCCTGGTTCGGGGAGCCCATCCACATCACCGCCTTTTGAGAGGCCATCTGACAACTGTTTCACCAAAGCGACGTCATCTCAAAACAAGGAAACCAGTTCCATGAAATGGAGGATCTCTCCCTCCCTCTCCCTCCCTCTCCTTCTCACTCTCCTCTACCCACAGCTCATGGCAACGTGGGATTCGTAACCCAGTGAGCGAGGCTGAGCATGGAACCTGCCACCTCATGGTTCCTAGTTGCATTTATTTCCACTTCTGCACCACGATGGGACCTCCCCAGCACAGTTTTTCACACGTGAAGTTTCCCGGGACGTCTCGGAGGAGGCGGACCCCAAACGTGTCTCCATGCCCTATGTGGGTGATTCCTGTGAGGTAAAATGACTTAAGGACCGGCCCACACAAAAGGGACACTCTGGCCCTCCTTTCTGGCCCCCAGACAGCAGGAGATGAAAATCTCCTCCTCGTGCAAAGGAAGATGGCAAGTGAAGATGTCCATTCCCACACCAAGGCCAACATGCTCCAGAAGTTTTGCGGGGTTTCCCGGGTTGGGAAATGGCGGGGGCTCCTTTGGCCTGACACGAGGCGAGTTTCGTGCACACATCCTCCCCCACCCCCCTCCATGCAGTCTGCGAGGGGCAGCCTGAGGGTAGGGAAATTGGGGAAAGGGGGGAAAAAAAACACTTTCCCTAAAGAGAAGCTCCAGGAAAAGTCACCACCTCTGACTTGACTGGAGAGTTTCTGCATTTGAATGAAGTGATTGAACCCAGGCCCTGAGGCCTGGATCTTCCTGATCTCCCCTCCCCCCCTTCCCGGGCGTGAGTCCAGGCGATTTGGGAAGCGAGAGGCGGCGCAGCAGGGATGGCGGCCGGGGGTGGGGGGTGGGGCGGGCAGCTGGGGCCGGGAGTGGGGGGGTGCGGGACTAATGAACCAGCGCCTGCCTGCATGCCTGCCTGCCTGCCTGCCTGCCTGCCTGCCTGCCTGCTTGCCTGCCTGCCTGAACGAGCCCCTCCCCTCCCCCCCCACCCCCTCCCCACACCCACCCGCCTGAGGGCAGGGATGGGGCCTGAGAGCTAAGGGAAACTTCTTTGCTAGCTACTTGTCAGGGAGTGATCCCAGCTCAAAGTCCCTTTGCTTATTTCGGAACAAGGTCTGAGTCTCAGCTAGTACAGAGTTTCTGAATGTCTCGGCACATGGACTGGCCTGCACCAAACAAGCAGACAGGAAGAAAAATGAACACACAGAAATCCAGCTGGTCTCCTTCTCCCAGAGTCTCTCTTGGAGAAATTACCTTAAGCTCAGTGACTTTGCCCCGTCTCCCTCTGGTGCAAAGCCATCCCTGGAGGAGCCAGGTCTTACATGAGCAGGGCAGGGCAGGGCAGCACCACCCAGGTGAGCTGGAGAGTGGAGAGTCAAGTTGATAGATACCCCAAATGTGGCTGGCCAGGGGTCTGGGCTAGCATTCCGTGTGAACTCACACACCCAGGCACCTAGCACCGATTTCCCCATGTTCTTCCGACCCTGATTCTCACTCTTCTTCTGTCCCCCCCCCCCCCCCTTCCTTCGGCTTTTTGCCTTTTCTAGGGCCGCTCCTGCGGCATATGGAAGTTCCCCTGCCAGGGGTCCAATCGGAGCTGTAGCCGCTGGCCTGCACCAGACCCACAGCAACGCGGGATCTGAGCCACGTCTGCAACCTGCACCACAGCTCACGGCAATGCTGGATCCTTAACCCACTGAGCAAGGCCAGGGATGGAACCTGCAACCTCATGGTTCCTAGTCAGATTCATTAACCACTGAGCCACAATGGGAACTCTGACTCTCCCTCTTCCCTGCCTGATACCTTAAGAGCCTGATCGTTTGTGGGGAAATGAAATCCCAGCTGGCAAGAGCCACCTTATCTTCCCAGCACACGAGAAAAGAATAGGCGCAGGCTCACATCCATCTTATGTTTCTATGCCTTGCCCTGGCCCCACCGTTTCAGAAAGCTGTGTCCCTCCACCTGTCAAAAGCCAAAGCCCAGGAGTTCCCGTCGTGGAATAGTGGAAAGGAATCCAACCAGGAACCATGAGGTTGCAGGTTCGATCCCAGGCCTTCCACAGTGGGTTTAGGATCTGGTGGCATCACCTTGCGCTGCGGTGTAGGTTGCAGACGCAGCTTGGATCTGATGGTGCTTGTGACTGTGGCATACACCCCAGCAGTTGTAGGTCTGATTCGGCCCCTAGCCCGGGAACCTCCATATGATGGGGGGAGGGGGGGGGGGGAGGCTGCAGCCAAAGCCCAAGGAAGAAAGACAATCAGAATGTTGCGTGGAACTCCTGGAGACTTAACAACCACCACCAGTCATGACCATGGCTGTCAACCGACACCAGAGCCAAAGAAATGTCGGATCAAATAGGAACCTGCCACTTACACCAGTACTCACCACAATGCAGGACCACAAAAACAAAGGAACAAGAAACCAAAACTAAATAATTGCCCAGGAGCAGCAGGTGCAGGAAAAGCATGCTGACTCTCACCCCCCAGAAGCCAGAGGTAACCTATTTATCACCCCACACGCACACACCTCAGCACCACCAGCACCAGCACCCCCCCCCCCCACCCCAGGATCGAATCTGCATCCTCGTGGGTGCTCCTCAGCTTTGTTACCAATGAGCCACAATGGGATCTCCCCAATCCAGGTTTTTATGTTTCTTTTTTTTTTTTTTTTCCCCTTGCTTTCTTCGGGTGGCACTCACGGCACACGGAGGTTCCCAGGCTAGGGAATCAGAGCTTGAGCCACTGGCCTACACCACAGACACAGCAACACCAGGTCCGATCTGTGTCTGCAACCTACACCACAGTTCAGGGCAATGCCAGATCTTTCACCCACTGAGCGAGGCCAGGGATCAAACCAGCACTCTCATGGATGCTACTCAGATTCCTACCTGCTGAGTCACAATGGGAACTCCACTAAATACATAAATTTTTTCAAAGAGAGAGAGAGAGGGAGAGTGTGTGTGTGTGTGTGTGTGTGTGTGTGTGTGTGTGTGAGAGAGAGAGAGAGAGAGGTCTGGTATCACTTGGGGAAAAATAAAATTATGCTTGGAGAAAAATACCTGTCCCTAGAGATCATTCACAATGGCTTGTTCTGCCTGTTCATTTCTCTCTTTCTTCCCTTTTCTTTTTTCCTTCCTTTTCTTTTCCTTTCGCATCTGTCTGTGCCGTGTGTGTGTGTGTGTGTGTGTGTGTGTGTGTGTGTGTGTGTGTGTGTGTGTGTGTGTGTGTGTGTAGTCTTCTTTTAGGGCTTCACATGTGCCATTTTGTAGGTTCCCAGGTTAGGGGTCAATGCTAGTCGGGTTCGTTTCCACCGAGCCACAACGGGAATTCCTGCCTTGTGCTTCTTTATCTTTGCTCTGTTACTAGGTGCTAGGGATTCCTTTTTGTTAAGTCCAGTCACTTAAATAAGGGTGTTTGCAGGGTTGCCTAAAGCATCAAAAATGTATTTTCTCATTAAATATTGGAATGTGGGGAGTTCCTGTTGTGGCTCAGTGGTAACAAACCCGACTAGTATCCATGTATGCCGGTTCGACCCCTGGTTTGGGAACTTCCGTATGCCACAGTTATGGCTCTAAAAAATCCTCTCTCTCTCTCTCTCTCTCTCTCTCTCTCTCTCGATAATATACACATACACACACACATCCATACGTACATACCTATGTACACATATACATATACATTGGAATTTGGTCTGCCATCGATGAGATGCTCCCTCTTTGTGTGTTGTTCATTTTGTTTTTTGTTTTTTAGGAGTGCACCCTCGGGATATGGAAGTTCCCTGGGCTAGGGGTTGAAGAATCGGAGCTGTAGCTGCTGGCCTGCACCTCAGCCAGAGCTATGCCCTGCCAGATCACCCGATCTGAGCTGAGTGGCCACGTCTGTCACCTACACCTACCTCCCCCTGAATGAAGACGTATTTTCAATACATCTCAAGTGGAGAAAAACTTGCTAAAAATCACTTTATTTGTCATGGAAACCATATCTTCTAGCAGACATGGCACAAAAGCCAGTGTTTATGGTCATCACACCACAGACATCAGAATTCCAAGCTTCTAGGGGTTTCTTGGGGGTGGGGTGGGGTGTGTCCCCAGGGCCTGTGGAAGTTCCATGCCCACCCCTCTGCCACCACCCAGGGATCCTTCGCCCTGGGTGGGTGGGGGGAGGGAGAGGGTATCTCAGCAGAAACGATCTTATCTTACGGGGTTTATGGATGGCTAGAAGCATGTGGTTCTGTTCATCTCATGCTTGAGGTTTCGGTTTTTGCCCTCCTACCTACCCAATGGTCGGCAGATGGAATTCTTCTGGTTTTCTCTGGCCATCCCTCTCCTCGAACTCACGGGTCCAGTTTTTCTCCCACATTTGACTTTTCCGGGAGATCCACAAAAGGAAGCGCCAACCCTTGACATCCACCGACAAGAGATCACCACCCTCTGCCCCTCTTTAGCCCCTTCTCATCCTCATGCCTGCCTGCACACATCGGAGACATTTCCAAGTGCCCAGGAGGATCCTTGGACCCTGACACCTCGAAATCTTCCCTGAGCAGCAGTGCTCGGGACTCAGACCTGGGGTTTATCACGGGCTCCAACCACGACCTTTGGTTTTCCTGGGCTGGGAGATCGGTTTCATGAGATGGAACCGGCTGCGGATTCAGCTTCTGGATCTGGACTGTGAAACGTTGTACAAGACTTTTTTCAAGGCATGACTGTAGGGGAACAAAACCTTGCGGCCCGCCCCCCGCCACATCCCAGATGTCACATGAGCACGGGGAGGAATTCTGTGGAGCTGGAAACAACCATGACCCAAAAGAACACAGGAAGGAATTCCTGTCATGGCGGGGCAGAAACGAATCGGACTAGGAATCACGAGGTGGCAGGTTTGATCCCTGGCCTCGCTCAGGGGTTTAAGGATCTGGCATTTTTCCGCGAGCTGTGGCATAAGGTCTCAGATGTGGCTCGGATCCCGCCGTTGCTGTGGCTGTGGCTCAGGCTAGCAGATGCAGCTCCGATTCAACACCAAGCGTGGGCGCGCGCGCGCGCGCGGGGGGTGGGGGGGAGGCGGGGAGGGAAGCAAACCTCCTAAGAACGACGAAAGTGCAGTTAGGAAACAGAAAATGATGATCCCGGAAGTCCACTTGAATGTGGTTGGGAGACATGCGTAGGACCACACCGCCACCGTGTGAGAGACCAGTGCAAGACAGCTGAACAATACAAAGCGGGGTGGGGGGTGGGGTGCTTGGCGGGGGTTGGAGGAGGAGGAGGAGGAGGAGGAGGTGGGGGGAGACGGCGGCACTGGTGCTGGGCAAAGGTGCCTCTGGGCGAGGACTTTGGTGACCATATTCTCATGGCAGGCTTGAGAGCCCAAAAGATGACATGGTGGAGGCTGAAGTTAAGTTTGGTCAAAAGGAAAACAACCATGAGAAAAGATGCATCCACCCACACCTAGAAAAGATATCGTGCCAGGAATGGGAGCCCTGTTCCAATGGCTCTTCCTGGGATTGTGGGAAATGAATCGATAGCAAGAAGATGCTTTCACATCCATGTCTTCAATGACTCCTGTACTAAGTGCGTCGTGGTTTTGCCAGTTTGGCAGAGTTGTGGAATGTCATCCGGCAATTGCATCTCCCCTGCCCAACCAGCAAGATGGAGTTGTTCTTTTTTTTTTTTTTTTTTTTTTTTCCTGCTGCACTGCCTTTCCTGTGCCAGGGATCGAACTTGAGGCTCAGCTGTGACCTAGGCACAGCGGGAACTCCAAGATGGATTTCTTTTTCCTTCTTTTTCTTTCCTTCCTTCCTTTCTTCCTTTCTTTCTTTTCTCTCTCTCTCTTTCTTTTTCTTTTCTTTCTTTCTTTCTCTTTCCTTCCTTCCTTTCTTCCTTTCTTTCTCCTTTCTTTTTCTTTCTTTCTTTCTTTCTTTCTTTCTTTCTTTCTTTCTTTCTTTCTTTCTTTCTTTCTTTCTTTCTCTCTCTCTATCTTTCTCTTTCCTTCCTTTCTTTCTTTCTCTTTCTTTCTTTCTTTCTTTCTTTCTTTCTTTCTTTCTTTCTTTCTTTCTTTCTTTCTTTCTCTCTCTCTCTCTCTCTCTCTCTCTCTTTCTGGTTTTTTTTGGGGGGGAGCCACACCCGCAGCACATGGAGGTTCCCAGGCTAGGGGTCAATTCGGAGCCTTACCTGCCGGCCTACACCACAGGCACAGCCACGCGGGATCCGAGCCGCGTCTGTGACGGACACCACAGCTCACGGCAATGCCAGATCCTTAACCCAACAAGTGAGCCAGGGATCAAACCTGCAACCTCATGGTTCCTGGTCGGATTTGTTTCCACTACCCCAGGATGGCAATCCTGAGACTTGCAAAGTTTATTGTTTGTTTCGGGTTTTCTCCACCCCCTCTCCCTCCCGTTTCAGCTTTATGTTTTACTTTTTGGCCACACCCACGGGCAGCAAGTGGAAGTTTTTCCTGAGGCAGAGATGGAACCTGCACCACACAGGGGCAACCAGAGCCACCGCGTTGAGAAAGCAGGAGCCTTGACCCTGTTGGTCGTGGGCTTCCTTCTTCTTCTTCTTCTTCTGTTGTTGTTTTTTGGGTTTTTTTTGGGGGGGGGTTGTTTTCCTTTTTTTGTTTTGTTTTGTTTTGTTTTGGATGAGATTTCAGTTCACCCCCCCCCCCCAACACACACACACACTCATAGTGTTGCGTTGTACTTTCCCTCCATTGTGGTTGGTCAGTCATGCTGAAATCCATGTTTCTATGACCTGACCACCAGAGCATTTGCCCCAGGCAGCCATTTGTTCTCTTTGGACTTTGTCTCAGTCTATGCAGAGAGAGATTTTCATTTCCACTTTCCTAGGATCGACTGTATCCTTCTCTCCCTTCCTAAGCTTCTGGGCTTTGCTTGTCTGCTTTTGACAGACCGTCTCCGTCGGTAAGGGTGGCAGGTAAACCGACTCCTGCGTTGTCGTTCTCCGAGAGCTTGCCCGGTTTCGTTTTTGCCAGTCCCCGCCTACCCTCCCACCCTCCCTCTCTCCCTCCCTCCTCCAGCTCCGTGCAGGGAGGTGGGGTGGGGGTGGGGGAGAGAAGAGAAGGTGGAGGGGAACCTGAGATCTCTCTCGCTAGTGCCACCCTCACCGCGCCGGCTTCTCTCTGGAATTCCCAAGCCCAGGAAGGGACATGCTTGGGGGAGCGAGCGCGGCTCCTTCTAGGCAACAGCGAGAACCTCTTCCCAGCTCCTTCCCCGCCGCCGCCGCCGCCGCCGCCGCCGCCGCCGCCGCCGCCGCCCCCCTCTTTCCATCTGCTGCCATCACGCCACGCAGTGCCTTGCCAGGAGGCAGCTCCGCGAGGCAAGCTTCGCGGTCGTGCAGGACGCCTGGCGCCTCGGCCCCGGGAAGAGCTCGGGCATTTGGGTGGCCGGCGCTGTGTCGTTGTGTCGCCGCCGGCCGGCCGGCCTTCCGGATCTGTCCCGGTGACGTTGGTGGCGGTTGTCGCGTGCCATCTAGTGTCCGCTTTTATATCGTCCCTTCCCTCTGCAGCTTTGGGGACCTTCGCGAGGGATGTGACTCAGCCATCCGGCCTGAGTCAGAGTTCCGGGAGGCTGGCGACACTGGCGGCGACAGCTCCGGTGGCTCAGAGGCCTGGGAGTGTCCCTCTCTCACCGGAGATTGGGCCTGCAGGCCTGTGAGGGAGTGACTGTCACCGCGCTCCCCAGGCAGGCTCTGGGGCCGCCTGGCCGGGTCGACCAGCATCCGCTCTTGCCGCTCCGGCCCCGGGGACCGACCAGGCCTGGGCCGGGCCGCCTCCCTAGCGAGGGGAGAGGGTGTGCGGCGCCCGGGACTGCCTGTGCTCGGGTGGCCTGGCCTTGTCCCGGGTCGCCCTTTGGAGCGTGAATGACTCCCGCCTGCGGTCCCTCCAGCCTCTCATCCCCGAAGTGAGGAGCGGCCCGGGTTGTGCGCTGAGGGCGTTGGAGGGCGCGACAGGCTCGGTGGCCGGCACGCTTGTTTCCCGGTCGTCATGCCGGCATGGGCCCCTCCCCGCCTGCCCCCCGACTGATGGCTACCGCCGGCCCGTGCGGAGTCGTACTCACGAGGTCTAGACCGGCACAAGACGTGAGGGGTGGAGCGGAAAGGGTGGCTCGGGCCCCGGCGCCTTCCTTCGCGGGGTCCGTTCGTCGGAGGCGCCTCCGTGGAAACATTTTTTTTTCCAAGTCCTGATGGATCCGGAGACGGTGGACGGTACCCCGCCGGCCCCCTGCTCCCGGGTGTGGCCGGGAAGGGTGCACCTGGGCCTGAGGCGTGCCCATGTAGGGTCCCGGTCGTTGGACAAGACTTCGTTTCCCACGCTCTCATTTCCCGCCCCCCGCCCTCGGAGTGTTTCCCTGTCGGTCGGTCGATCGGTCGGGAGGTGGGGACCGGCCTGAGCTGGATGGTGTGTCCTGGATTTTGGGGGAGCCAAGTCCCCGTCTGGAGCTCCGGACAGACCGATACCTGCCCGCGTGGGCAAGCCGGGAAGGGCTTCCCCGGCTGGCCGGCCGGCTCCACCTCCTTCATGTCCCTGTCCCTTCCTTGCGGTCACGCTCCCCGGGTCGACCA
Organism: Sus scrofa; assembly: GCF_054392235.1. NCBI lineage: Eukaryota > Metazoa > Chordata > Mammalia > Artiodactyla > Suidae > Sus > Sus scrofa. The sequence goes on from NC_139392.1 coordinate 40,213,863, forward strand.
GATGGCTCTGAGAGCGCTGGGTCTGGCGACTCTAGGGCAGGGCTGGGGGACAAGTGTCCGGATGGGGGTTCCGGGGATACCCCCACGTCCTGTGGGTGGGCCCCGCTGCTGGGCATGGACATTTTTCGCGGCCGAAATACGCCTTTTCTGTCACCAGGTAGATGCTGACACGATCCTCTTCAGCGCCTGTCGCTGGAGACCTTGGGCCTCTGGATGCACGTGGGGGGCTTTGGGCTTTCGGCTGCTGTCCAAGGCCTGACCCTGCCCTTTGCACCCCGCGTGGGGGCCGCTCGCCTGGGCCTGTGCGCCGGCTCTCACTTGTGCATCCAGCTGGCCCGTGCTGCGGTGTCTCCTCCGGTCTCTGGCTGACCCGAGGGCGGCAGGGCGCGTGGCCCTGTGGGGTCTTCTACCCTGTGTGCCTCCCTGCTGCGGGCACCCGGCGGCTCGGCTGGGACAACCCCACCCTGTTGGCTCCGTGCCACGTGTCAGGCGTTCTCCCTCCCGGGGTTGTCAGCCGCTGTCTCTCCCCTGAGAGAGGAAGGGGAGGAGGAGGAGGAGGAGGGGGTGCCGGTGAAGCTGAAGCAGGCCCCCGTGGTGATTGTCTTTGCTGGCCCTCCCTCCCCTCTTCTGGGCTCTTCCCTGGCTCTGCCAGGACTGATCGATGTGGTGATGTGGCGCTCTCCTGGGCTTGGGCTTAAGCCGCGCCAGATGAGGGACGGCCGCTCATGGTGAGCTGGGCCGCGCCTCTCATTCTGTCGCGGGCCCCTCGCTGCTCCTCCCCCACCTGCGGGTGGTGTGGGGGAAGGCAGGGGTGCGGCCTCCAGCCTGACCTCTGGTCTCCCGCCCTGCTGCCTTCGGGTGTCAGTCGGGGGGGGGGGGCCTGGGTCCTTTGGGACGCAGCAGGCATTCTCGCTTTGCCGCCTTGGCGTGTGCCTTGCGAGCGGTCCCTCCCCAAAGTGGGGGGGAGGCCTCCCTCGCTGCCATGCTTCGCATCCCTGCGGGTGCGTGAGCGTGCCTCCCCTGGTCCTCTGTGGTGCCCCTGGAGTACTCCGGGTTGCCTGTCAGATGCCCGAGGCCGAGCGGTGGTGTCGTTTTCCTCTCCCAGCGGTGAGTCCCCTCGGGTCCCCACTGTGGTGGT
>NC_139392.1:40230000-40247500 GCF_054392235.1 Sus scrofa
GGAGGGGAGGGGAGGGGAGGGGAGGGGAGGGACGATGGGATGGCACCATCGGGAGTCCTGCTCAAAGAATTGGAGCCTCCTTGAGACATGCGACCACATCCATCATTCCAGAGGGAATGGAAGCGTCTTCCCCATGGTTGTACAATGATACATGTCCTTCAGAGTCCCTGAGAAAAAAAGGAATACAAGGCAAGATTTTGTCCGTGGAGGGAAGGGGGGGGGGGGGAGAACAGAGGCTCCAGACTTTGGATCTCTTGGCACAGGGGCCTCCTGCGCCGTATGGAAAGGACTGTTCCTAGGGTGCTCTCAGAATGGGATTTCTGGGTCCCACGAACCTTGTGTGTTGGACAAAGAGGCAGAAAGAGGGGTTCCCGGCTGGAAAGCCCAAACCACAGCTCTTCAGATGGGTAGGGAAGGGCAGACAGACTTCCGGCCCCAAGCAGTGATCTGGACCTCCAGAGGCCTTAGGACGACTTCACTGAGAACACGCAGAATACGACCCAGCCACAGCGTCCTCTATACCTAGCTCTGTTTCACTTTCTCTGTCTCTCTCCCCTCCTCCTCTTTCTCCCTCTGATTCTGCCTCTCACTGTCTGCCTATCCTCCGTCCCTCCCTGTCTGTCTCTGTCTCTCTCCCTCACAAGCACACCAAAGCGGGTCCCCCCCCCCCCCCCGGAAAGGACGGATGTGAGACGGACACCCTCTTCTTCCCGTCTTGAAAGCAGGAGAAAAACCTTCCTCTAGAAGCCCAAGTTCAAAGCCAGCTGTTTCAAGGAACGTCTGCCTCTGGCAAGGGGGAGGGGGAGGGCGAGGGGGAGGGCGAGGGGGCGGCCTGGAGGCAGCCTGGAGCACCCACGGCATGCATTCAGAAACCTCGTGCATCTCTCTTCCGGTGCTATCTTTTGGGGGCACGTGGTACTCTTGGGCAAGTCCTCCGAACGATAGTGGAAACAAACATCTGTCTTCTCTCCCACACCTGATGAATGCAGACAGACACACTGGAAGAGCACCCACCCCCCCTTTTCCCCCAAAGGACTCTTGTCACTGTACAGACGGGGGGGGGGGGGGGGGGGGCGGCACGGGGGTGTCACACGCAGTCTTGGTGGCTCGTCTATGTTTCCAATCCGCCCAGGCAGTGCAGGCGGCCACCACTGCTGCTGCCACCTCTCACCGATCGTTCATCCTGTCCGTCAGTGCTATGACAGCACTAAGCTCTTCAGGGAGAAAATGCTCCCTGCCTTTCCTCTCGGAGGGCACACTGAGGGCACCCACTCCCATTAACAAAGTTTATTCACCTTGACAGGAAGAAAAGAGCTTGGGGTTTCTCACACCGCTGCAGATGACACTTTCCTACCGACTCTGGAATTCTCTTGCTCATTCTCCGGTGGGCCCGCCCCCCCCATTTCAGGAGAGGGTGTTTGGTTCTGGGTTGGGGTGCGTGTGTGTGCGCGCGTGTGTGTGTGCGTGTGGGTGTGTGTGTCTGGGTGTGTCTGTGTCTTGCTTTTTCATTTTATTGGAATACAGTTGACTGACAAAGTTGTATGAACTTACAGGGTTGTTTCTGGGTGTTCGTCATGGCAGTGAAAGGAAACACCAGGATTTCCCTAGAAAGCCATCCCGTTCACCTGATCGGTGGCGTGAAGGACATTCACATCCTCCTTGAGTTTCGCATTTGAAAGTGAGGGGCGGGTGCGTGCAGCAGGTCCCCCCCCACCCCACCCCGCGCCCCGAACGTGCCTCCCGCAGTGGCACTAGGAGTGTGTGCAATGAAAGGGACAGGACACCAGACACCAGAGGACCATTCTGACCCTCCTTTCCTTCTCTCTTCGGAAAGCAGGAAATAAATCTCTTGGGTGAAAGAAAAGTGTGCTCCCTGCCACGAAATTTGGGGGGGGGGGGTGTCGGGTTGGCGATAAGGACTTCACTGCTCCCATGGCTCCTGCAATGTTCACGAATCCTCCAAATCCTCAAGGCAAGATGGTTCACAACCAATACATGAGCGAGCTGTCAGAGACACCAGGGACTGAAACACTCCGTATTAGGGAGGGGTCCTCACTCACTTTCATGCAAAGGCAGCGACAACAGCAGCCTTTTCAAAGATGGCTGCAGGCAAGAGGGTGGGGGAGATGATGGAGAAAGTGGTGGTGGCGGCGGCGGCGGCGGCGGCGGCGGCGGCGTGGCAGACTTGGATCACGTCCATTATGTTCATTCAACAAACAGTCGGGGCGACGGGAGAATGGCCGCTTGGTGGTCTGTGTTTCTCCAGGCTCCCTGACCCACTCCCTGCCCCACACCCCCAACCCCCCACACCCCCTTGGACATGGGCAGGAAGGTTTCTAGAGAAGGCAGTGCCTGACCTGCCGGCTCTGTCACCCTGGGGGGAGAACATTTCGGAGAGTCGCCAGAGGCTTCAGACTTCCTACCCCTCTCCCTCCCCCACTCTGAACCCTGGTAACTAGACTTCATTCAACCGACACTTAGGATGGGTCATCCAACTGTTCTCTCATGAAGGAAGGAAGGAAGGAAGGAAGGTGGGTCGGTGGGTAGGTGGGTGTGTTTTCTGCGTGGGGTGAAGCCTTCCCTCCCTCGATGCAAGCCTGATATCCTCACCTGTCACAGAGACTGGACCCCTAAAAAACTACTGTGTCCGGTTTTCTCCCATTTAGGGGGTTCCAGAGTGTGTGTGCGTGCGTGCGCGTGTGCGTGCGTGCGTGCGCGTGCGTGTGCGTGTGCGTGTGCGTGTGTGTGTGTGTGTGTGTGTGTTTTGAGGGCCACACCCACGGCATATGGAGGTTCCCAGATGACGGATCGAATCGGAGGCTTTAGCTGCTGGCCTCCTACACCACAGAAACAGGAATGCCAGGTCCGAGCCGCGTCTGGGACCAACACCACAGCTCACGGCAACACTGGATCCTTTACCCACTGAGCGAGGTGGACAGGGATCGAACCTGCAACCTCATGGTTCCTGGTCGGATTCATTTCCACTGCGCCATGGCGGGAACTCTGCTTTGTGGTTTTGGCGTTTGGATTCCAGAAGGTGGCGTAGGGGTCCCTGTTCGTCATCTATTGGATAGAGACTCGTGTGTGTATATGTTCATCCCATCCTCCTCATGGATCCCTCTCCCCCGCCCTCATGATTTCTTTTTCCCCCTCTGCTTTTTAGGGCTGCCCTCGTGGCATATGGAAGTTCCCAAGCGAGGGGTTGAATCGGAGCTACGGCTGCTGGCCTACGCCACAGGCACAGCCATGTGGGATCCGAGCCGCGTCTGCGACCGACACCACAGCTCACGGCACTGCCTGCCGGATCCTTACCGCCCCCCTGAGCGAGGCCAGGGATCGAACCCACACCCTTCCCTGCAAAGGTTCCTCGTCGGATGCGCTTCCATGGTGCCACGACAGGAACTCCCCCGTGATGGTTTTTTTTCACGCTGGTGTTCCCACCAACAAGGAAGGAATGGCCCAATATTCTGGAATCACCTAGAGGGGAAAAGACGCTGAAAAAGAAAGAACGGAGGGATAGATGGATGTAGATGGATCACTGAATCCCCTTGACTGTACACCTGAAACGAACACAACATTGTAAGCAAGCCCACTGTACGCCGAGCTAAAGCAACAACAACAACCAACAACCACAACAAACTTACATCTTAAAAAAAAAAAAAAAAAAAAAAAAGAAGATGTCCCCTGCAGTTCCCATCAGGGCTCAGCGGTAATGAACCCGACTAGGATCCGTGAGGATGTGGGTTCGATCCCTCCCCTGGCCTCGCTTGGTGGGTTAAGGATCCCGTGTTGCTGTGGCGGTGGGGTAGGCCCGCAGCTACAGTTCTGATTCGACCGTGAGTCTGGGAACTTCCATAGGGCTGGGGCGTGGGCGTTAAAAAAAGATATACTATATGCATACTATATACATATGTAGGAGTTCCCGTCATGGCTGGACGAATCCGACTAGGAGGCCTGAGGGTGCGGGTTCGATCCCTGGCCTCGCTCGTTGGGTTCAGGATCGGGTGTTGCCGTGAGCTCTGGTGTAGGTCGCAGACAGGGCTCGGATCCCGCGTTGTGCTGGCTCTGGTGTAGGCCGGTGGCTACGGCTCCGATTGGACCCCTAGCCTGGGAACCTCCATGTGCCATGGGTGCAGCCCTAGAAACAGAAAATAACTACGTGTGTGTGTCTGTGTGTGTGTGTGTGTGTCTGTGTGTGTGTGTGTGTGTGTGTGTGTGTGTGTGCGTGTGTCTGTGTGTGTCTGTGTGTGTGTGTATACAGATAGATATAGATATACAGATATAGATATAGATATATCACCTACCTAAAGGCCCAGGACTAGAGAAAGCATTGGGTCATTAGGATCTAAGAATCTTCTCCCCGCCCCCCAAATCCATCCATCCAACCCACCCTCCCTCCCTCTCTCCATCTTTCACTTTTCCTGATAAAGACAAAGGGACAAAAATTGTTTGTTTGTTTGTTTCTTTGTTTGTTCGTTTCTTTCTCAAAAGATGTACATCTACTTTGTAACTTATACCTCTGTCAGAGGGATGGAGAATCCTTGACCTTTTCCTCCCTACCCAAATCCTTCCAGAAGTCAGAAACTCAGTGGCTGGAAAACTGGACTGGATCCTGAAGTTTTTCCAGTTGCCTTCCATCTCTGGCTACAACTCTCTTCATGAGCGTTTCCCATTTTCTCCCACCCTTTGGACCTGGCATCCTTGTGGATGAGAACACGTATCGCTTGTCCCGAGGCCCTGAAAACGGAAGCTAGTGGAGTCCCTCGATGAACACATCAGAGAAATGGTCTCTGAGAGTGTCTCTGAGAGTGAAACCATCACCCTGTGTTCATTTCTCTAAGAGCCCCTCGGAAAGTTGGCCCCAACACCTGACGGCATTCTCAGAGGGGCCTTTCAAAAGACTGAAGGGGCGTTCCCGTCATGGCTCCGTGGTTAACGAATCCGACTAGGAACCGTGAGGTTGCGGGTTCGATCCCTGCCCTCACTCAGTGGGTTAAGGATCCAGCGTTGCCGTGAGCTGTGGTGTCGGTCGCAGACACGGCTCGGATCCCACGTTGCTGTGGCTCTGGCGTAGGCTGGCAGCTATGGCTCCGATTCGACCCCTAGCCTGGGAACCTCCATATGCCATGGGAGCGGCCCAAGAAATGGCAAAAAGACAAAACAAACAAACAAACAAACAAACCGACAAAACAAAAGACTGAAGGGACTTTCCCCTCTCCCTCTCTCTTCCCTCTGTCTCACTCACTGTCTCTGTCTGTCTCTCTGTGTCTCTCTCACACGCACACGCACACACACACAGAGTCACCGGCTCCGTTCTTCATATGTAACAGTTTGAAAGTTCCAGGAAAGGTTGGCAGCCCAAACCGGCCTTGGTACTCCAGCTCCAATTAAGTCTCAGAGACAGAGTTTTGGGGTGAAGCATAAAGAACAGCTTTATTGCTTTGCCAGGCTAAGGAGGCCACAGCAGGCTAAGGACCTCAAAACTGTGTCCTCCCTTGAGAGGGGATAGCAAGGGGTTCTATAGGTTTAGCTTAATGGTAGGCATGGGGGTGGCGGAGCTGTCTAGAAGCATCAGGGTGCTTGCATTCTTCTCCCTGGATAGGAGATTAGGATAGACCATTTCAAAGTCATCAAGGCTGGAGTCAGGTGGTCCATGGAATGTTTCCAGTGTCTTTGGGGTTATGGCATTTTGACCTTCTCTCTGGAGTGAAGATTGCTCATCCACGGGGCGGGCGTGGGGCGGGGGGTGGGGGGGGGTCGCAATCCTTAGGGAGTGTTTCAAGGGTAGAGAAAACACCAGGTTCACTACAACTCTGACTCGACAGTAGTCATTAGTCATAAGTTCGTGGGCCAAGGCAAGCCATAACCTAACGGAGACTATTTCAAAGTAGCTTTTAGCTGTAACAATGTCTCTGGCTCCAACACACCAGCACTCCGGGGCTTGAGCTTGGTTTCAGTTTCAGAGGAGGGAACTCTGGCTCCAAGGATTAACCCCTTCGTTCCTTTGGTTTCTGTGGGCCTGGTTCGGGGAGCCCATCCACATCACCGCCTTTTGAGAGGCCATCTGACAACTGTTTCACCAAAGCGACGTCATCTCAAAACAAGGAAACCAGTTCCATGAAATGGAGGATCTCTCCCTCCCTCTCCCTCCCTCTCCTTCTCACTCTCCTCTACCCACAGCTCATGGCAACGTGGGATTCGTAACCCAGTGAGCGAGGCTGAGCATGGAACCTGCCACCTCATGGTTCCTAGTTGCATTTATTTCCACTTCTGCACCACGATGGGACCTCCCCAGCACAGTTTTTCACACGTGAAGTTTCCCGGGACGTCTCGGAGGAGGCGGACCCCAAACGTGTCTCCATGCCCTATGTGGGTGATTCCTGTGAGGTAAAATGACTTAAGGACCGGCCCACACAAAAGGGACACTCTGGCCCTCCTTTCTGGCCCCCAGACAGCAGGAGATGAAAATCTCCTCCTCGTGCAAAGGAAGATGGCAAGTGAAGATGTCCATTCCCACACCAAGGCCAACATGCTCCAGAAGTTTTGCGGGGTTTCCCGGGTTGGGAAATGGCGGGGGCTCCTTTGGCCTGACACGAGGCGAGTTTCGTGCACACATCCTCCCCCACCCCCCTCCATGCAGTCTGCGAGGGGCAGCCTGAGGGTAGGGAAATTGGGGAAAGGGGGGAAAAAAAACACTTTCCCTAAAGAGAAGCTCCAGGAAAAGTCACCACCTCTGACTTGACTGGAGAGTTTCTGCATTTGAATGAAGTGATTGAACCCAGGCCCTGAGGCCTGGATCTTCCTGATCTCCCCTCCCCCCCTTCCCGGGCGTGAGTCCAGGCGATTTGGGAAGCGAGAGGCGGCGCAGCAGGGATGGCGGCCGGGGGTGGGGGGTGGGGCGGGCAGCTGGGGCCGGGAGTGGGGGGGTGCGGGACTAATGAACCAGCGCCTGCCTGCATGCCTGCCTGCCTGCCTGCCTGCCTGCCTGCCTGCCTGCTTGCCTGCCTGCCTGAACGAGCCCCTCCCCTCCCCCCCCACCCCCTCCCCACACCCACCCGCCTGAGGGCAGGGATGGGGCCTGAGAGCTAAGGGAAACTTCTTTGCTAGCTACTTGTCAGGGAGTGATCCCAGCTCAAAGTCCCTTTGCTTATTTCGGAACAAGGTCTGAGTCTCAGCTAGTACAGAGTTTCTGAATGTCTCGGCACATGGACTGGCCTGCACCAAACAAGCAGACAGGAAGAAAAATGAACACACAGAAATCCAGCTGGTCTCCTTCTCCCAGAGTCTCTCTTGGAGAAATTACCTTAAGCTCAGTGACTTTGCCCCGTCTCCCTCTGGTGCAAAGCCATCCCTGGAGGAGCCAGGTCTTACATGAGCAGGGCAGGGCAGGGCAGCACCACCCAGGTGAGCTGGAGAGTGGAGAGTCAAGTTGATAGATACCCCAAATGTGGCTGGCCAGGGGTCTGGGCTAGCATTCCGTGTGAACTCACACACCCAGGCACCTAGCACCGATTTCCCCATGTTCTTCCGACCCTGATTCTCACTCTTCTTCTGTCCCCCCCCCCCCCCCTTCCTTCGGCTTTTTGCCTTTTCTAGGGCCGCTCCTGCGGCATATGGAAGTTCCCCTGCCAGGGGTCCAATCGGAGCTGTAGCCGCTGGCCTGCACCAGACCCACAGCAACGCGGGATCTGAGCCACGTCTGCAACCTGCACCACAGCTCACGGCAATGCTGGATCCTTAACCCACTGAGCAAGGCCAGGGATGGAACCTGCAACCTCATGGTTCCTAGTCAGATTCATTAACCACTGAGCCACAATGGGAACTCTGACTCTCCCTCTTCCCTGCCTGATACCTTAAGAGCCTGATCGTTTGTGGGGAAATGAAATCCCAGCTGGCAAGAGCCACCTTATCTTCCCAGCACACGAGAAAAGAATAGGCGCAGGCTCACATCCATCTTATGTTTCTATGCCTTGCCCTGGCCCCACCGTTTCAGAAAGCTGTGTCCCTCCACCTGTCAAAAGCCAAAGCCCAGGAGTTCCCGTCGTGGAATAGTGGAAAGGAATCCAACCAGGAACCATGAGGTTGCAGGTTCGATCCCAGGCCTTCCACAGTGGGTTTAGGATCTGGTGGCATCACCTTGCGCTGCGGTGTAGGTTGCAGACGCAGCTTGGATCTGATGGTGCTTGTGACTGTGGCATACACCCCAGCAGTTGTAGGTCTGATTCGGCCCCTAGCCCGGGAACCTCCATATGATGGGGGGAGGGGGGGGGGGGAGGCTGCAGCCAAAGCCCAAGGAAGAAAGACAATCAGAATGTTGCGTGGAACTCCTGGAGACTTAACAACCACCACCAGTCATGACCATGGCTGTCAACCGACACCAGAGCCAAAGAAATGTCGGATCAAATAGGAACCTGCCACTTACACCAGTACTCACCACAATGCAGGACCACAAAAACAAAGGAACAAGAAACCAAAACTAAATAATTGCCCAGGAGCAGCAGGTGCAGGAAAAGCATGCTGACTCTCACCCCCCAGAAGCCAGAGGTAACCTATTTATCACCCCACACGCACACACCTCAGCACCACCAGCACCAGCACCCCCCCCCCCCACCCCAGGATCGAATCTGCATCCTCGTGGGTGCTCCTCAGCTTTGTTACCAATGAGCCACAATGGGATCTCCCCAATCCAGGTTTTTATGTTTCTTTTTTTTTTTTTTTTCCCCTTGCTTTCTTCGGGTGGCACTCACGGCACACGGAGGTTCCCAGGCTAGGGAATCAGAGCTTGAGCCACTGGCCTACACCACAGACACAGCAACACCAGGTCCGATCTGTGTCTGCAACCTACACCACAGTTCAGGGCAATGCCAGATCTTTCACCCACTGAGCGAGGCCAGGGATCAAACCAGCACTCTCATGGATGCTACTCAGATTCCTACCTGCTGAGTCACAATGGGAACTCCACTAAATACATAAATTTTTTCAAAGAGAGAGAGAGAGGGAGAGTGTGTGTGTGTGTGTGTGTGTGTGTGTGTGTGTGTGTGAGAGAGAGAGAGAGAGAGGTCTGGTATCACTTGGGGAAAAATAAAATTATGCTTGGAGAAAAATACCTGTCCCTAGAGATCATTCACAATGGCTTGTTCTGCCTGTTCATTTCTCTCTTTCTTCCCTTTTCTTTTTTCCTTCCTTTTCTTTTCCTTTCGCATCTGTCTGTGCCGTGTGTGTGTGTGTGTGTGTGTGTGTGTGTGTGTGTGTGTGTGTGTGTGTGTGTGTGTGTGTGTGTAGTCTTCTTTTAGGGCTTCACATGTGCCATTTTGTAGGTTCCCAGGTTAGGGGTCAATGCTAGTCGGGTTCGTTTCCACCGAGCCACAACGGGAATTCCTGCCTTGTGCTTCTTTATCTTTGCTCTGTTACTAGGTGCTAGGGATTCCTTTTTGTTAAGTCCAGTCACTTAAATAAGGGTGTTTGCAGGGTTGCCTAAAGCATCAAAAATGTATTTTCTCATTAAATATTGGAATGTGGGGAGTTCCTGTTGTGGCTCAGTGGTAACAAACCCGACTAGTATCCATGTATGCCGGTTCGACCCCTGGTTTGGGAACTTCCGTATGCCACAGTTATGGCTCTAAAAAATCCTCTCTCTCTCTCTCTCTCTCTCTCTCTCTCTCTCGATAATATACACATACACACACACATCCATACGTACATACCTATGTACACATATACATATACATTGGAATTTGGTCTGCCATCGATGAGATGCTCCCTCTTTGTGTGTTGTTCATTTTGTTTTTTGTTTTTTAGGAGTGCACCCTCGGGATATGGAAGTTCCCTGGGCTAGGGGTTGAAGAATCGGAGCTGTAGCTGCTGGCCTGCACCTCAGCCAGAGCTATGCCCTGCCAGATCACCCGATCTGAGCTGAGTGGCCACGTCTGTCACCTACACCTACCTCCCCCTGAATGAAGACGTATTTTCAATACATCTCAAGTGGAGAAAAACTTGCTAAAAATCACTTTATTTGTCATGGAAACCATATCTTCTAGCAGACATGGCACAAAAGCCAGTGTTTATGGTCATCACACCACAGACATCAGAATTCCAAGCTTCTAGGGGTTTCTTGGGGGTGGGGTGGGGTGTGTCCCCAGGGCCTGTGGAAGTTCCATGCCCACCCCTCTGCCACCACCCAGGGATCCTTCGCCCTGGGTGGGTGGGGGGAGGGAGAGGGTATCTCAGCAGAAACGATCTTATCTTACGGGGTTTATGGATGGCTAGAAGCATGTGGTTCTGTTCATCTCATGCTTGAGGTTTCGGTTTTTGCCCTCCTACCTACCCAATGGTCGGCAGATGGAATTCTTCTGGTTTTCTCTGGCCATCCCTCTCCTCGAACTCACGGGTCCAGTTTTTCTCCCACATTTGACTTTTCCGGGAGATCCACAAAAGGAAGCGCCAACCCTTGACATCCACCGACAAGAGATCACCACCCTCTGCCCCTCTTTAGCCCCTTCTCATCCTCATGCCTGCCTGCACACATCGGAGACATTTCCAAGTGCCCAGGAGGATCCTTGGACCCTGACACCTCGAAATCTTCCCTGAGCAGCAGTGCTCGGGACTCAGACCTGGGGTTTATCACGGGCTCCAACCACGACCTTTGGTTTTCCTGGGCTGGGAGATCGGTTTCATGAGATGGAACCGGCTGCGGATTCAGCTTCTGGATCTGGACTGTGAAACGTTGTACAAGACTTTTTTCAAGGCATGACTGTAGGGGAACAAAACCTTGCGGCCCGCCCCCCGCCACATCCCAGATGTCACATGAGCACGGGGAGGAATTCTGTGGAGCTGGAAACAACCATGACCCAAAAGAACACAGGAAGGAATTCCTGTCATGGCGGGGCAGAAACGAATCGGACTAGGAATCACGAGGTGGCAGGTTTGATCCCTGGCCTCGCTCAGGGGTTTAAGGATCTGGCATTTTTCCGCGAGCTGTGGCATAAGGTCTCAGATGTGGCTCGGATCCCGCCGTTGCTGTGGCTGTGGCTCAGGCTAGCAGATGCAGCTCCGATTCAACACCAAGCGTGGGCGCGCGCGCGCGCGCGGGGGGTGGGGGGGAGGCGGGGAGGGAAGCAAACCTCCTAAGAACGACGAAAGTGCAGTTAGGAAACAGAAAATGATGATCCCGGAAGTCCACTTGAATGTGGTTGGGAGACATGCGTAGGACCACACCGCCACCGTGTGAGAGACCAGTGCAAGACAGCTGAACAATACAAAGCGGGGTGGGGGGTGGGGTGCTTGGCGGGGGTTGGAGGAGGAGGAGGAGGAGGAGGAGGTGGGGGGAGACGGCGGCACTGGTGCTGGGCAAAGGTGCCTCTGGGCGAGGACTTTGGTGACCATATTCTCATGGCAGGCTTGAGAGCCCAAAAGATGACATGGTGGAGGCTGAAGTTAAGTTTGGTCAAAAGGAAAACAACCATGAGAAAAGATGCATCCACCCACACCTAGAAAAGATATCGTGCCAGGAATGGGAGCCCTGTTCCAATGGCTCTTCCTGGGATTGTGGGAAATGAATCGATAGCAAGAAGATGCTTTCACATCCATGTCTTCAATGACTCCTGTACTAAGTGCGTCGTGGTTTTGCCAGTTTGGCAGAGTTGTGGAATGTCATCCGGCAATTGCATCTCCCCTGCCCAACCAGCAAGATGGAGTTGTTCTTTTTTTTTTTTTTTTTTTTTTTTCCTGCTGCACTGCCTTTCCTGTGCCAGGGATCGAACTTGAGGCTCAGCTGTGACCTAGGCACAGCGGGAACTCCAAGATGGATTTCTTTTTCCTTCTTTTTCTTTCCTTCCTTCCTTTCTTCCTTTCTTTCTTTTCTCTCTCTCTCTTTCTTTTTCTTTTCTTTCTTTCTTTCTCTTTCCTTCCTTCCTTTCTTCCTTTCTTTCTCCTTTCTTTTTCTTTCTTTCTTTCTTTCTTTCTTTCTTTCTTTCTTTCTTTCTTTCTTTCTTTCTTTCTTTCTTTCTCTCTCTCTATCTTTCTCTTTCCTTCCTTTCTTTCTTTCTCTTTCTTTCTTTCTTTCTTTCTTTCTTTCTTTCTTTCTTTCTTTCTTTCTTTCTTTCTTTCTCTCTCTCTCTCTCTCTCTCTCTCTCTTTCTGGTTTTTTTTGGGGGGGAGCCACACCCGCAGCACATGGAGGTTCCCAGGCTAGGGGTCAATTCGGAGCCTTACCTGCCGGCCTACACCACAGGCACAGCCACGCGGGATCCGAGCCGCGTCTGTGACGGACACCACAGCTCACGGCAATGCCAGATCCTTAACCCAACAAGTGAGCCAGGGATCAAACCTGCAACCTCATGGTTCCTGGTCGGATTTGTTTCCACTACCCCAGGATGGCAATCCTGAGACTTGCAAAGTTTATTGTTTGTTTCGGGTTTTCTCCACCCCCTCTCCCTCCCGTTTCAGCTTTATGTTTTACTTTTTGGCCACACCCACGGGCAGCAAGTGGAAGTTTTTCCTGAGGCAGAGATGGAACCTGCACCACACAGGGGCAACCAGAGCCACCGCGTTGAGAAAGCAGGAGCCTTGACCCTGTTGGTCGTGGGCTTCCTTCTTCTTCTTCTTCTTCTGTTGTTGTTTTTTGGGTTTTTTTTGGGGGGGGGTTGTTTTCCTTTTTTTGTTTTGTTTTGTTTTGTTTTGGATGAGATTTCAGTTCACCCCCCCCCCCCAACACACACACACACTCATAGTGTTGCGTTGTACTTTCCCTCCATTGTGGTTGGTCAGTCATGCTGAAATCCATGTTTCTATGACCTGACCACCAGAGCATTTGCCCCAGGCAGCCATTTGTTCTCTTTGGACTTTGTCTCAGTCTATGCAGAGAGAGATTTTCATTTCCACTTTCCTAGGATCGACTGTATCCTTCTCTCCCTTCCTAAGCTTCTGGGCTTTGCTTGTCTGCTTTTGACAGACCGTCTCCGTCGGTAAGGGTGGCAGGTAAACCGACTCCTGCGTTGTCGTTCTCCGAGAGCTTGCCCGGTTTCGTTTTTGCCAGTCCCCGCCTACCCTCCCACCCTCCCTCTCTCCCTCCCTCCTCCAGCTCCGTGCAGGGAGGTGGGGTGGGGGTGGGGGAGAGAAGAGAAGGTGGAGGGGAACCTGAGATCTCTCTCGCTAGTGCCACCCTCACCGCGCCGGCTTCTCTCTGGAATTCCCAAGCCCAGGAAGGGACATGCTTGGGGGAGCGAGCGCGGCTCCTTCTAGGCAACAGCGAGAACCTCTTCCCAGCTCCTTCCCCGCCGCCGCCGCCGCCGCCGCCGCCGCCGCCGCCGCCGCCGCCCCCCTCTTTCCATCTGCTGCCATCACGCCACGCAGTGCCTTGCCAGGAGGCAGCTCCGCGAGGCAAGCTTCGCGGTCGTGCAGGACGCCTGGCGCCTCGGCCCCGGGAAGAGCTCGGGCATTTGGGTGGCCGGCGCTGTGTCGTTGTGTCGCCGCCGGCCGGCCGGCCTTCCGGATCTGTCCCGGTGACGTTGGTGGCGGTTGTCGCGTGCCATCTAGTGTCCGCTTTTATATCGTCCCTTCCCTCTGCAGCTTTGGGGACCTTCGCGAGGGATGTGACTCAGCCATCCGGCCTGAGTCAGAGTTCCGGGAGGCTGGCGACACTGGCGGCGACAGCTCCGGTGGCTCAGAGGCCTGGGAGTGTCCCTCTCTCACCGGAGATTGGGCCTGCAGGCCTGTGAGGGAGTGACTGTCACCGCGCTCCCCAGGCAGGCTCTGGGGCCGCCTGGCCGGGTCGACCAGCATCCGCTCTTGCCGCTCCGGCCCCGGGGACCGACCAGGCCTGGGCCGGGCCGCCTCCCTAGCGAGGGGAGAGGGTGTGCGGCGCCCGGGACTGCCTGTGCTCGGGTGGCCTGGCCTTGTCCCGGGTCGCCCTTTGGAGCGTGAATGACTCCCGCCTGCGGTCCCTCCAGCCTCTCATCCCCGAAGTGAGGAGCGGCCCGGGTTGTGCGCTGAGGGCGTTGGAGGGCGCGACAGGCTCGGTGGCCGGCACGCTTGTTTCCCGGTCGTCATGCCGGCATGGGCCCCTCCCCGCCTGCCCCCCGACTGATGGCTACCGCCGGCCCGTGCGGAGTCGTACTCACGAGGTCTAGACCGGCACAAGACGTGAGGGGTGGAGCGGAAAGGGTGGCTCGGGCCCCGGCGCCTTCCTTCGCGGGGTCCGTTCGTCGGAGGCGCCTCCGTGGAAACATTTTTTTTTCCAAGTCCTGATGGATCCGGAGACGGTGGACGGTACCCCGCCGGCCCCCTGCTCCCGGGTGTGGCCGGGAAGGGTGCACCTGGGCCTGAGGCGTGCCCATGTAGGGTCCCGGTCGTTGGACAAGACTTCGTTTCCCACGCTCTCATTTCCCGCCCCCCGCCCTCGGAGTGTTTCCCTGTCGGTCGGTCGATCGGTCGGGAGGTGGGGACCGGCCTGAGCTGGATGGTGTGTCCTGGATTTTGGGGGAGCCAAGTCCCCGTCTGGAGCTCCGGACAGACCGATACCTGCCCGCGTGGGCAAGCCGGGAAGGGCTTCCCCGGCTGGCCGGCCGGCTCCACCTCCTTCATGTCCCTGTCCCTTCCTTGCGGTCACGCTCCCCGGGTCGACCAGATGGCTCTGAGAGCGCTGGGTCTGGCGACTCTAGGGCAGGGCTGGGGGACAAGTGTCCGGATGGGGGTTCCGGGGATACCCCCACGTCCTGTGGGTGGGCCCCGCTGCTGGGCATGGACATTTTTCGCGGCCGAAATACGCCTTTTCTGTCACCAGGTAGATGCTGACACGATCCTCTTCAGCGCCTGTCGCTGGAGACCTTGGGCCTCTGGATGCACGTGGGGGGCTTTGGGCTTTCGGCTGCTGTCCAAGGCCTGACCCTGCCCTTTGCACCCCGCGTGGGGGCCGCTCGCCTGGGCCTGTGCGCCGGCTCTCACTTGTGCATCCAGCTGGCCCGTGCTGCGGTGTCTCCTCCGGTCTCTGGCTGACCCGAGGGCGGCAGGGCGCGTGGCCCTGTGGGGTCTTCTACCCTGTGTGCCTCCCTGCTGCGGGCACCCGGCGGCTCGGCTGGGACAACCCCACCCTGTTGGCTCCGTGCCACGTGTCAGGCGTTCTCCCTCCCGGGGTTGTCAGCCGCTGTCTCTCCCCTGAGAGAGGAAGGGGAGGAGGAGGAGGAGGAGGGGGTGCCGGTGAAGCTGAAGCAGGCCCCCGTGGTGATTGTCTTTGCTGGCCCTCCCTCCCCTCTTCTGGGCTCTTCCCTGGCTCTGCCAGGACTGATCGATGTGGTGATGTGGCGCTCTCCTGGGCTTGGGCTTAAGCCGCGCCAGATGAGGGACGGCCGCTCATGGTGAGCTGGGCCGCGCCTCTCATTCTGTCGCGGGCCCCTCGCTGCTCCTCCCCCACCTGCGGGTGGTGTGGGGGAAGGCAGGGGTGCGGCCTCCAGCCTGACCTCTGGTCTCCCGCCCTGCTGCCTTCGGGTGTCAGTCGGGGGGGGGGGGCCTGGGTCCTTTGGGACGCAGCAGGCATTCTCGCTTTGCCGCCTTGGCGTGTGCCTTGCGAGCGGTCCCTCCCCAAAGTGGGGGGGAGGCCTCCCTCGCTGCCATGCTTCGCATCCCTGCGGGTGCGTGAGCGTGCCTCCCCTGGTCCTCTGTGGTGCCCCTGGAGTACTCCGGGTTGCCTGTCAGATGCCCGAGGCCGAGCGGTGGTGTCGTTTTCCTCTCCCAGCGGTGAGTCCCCTCGGGTCCCCACTGTGGTGGTGGCGTGCCCCACGAGCAGCTTCCTAAAGCTCAGGGGAGGGGGTCGAGACGGTAAGGCAGGGGAAGCTTGTGTCCCCTCCCCGGGAGGGGCTCAGGTGGACCCCTTGTCATGGGTCTCCCTCACTGTGTGCCAGTGAGGGCAGCCCTTGGCCCTTGAGCGGCACGCCCCATGCTTCTCCCTTGACCGGGAAGGCTGCATGTGGTCGTGAGAGCGACCGCGGTGGGCCGGGAGATGTGAAGGGGGGGTCCCCGTCTGGCTTTCCGGACGTGGCACCCCTCCACCCACGTGGAAAAGTCTGAAAGGCAAGCCTGGTGGCAGCACAGACTCTTGCTCTCCCGGCTCTGACCGTGGACGCTCACATGGGCTGTGTGCTTTACCCATACCGCAGACCCCCCCCCTTCTGACTTCCCACTTTTTGGGAGTGTTCCCACTCCCGTGGGTCCCCGAAGGGGCGAACGATGGTGTGGGGGGCACGACGCGCCCTCGGTGAGAAAGCCTTCTCTAGCGATCTGAGAGGGGGGCCTTGGGGTACCTGGACCCCCCAGCCGCCGCCCCTCTGAAGTGTGCAAGGCAGTAGCTGCCGGTGCTACTTGCCACAGCGTGTGGGCAAGAGCCGCCCTCGCGCGAGGGGTGCGCTGGCCCCCGCGGTGGGGGCCAAGCGCTGCTCTTTTGCCTAATGCGGCCTGTACCTCCCCCCTCCGAGTTGGGGGAGGGTCACGCCGGGCCGGGCCGGGTTTTGGCATCCAGCGCCGGGCTGTGTGCTGCGTGGGCACGTGGTGCCCCTCCCCTTGGAAGGGGAAGTGGAGGAGGGGGATGCGCCCCGTCCCCCGGCGGCCTCTGCCCCTGCCTCCCCCGCTGCGAGCCGCCTGTCGGTTCTTCCCGCACTCGCCTGGGGTCGCAGCTGGTGGTGTGGAGGTGGTGAGCGAGCATGGTTCGGGCCGCCTCGCTCAGGAGCGTTTCCCCCAGGCGTCAGGCCCTGGAGGGTGGACTAGGTGAAGGACGGATGAGATGAGGGTGGAAAGATGGACGGATGGGTGAGATGAGGCGGACGAGCCCCCCCCCCACGTGGCAGGGGGGGGGAAGCCTTTGCACATGGGGCCCTGGTGGTGGGGCCGGGTCGTGGAGTGCTCTGGGGCGACTGAGGCCGCCTGGTGTCCCAGGTGTCATGGGACTGCCCTCGTGTGTGTGGTGGTGTGACCCCGTGCTGGTTTGCCTGGCGTGCCTGGGTCCTTTCTCCTCTCCCTGGGCAGGCACCCGCGTCCCTGCCTCACAGCCCTTGCCCCGTGTGCATTGCCGCCCTTCCCCGGTGCTGCCGGCCCTCCCCCTGCCCCGAACAGGTGACCGCCCTGCCTTGCCTGTGCCATGTCTCTCTCCCTCCCGCCCCCGTGTCAACCGGGGACCTGAAATGGCCTCACCTCGTGTGGGTGTCACCCCCTGGCCGCCGTGGCCGGGCGGGTGTCCCTGGGTGATGTGCTTCTCGGGTGTCCCCCTGTGCGCGGGGGGGTGGGGGAAGAGGGTTGGGCACGGCGGGTGCGTGTGGGGTGTGGGGGGTGGTCGTCGGTAGGTGCCTTGGGAGACTTGTTTCCACGGGGCCGGCTGTGGCTCGTCGGTGTCGTCGGTGGCGGTCGTGGGGCCCCCGCGAGGGGGGGGCCCCCAGGGGTTGAGGGGGAGGCCAGTCGGCGTCCTGGGTGTTGCGGCGGGACCGCCGTTGTGCTGGAGGCCTCTGGCGGTGAGACCCCGT
>NC_139392.1:40260000-40277500 GCF_054392235.1 Sus scrofa
GCTGGCCTACGCCCGAGCCGCAGCCGTGCCGGATCTGAGCCTCGTCTCAACCCCCTGCGTGAGGCGAAGGATGGAGCCCGCAACCTCATGGTCCCTAGTCAGATTCGTTTCCTCTGTGCCACGAGGGAAAGTCCTGAATCAACGATGCACGGATTTAGGACGCTATGGAGGGATGCATTGGCCGGCCCCAGGTCATATGGGGTTCCGGAGCCAGGGATCCGATCCAAGTCCCAGCTGTGGCAACGTGATTACTTGAAAGAGGACCCTTTAAAGCCGGGGTGGGGGTGGCGGGAGGGGATGACACTGCATGCCATGGAGGCGCTCACCTGTCCTTTTTGTGGACACCTTTTCCGCGGTGGTGACAATGGATGCCCTGGCTGCCGTTCGGAAATGAAAGGTGAAGGCCAAGGTCCACGGTCCGTGGTCGGCGTGGTTCGTCTTCAAGGCCACGGATGAAGAAACGGGCTCCAGGAGGAAAGAGTCCAGGCCTTATGCCTGCCCTGCCTGGAGAATCCATGTCGCCACACAGCGATCCATCCCGATGCGTTCGTTGGTCCTGCGACGCCCCCTGCCGTAAGCTGCTTTTTATAGTCTCCGAAAAGGTCCGCCAGATGGCTCCCGGGGTGGGCCTGGGACGACCAAGTTCGGGGCCGGAAGAGGCCACTTCCAAGTGGGGGAGGAGTTACAAGTGGGTGGCAGACCTGAAGATAACCTGGAGGGGAGGAAAAAGGAGGGGAACCGTGACCGACCGAGCGAGCCGGAGGGGAGGGGAGGGGAGGGGAGGGGAGGGACGATGGGATGGCACCATCGGGAGTCCTGCTCAAAGAATTGGAGCCTCCTTGAGACATGCGACCACATCCATCATTCCAGAGGGAATGGAAGCGTCTTCCCCATGGTTGTACAATGATACATGTCCTTCAGAGTCCCTGAGAAAAAAAGGAATACAAGGCAAGATTTTGTCCGTGGAGGGAAGGGGGGGGGGGGGAGAACAGAGGCTCCAGACTTTGGATCTCTTGGCACAGGGGCCTCCTGCGCCGTATGGAAAGGACTGTTCCTAGGGTGCTCTCAGAATGGGATTTCTGGGTCCCACGAACCTTGTGTGTTGGACAAAGAGGCAGAAAGAGGGGTTCCCGGCTGGAAAGCCCAAACCACAGCTCTTCAGATGGGTAGGGAAGGGCAGACAGACTTCCGGCCCCAAGCAGTGATCTGGACCTCCAGAGGCCTTAGGACGACTTCACTGAGAACACGCAGAATACGACCCAGCCACAGCGTCCTCTATACCTAGCTCTGTTTCACTTTCTCTGTCTCTCTCCCCTCCTCCTCTTTCTCCCTCTGATTCTGCCTCTCACTGTCTGCCTATCCTCCGTCCCTCCCTGTCTGTCTCTGTCTCTCTCCCTCACAAGCACACCAAAGCGGGTCCCCCCCCCCCCCCCGGAAAGGACGGATGTGAGACGGACACCCTCTTCTTCCCGTCTTGAAAGCAGGAGAAAAACCTTCCTCTAGAAGCCCAAGTTCAAAGCCAGCTGTTTCAAGGAACGTCTGCCTCTGGCAAGGGGGAGGGGGAGGGCGAGGGGGAGGGCGAGGGGGCGGCCTGGAGGCAGCCTGGAGCACCCACGGCATGCATTCAGAAACCTCGTGCATCTCTCTTCCGGTGCTATCTTTTGGGGGCACGTGGTACTCTTGGGCAAGTCCTCCGAACGATAGTGGAAACAAACATCTGTCTTCTCTCCCACACCTGATGAATGCAGACAGACACACTGGAAGAGCACCCACCCCCCCTTTTCCCCCAAAGGACTCTTGTCACTGTACAGACGGGGGGGGGGGGGGGGGGGGCGGCACGGGGGTGTCACACGCAGTCTTGGTGGCTCGTCTATGTTTCCAATCCGCCCAGGCAGTGCAGGCGGCCACCACTGCTGCTGCCACCTCTCACCGATCGTTCATCCTGTCCGTCAGTGCTATGACAGCACTAAGCTCTTCAGGGAGAAAATGCTCCCTGCCTTTCCTCTCGGAGGGCACACTGAGGGCACCCACTCCCATTAACAAAGTTTATTCACCTTGACAGGAAGAAAAGAGCTTGGGGTTTCTCACACCGCTGCAGATGACACTTTCCTACCGACTCTGGAATTCTCTTGCTCATTCTCCGGTGGGCCCGCCCCCCCCATTTCAGGAGAGGGTGTTTGGTTCTGGGTTGGGGTGCGTGTGTGTGCGCGCGTGTGTGTGTGCGTGTGGGTGTGTGTGTCTGGGTGTGTCTGTGTCTTGCTTTTTCATTTTATTGGAATACAGTTGACTGACAAAGTTGTATGAACTTACAGGGTTGTTTCTGGGTGTTCGTCATGGCAGTGAAAGGAAACACCAGGATTTCCCTAGAAAGCCATCCCGTTCACCTGATCGGTGGCGTGAAGGACATTCACATCCTCCTTGAGTTTCGCATTTGAAAGTGAGGGGCGGGTGCGTGCAGCAGGTCCCCCCCCACCCCACCCCGCGCCCCGAACGTGCCTCCCGCAGTGGCACTAGGAGTGTGTGCAATGAAAGGGACAGGACACCAGACACCAGAGGACCATTCTGACCCTCCTTTCCTTCTCTCTTCGGAAAGCAGGAAATAAATCTCTTGGGTGAAAGAAAAGTGTGCTCCCTGCCACGAAATTTGGGGGGGGGGGGTGTCGGGTTGGCGATAAGGACTTCACTGCTCCCATGGCTCCTGCAATGTTCACGAATCCTCCAAATCCTCAAGGCAAGATGGTTCACAACCAATACATGAGCGAGCTGTCAGAGACACCAGGGACTGAAACACTCCGTATTAGGGAGGGGTCCTCACTCACTTTCATGCAAAGGCAGCGACAACAGCAGCCTTTTCAAAGATGGCTGCAGGCAAGAGGGTGGGGGAGATGATGGAGAAAGTGGTGGTGGCGGCGGCGGCGGCGGCGGCGGCGGCGGCGTGGCAGACTTGGATCACGTCCATTATGTTCATTCAACAAACAGTCGGGGCGACGGGAGAATGGCCGCTTGGTGGTCTGTGTTTCTCCAGGCTCCCTGACCCACTCCCTGCCCCACACCCCCAACCCCCCACACCCCCTTGGACATGGGCAGGAAGGTTTCTAGAGAAGGCAGTGCCTGACCTGCCGGCTCTGTCACCCTGGGGGGAGAACATTTCGGAGAGTCGCCAGAGGCTTCAGACTTCCTACCCCTCTCCCTCCCCCACTCTGAACCCTGGTAACTAGACTTCATTCAACCGACACTTAGGATGGGTCATCCAACTGTTCTCTCATGAAGGAAGGAAGGAAGGAAGGAAGGTGGGTCGGTGGGTAGGTGGGTGTGTTTTCTGCGTGGGGTGAAGCCTTCCCTCCCTCGATGCAAGCCTGATATCCTCACCTGTCACAGAGACTGGACCCCTAAAAAACTACTGTGTCCGGTTTTCTCCCATTTAGGGGGTTCCAGAGTGTGTGTGCGTGCGTGCGCGTGTGCGTGCGTGCGTGCGCGTGCGTGTGCGTGTGCGTGTGCGTGTGTGTGTGTGTGTGTGTGTGTTTTGAGGGCCACACCCACGGCATATGGAGGTTCCCAGATGACGGATCGAATCGGAGGCTTTAGCTGCTGGCCTCCTACACCACAGAAACAGGAATGCCAGGTCCGAGCCGCGTCTGGGACCAACACCACAGCTCACGGCAACACTGGATCCTTTACCCACTGAGCGAGGTGGACAGGGATCGAACCTGCAACCTCATGGTTCCTGGTCGGATTCATTTCCACTGCGCCATGGCGGGAACTCTGCTTTGTGGTTTTGGCGTTTGGATTCCAGAAGGTGGCGTAGGGGTCCCTGTTCGTCATCTATTGGATAGAGACTCGTGTGTGTATATGTTCATCCCATCCTCCTCATGGATCCCTCTCCCCCGCCCTCATGATTTCTTTTTCCCCCTCTGCTTTTTAGGGCTGCCCTCGTGGCATATGGAAGTTCCCAAGCGAGGGGTTGAATCGGAGCTACGGCTGCTGGCCTACGCCACAGGCACAGCCATGTGGGATCCGAGCCGCGTCTGCGACCGACACCACAGCTCACGGCACTGCCTGCCGGATCCTTACCGCCCCCCTGAGCGAGGCCAGGGATCGAACCCACACCCTTCCCTGCAAAGGTTCCTCGTCGGATGCGCTTCCATGGTGCCACGACAGGAACTCCCCCGTGATGGTTTTTTTTCACGCTGGTGTTCCCACCAACAAGGAAGGAATGGCCCAATATTCTGGAATCACCTAGAGGGGAAAAGACGCTGAAAAAGAAAGAACGGAGGGATAGATGGATGTAGATGGATCACTGAATCCCCTTGACTGTACACCTGAAACGAACACAACATTGTAAGCAAGCCCACTGTACGCCGAGCTAAAGCAACAACAACAACCAACAACCACAACAAACTTACATCTTAAAAAAAAAAAAAAAAAAAAAAAAGAAGATGTCCCCTGCAGTTCCCATCAGGGCTCAGCGGTAATGAACCCGACTAGGATCCGTGAGGATGTGGGTTCGATCCCTCCCCTGGCCTCGCTTGGTGGGTTAAGGATCCCGTGTTGCTGTGGCGGTGGGGTAGGCCCGCAGCTACAGTTCTGATTCGACCGTGAGTCTGGGAACTTCCATAGGGCTGGGGCGTGGGCGTTAAAAAAAGATATACTATATGCATACTATATACATATGTAGGAGTTCCCGTCATGGCTGGACGAATCCGACTAGGAGGCCTGAGGGTGCGGGTTCGATCCCTGGCCTCGCTCGTTGGGTTCAGGATCGGGTGTTGCCGTGAGCTCTGGTGTAGGTCGCAGACAGGGCTCGGATCCCGCGTTGTGCTGGCTCTGGTGTAGGCCGGTGGCTACGGCTCCGATTGGACCCCTAGCCTGGGAACCTCCATGTGCCATGGGTGCAGCCCTAGAAACAGAAAATAACTACGTGTGTGTGTCTGTGTGTGTGTGTGTGTGTCTGTGTGTGTGTGTGTGTGTGTGTGTGTGTGTGTGCGTGTGTCTGTGTGTGTCTGTGTGTGTGTGTATACAGATAGATATAGATATACAGATATAGATATAGATATATCACCTACCTAAAGGCCCAGGACTAGAGAAAGCATTGGGTCATTAGGATCTAAGAATCTTCTCCCCGCCCCCCAAATCCATCCATCCAACCCACCCTCCCTCCCTCTCTCCATCTTTCACTTTTCCTGATAAAGACAAAGGGACAAAAATTGTTTGTTTGTTTGTTTCTTTGTTTGTTCGTTTCTTTCTCAAAAGATGTACATCTACTTTGTAACTTATACCTCTGTCAGAGGGATGGAGAATCCTTGACCTTTTCCTCCCTACCCAAATCCTTCCAGAAGTCAGAAACTCAGTGGCTGGAAAACTGGACTGGATCCTGAAGTTTTTCCAGTTGCCTTCCATCTCTGGCTACAACTCTCTTCATGAGCGTTTCCCATTTTCTCCCACCCTTTGGACCTGGCATCCTTGTGGATGAGAACACGTATCGCTTGTCCCGAGGCCCTGAAAACGGAAGCTAGTGGAGTCCCTCGATGAACACATCAGAGAAATGGTCTCTGAGAGTGTCTCTGAGAGTGAAACCATCACCCTGTGTTCATTTCTCTAAGAGCCCCTCGGAAAGTTGGCCCCAACACCTGACGGCATTCTCAGAGGGGCCTTTCAAAAGACTGAAGGGGCGTTCCCGTCATGGCTCCGTGGTTAACGAATCCGACTAGGAACCGTGAGGTTGCGGGTTCGATCCCTGCCCTCACTCAGTGGGTTAAGGATCCAGCGTTGCCGTGAGCTGTGGTGTCGGTCGCAGACACGGCTCGGATCCCACGTTGCTGTGGCTCTGGCGTAGGCTGGCAGCTATGGCTCCGATTCGACCCCTAGCCTGGGAACCTCCATATGCCATGGGAGCGGCCCAAGAAATGGCAAAAAGACAAAACAAACAAACAAACAAACAAACCGACAAAACAAAAGACTGAAGGGACTTTCCCCTCTCCCTCTCTCTTCCCTCTGTCTCACTCACTGTCTCTGTCTGTCTCTCTGTGTCTCTCTCACACGCACACGCACACACACACAGAGTCACCGGCTCCGTTCTTCATATGTAACAGTTTGAAAGTTCCAGGAAAGGTTGGCAGCCCAAACCGGCCTTGGTACTCCAGCTCCAATTAAGTCTCAGAGACAGAGTTTTGGGGTGAAGCATAAAGAACAGCTTTATTGCTTTGCCAGGCTAAGGAGGCCACAGCAGGCTAAGGACCTCAAAACTGTGTCCTCCCTTGAGAGGGGATAGCAAGGGGTTCTATAGGTTTAGCTTAATGGTAGGCATGGGGGTGGCGGAGCTGTCTAGAAGCATCAGGGTGCTTGCATTCTTCTCCCTGGATAGGAGATTAGGATAGACCATTTCAAAGTCATCAAGGCTGGAGTCAGGTGGTCCATGGAATGTTTCCAGTGTCTTTGGGGTTATGGCATTTTGACCTTCTCTCTGGAGTGAAGATTGCTCATCCACGGGGCGGGCGTGGGGCGGGGGGTGGGGGGGGGTCGCAATCCTTAGGGAGTGTTTCAAGGGTAGAGAAAACACCAGGTTCACTACAACTCTGACTCGACAGTAGTCATTAGTCATAAGTTCGTGGGCCAAGGCAAGCCATAACCTAACGGAGACTATTTCAAAGTAGCTTTTAGCTGTAACAATGTCTCTGGCTCCAACACACCAGCACTCCGGGGCTTGAGCTTGGTTTCAGTTTCAGAGGAGGGAACTCTGGCTCCAAGGATTAACCCCTTCGTTCCTTTGGTTTCTGTGGGCCTGGTTCGGGGAGCCCATCCACATCACCGCCTTTTGAGAGGCCATCTGACAACTGTTTCACCAAAGCGACGTCATCTCAAAACAAGGAAACCAGTTCCATGAAATGGAGGATCTCTCCCTCCCTCTCCCTCCCTCTCCTTCTCACTCTCCTCTACCCACAGCTCATGGCAACGTGGGATTCGTAACCCAGTGAGCGAGGCTGAGCATGGAACCTGCCACCTCATGGTTCCTAGTTGCATTTATTTCCACTTCTGCACCACGATGGGACCTCCCCAGCACAGTTTTTCACACGTGAAGTTTCCCGGGACGTCTCGGAGGAGGCGGACCCCAAACGTGTCTCCATGCCCTATGTGGGTGATTCCTGTGAGGTAAAATGACTTAAGGACCGGCCCACACAAAAGGGACACTCTGGCCCTCCTTTCTGGCCCCCAGACAGCAGGAGATGAAAATCTCCTCCTCGTGCAAAGGAAGATGGCAAGTGAAGATGTCCATTCCCACACCAAGGCCAACATGCTCCAGAAGTTTTGCGGGGTTTCCCGGGTTGGGAAATGGCGGGGGCTCCTTTGGCCTGACACGAGGCGAGTTTCGTGCACACATCCTCCCCCACCCCCCTCCATGCAGTCTGCGAGGGGCAGCCTGAGGGTAGGGAAATTGGGGAAAGGGGGGAAAAAAAACACTTTCCCTAAAGAGAAGCTCCAGGAAAAGTCACCACCTCTGACTTGACTGGAGAGTTTCTGCATTTGAATGAAGTGATTGAACCCAGGCCCTGAGGCCTGGATCTTCCTGATCTCCCCTCCCCCCCTTCCCGGGCGTGAGTCCAGGCGATTTGGGAAGCGAGAGGCGGCGCAGCAGGGATGGCGGCCGGGGGTGGGGGGTGGGGCGGGCAGCTGGGGCCGGGAGTGGGGGGGTGCGGGACTAATGAACCAGCGCCTGCCTGCATGCCTGCCTGCCTGCCTGCCTGCCTGCCTGCCTGCCTGCTTGCCTGCCTGCCTGAACGAGCCCCTCCCCTCCCCCCCCACCCCCTCCCCACACCCACCCGCCTGAGGGCAGGGATGGGGCCTGAGAGCTAAGGGAAACTTCTTTGCTAGCTACTTGTCAGGGAGTGATCCCAGCTCAAAGTCCCTTTGCTTATTTCGGAACAAGGTCTGAGTCTCAGCTAGTACAGAGTTTCTGAATGTCTCGGCACATGGACTGGCCTGCACCAAACAAGCAGACAGGAAGAAAAATGAACACACAGAAATCCAGCTGGTCTCCTTCTCCCAGAGTCTCTCTTGGAGAAATTACCTTAAGCTCAGTGACTTTGCCCCGTCTCCCTCTGGTGCAAAGCCATCCCTGGAGGAGCCAGGTCTTACATGAGCAGGGCAGGGCAGGGCAGCACCACCCAGGTGAGCTGGAGAGTGGAGAGTCAAGTTGATAGATACCCCAAATGTGGCTGGCCAGGGGTCTGGGCTAGCATTCCGTGTGAACTCACACACCCAGGCACCTAGCACCGATTTCCCCATGTTCTTCCGACCCTGATTCTCACTCTTCTTCTGTCCCCCCCCCCCCCCCTTCCTTCGGCTTTTTGCCTTTTCTAGGGCCGCTCCTGCGGCATATGGAAGTTCCCCTGCCAGGGGTCCAATCGGAGCTGTAGCCGCTGGCCTGCACCAGACCCACAGCAACGCGGGATCTGAGCCACGTCTGCAACCTGCACCACAGCTCACGGCAATGCTGGATCCTTAACCCACTGAGCAAGGCCAGGGATGGAACCTGCAACCTCATGGTTCCTAGTCAGATTCATTAACCACTGAGCCACAATGGGAACTCTGACTCTCCCTCTTCCCTGCCTGATACCTTAAGAGCCTGATCGTTTGTGGGGAAATGAAATCCCAGCTGGCAAGAGCCACCTTATCTTCCCAGCACACGAGAAAAGAATAGGCGCAGGCTCACATCCATCTTATGTTTCTATGCCTTGCCCTGGCCCCACCGTTTCAGAAAGCTGTGTCCCTCCACCTGTCAAAAGCCAAAGCCCAGGAGTTCCCGTCGTGGAATAGTGGAAAGGAATCCAACCAGGAACCATGAGGTTGCAGGTTCGATCCCAGGCCTTCCACAGTGGGTTTAGGATCTGGTGGCATCACCTTGCGCTGCGGTGTAGGTTGCAGACGCAGCTTGGATCTGATGGTGCTTGTGACTGTGGCATACACCCCAGCAGTTGTAGGTCTGATTCGGCCCCTAGCCCGGGAACCTCCATATGATGGGGGGAGGGGGGGGGGGGAGGCTGCAGCCAAAGCCCAAGGAAGAAAGACAATCAGAATGTTGCGTGGAACTCCTGGAGACTTAACAACCACCACCAGTCATGACCATGGCTGTCAACCGACACCAGAGCCAAAGAAATGTCGGATCAAATAGGAACCTGCCACTTACACCAGTACTCACCACAATGCAGGACCACAAAAACAAAGGAACAAGAAACCAAAACTAAATAATTGCCCAGGAGCAGCAGGTGCAGGAAAAGCATGCTGACTCTCACCCCCCAGAAGCCAGAGGTAACCTATTTATCACCCCACACGCACACACCTCAGCACCACCAGCACCAGCACCCCCCCCCCCCACCCCAGGATCGAATCTGCATCCTCGTGGGTGCTCCTCAGCTTTGTTACCAATGAGCCACAATGGGATCTCCCCAATCCAGGTTTTTATGTTTCTTTTTTTTTTTTTTTTCCCCTTGCTTTCTTCGGGTGGCACTCACGGCACACGGAGGTTCCCAGGCTAGGGAATCAGAGCTTGAGCCACTGGCCTACACCACAGACACAGCAACACCAGGTCCGATCTGTGTCTGCAACCTACACCACAGTTCAGGGCAATGCCAGATCTTTCACCCACTGAGCGAGGCCAGGGATCAAACCAGCACTCTCATGGATGCTACTCAGATTCCTACCTGCTGAGTCACAATGGGAACTCCACTAAATACATAAATTTTTTCAAAGAGAGAGAGAGAGGGAGAGTGTGTGTGTGTGTGTGTGTGTGTGTGTGTGTGTGTGTGAGAGAGAGAGAGAGAGAGGTCTGGTATCACTTGGGGAAAAATAAAATTATGCTTGGAGAAAAATACCTGTCCCTAGAGATCATTCACAATGGCTTGTTCTGCCTGTTCATTTCTCTCTTTCTTCCCTTTTCTTTTTTCCTTCCTTTTCTTTTCCTTTCGCATCTGTCTGTGCCGTGTGTGTGTGTGTGTGTGTGTGTGTGTGTGTGTGTGTGTGTGTGTGTGTGTGTGTGTGTGTGTGTAGTCTTCTTTTAGGGCTTCACATGTGCCATTTTGTAGGTTCCCAGGTTAGGGGTCAATGCTAGTCGGGTTCGTTTCCACCGAGCCACAACGGGAATTCCTGCCTTGTGCTTCTTTATCTTTGCTCTGTTACTAGGTGCTAGGGATTCCTTTTTGTTAAGTCCAGTCACTTAAATAAGGGTGTTTGCAGGGTTGCCTAAAGCATCAAAAATGTATTTTCTCATTAAATATTGGAATGTGGGGAGTTCCTGTTGTGGCTCAGTGGTAACAAACCCGACTAGTATCCATGTATGCCGGTTCGACCCCTGGTTTGGGAACTTCCGTATGCCACAGTTATGGCTCTAAAAAATCCTCTCTCTCTCTCTCTCTCTCTCTCTCTCTCTCTCGATAATATACACATACACACACACATCCATACGTACATACCTATGTACACATATACATATACATTGGAATTTGGTCTGCCATCGATGAGATGCTCCCTCTTTGTGTGTTGTTCATTTTGTTTTTTGTTTTTTAGGAGTGCACCCTCGGGATATGGAAGTTCCCTGGGCTAGGGGTTGAAGAATCGGAGCTGTAGCTGCTGGCCTGCACCTCAGCCAGAGCTATGCCCTGCCAGATCACCCGATCTGAGCTGAGTGGCCACGTCTGTCACCTACACCTACCTCCCCCTGAATGAAGACGTATTTTCAATACATCTCAAGTGGAGAAAAACTTGCTAAAAATCACTTTATTTGTCATGGAAACCATATCTTCTAGCAGACATGGCACAAAAGCCAGTGTTTATGGTCATCACACCACAGACATCAGAATTCCAAGCTTCTAGGGGTTTCTTGGGGGTGGGGTGGGGTGTGTCCCCAGGGCCTGTGGAAGTTCCATGCCCACCCCTCTGCCACCACCCAGGGATCCTTCGCCCTGGGTGGGTGGGGGGAGGGAGAGGGTATCTCAGCAGAAACGATCTTATCTTACGGGGTTTATGGATGGCTAGAAGCATGTGGTTCTGTTCATCTCATGCTTGAGGTTTCGGTTTTTGCCCTCCTACCTACCCAATGGTCGGCAGATGGAATTCTTCTGGTTTTCTCTGGCCATCCCTCTCCTCGAACTCACGGGTCCAGTTTTTCTCCCACATTTGACTTTTCCGGGAGATCCACAAAAGGAAGCGCCAACCCTTGACATCCACCGACAAGAGATCACCACCCTCTGCCCCTCTTTAGCCCCTTCTCATCCTCATGCCTGCCTGCACACATCGGAGACATTTCCAAGTGCCCAGGAGGATCCTTGGACCCTGACACCTCGAAATCTTCCCTGAGCAGCAGTGCTCGGGACTCAGACCTGGGGTTTATCACGGGCTCCAACCACGACCTTTGGTTTTCCTGGGCTGGGAGATCGGTTTCATGAGATGGAACCGGCTGCGGATTCAGCTTCTGGATCTGGACTGTGAAACGTTGTACAAGACTTTTTTCAAGGCATGACTGTAGGGGAACAAAACCTTGCGGCCCGCCCCCCGCCACATCCCAGATGTCACATGAGCACGGGGAGGAATTCTGTGGAGCTGGAAACAACCATGACCCAAAAGAACACAGGAAGGAATTCCTGTCATGGCGGGGCAGAAACGAATCGGACTAGGAATCACGAGGTGGCAGGTTTGATCCCTGGCCTCGCTCAGGGGTTTAAGGATCTGGCATTTTTCCGCGAGCTGTGGCATAAGGTCTCAGATGTGGCTCGGATCCCGCCGTTGCTGTGGCTGTGGCTCAGGCTAGCAGATGCAGCTCCGATTCAACACCAAGCGTGGGCGCGCGCGCGCGCGCGGGGGGTGGGGGGGAGGCGGGGAGGGAAGCAAACCTCCTAAGAACGACGAAAGTGCAGTTAGGAAACAGAAAATGATGATCCCGGAAGTCCACTTGAATGTGGTTGGGAGACATGCGTAGGACCACACCGCCACCGTGTGAGAGACCAGTGCAAGACAGCTGAACAATACAAAGCGGGGTGGGGGGTGGGGTGCTTGGCGGGGGTTGGAGGAGGAGGAGGAGGAGGAGGAGGTGGGGGGAGACGGCGGCACTGGTGCTGGGCAAAGGTGCCTCTGGGCGAGGACTTTGGTGACCATATTCTCATGGCAGGCTTGAGAGCCCAAAAGATGACATGGTGGAGGCTGAAGTTAAGTTTGGTCAAAAGGAAAACAACCATGAGAAAAGATGCATCCACCCACACCTAGAAAAGATATCGTGCCAGGAATGGGAGCCCTGTTCCAATGGCTCTTCCTGGGATTGTGGGAAATGAATCGATAGCAAGAAGATGCTTTCACATCCATGTCTTCAATGACTCCTGTACTAAGTGCGTCGTGGTTTTGCCAGTTTGGCAGAGTTGTGGAATGTCATCCGGCAATTGCATCTCCCCTGCCCAACCAGCAAGATGGAGTTGTTCTTTTTTTTTTTTTTTTTTTTTTTTCCTGCTGCACTGCCTTTCCTGTGCCAGGGATCGAACTTGAGGCTCAGCTGTGACCTAGGCACAGCGGGAACTCCAAGATGGATTTCTTTTTCCTTCTTTTTCTTTCCTTCCTTCCTTTCTTCCTTTCTTTCTTTTCTCTCTCTCTCTTTCTTTTTCTTTTCTTTCTTTCTTTCTCTTTCCTTCCTTCCTTTCTTCCTTTCTTTCTCCTTTCTTTTTCTTTCTTTCTTTCTTTCTTTCTTTCTTTCTTTCTTTCTTTCTTTCTTTCTTTCTTTCTTTCTTTCTCTCTCTCTATCTTTCTCTTTCCTTCCTTTCTTTCTTTCTCTTTCTTTCTTTCTTTCTTTCTTTCTTTCTTTCTTTCTTTCTTTCTTTCTTTCTTTCTTTCTCTCTCTCTCTCTCTCTCTCTCTCTCTTTCTGGTTTTTTTTGGGGGGGAGCCACACCCGCAGCACATGGAGGTTCCCAGGCTAGGGGTCAATTCGGAGCCTTACCTGCCGGCCTACACCACAGGCACAGCCACGCGGGATCCGAGCCGCGTCTGTGACGGACACCACAGCTCACGGCAATGCCAGATCCTTAACCCAACAAGTGAGCCAGGGATCAAACCTGCAACCTCATGGTTCCTGGTCGGATTTGTTTCCACTACCCCAGGATGGCAATCCTGAGACTTGCAAAGTTTATTGTTTGTTTCGGGTTTTCTCCACCCCCTCTCCCTCCCGTTTCAGCTTTATGTTTTACTTTTTGGCCACACCCACGGGCAGCAAGTGGAAGTTTTTCCTGAGGCAGAGATGGAACCTGCACCACACAGGGGCAACCAGAGCCACCGCGTTGAGAAAGCAGGAGCCTTGACCCTGTTGGTCGTGGGCTTCCTTCTTCTTCTTCTTCTTCTGTTGTTGTTTTTTGGGTTTTTTTTGGGGGGGGGTTGTTTTCCTTTTTTTGTTTTGTTTTGTTTTGTTTTGGATGAGATTTCAGTTCACCCCCCCCCCCCAACACACACACACACTCATAGTGTTGCGTTGTACTTTCCCTCCATTGTGGTTGGTCAGTCATGCTGAAATCCATGTTTCTATGACCTGACCACCAGAGCATTTGCCCCAGGCAGCCATTTGTTCTCTTTGGACTTTGTCTCAGTCTATGCAGAGAGAGATTTTCATTTCCACTTTCCTAGGATCGACTGTATCCTTCTCTCCCTTCCTAAGCTTCTGGGCTTTGCTTGTCTGCTTTTGACAGACCGTCTCCGTCGGTAAGGGTGGCAGGTAAACCGACTCCTGCGTTGTCGTTCTCCGAGAGCTTGCCCGGTTTCGTTTTTGCCAGTCCCCGCCTACCCTCCCACCCTCCCTCTCTCCCTCCCTCCTCCAGCTCCGTGCAGGGAGGTGGGGTGGGGGTGGGGGAGAGAAGAGAAGGTGGAGGGGAACCTGAGATCTCTCTCGCTAGTGCCACCCTCACCGCGCCGGCTTCTCTCTGGAATTCCCAAGCCCAGGAAGGGACATGCTTGGGGGAGCGAGCGCGGCTCCTTCTAGGCAACAGCGAGAACCTCTTCCCAGCTCCTTCCCCGCCGCCGCCGCCGCCGCCGCCGCCGCCGCCGCCGCCGCCGCCCCCCTCTTTCCATCTGCTGCCATCACGCCACGCAGTGCCTTGCCAGGAGGCAGCTCCGCGAGGCAAGCTTCGCGGTCGTGCAGGACGCCTGGCGCCTCGGCCCCGGGAAGAGCTCGGGCATTTGGGTGGCCGGCGCTGTGTCGTTGTGTCGCCGCCGGCCGGCCGGCCTTCCGGATCTGTCCCGGTGACGTTGGTGGCGGTTGTCGCGTGCCATCTAGTGTCCGCTTTTATATCGTCCCTTCCCTCTGCAGCTTTGGGGACCTTCGCGAGGGATGTGACTCAGCCATCCGGCCTGAGTCAGAGTTCCGGGAGGCTGGCGACACTGGCGGCGACAGCTCCGGTGGCTCAGAGGCCTGGGAGTGTCCCTCTCTCACCGGAGATTGGGCCTGCAGGCCTGTGAGGGAGTGACTGTCACCGCGCTCCCCAGGCAGGCTCTGGGGCCGCCTGGCCGGGTCGACCAGCATCCGCTCTTGCCGCTCCGGCCCCGGGGACCGACCAGGCCTGGGCCGGGCCGCCTCCCTAGCGAGGGGAGAGGGTGTGCGGCGCCCGGGACTGCCTGTGCTCGGGTGGCCTGGCCTTGTCCCGGGTCGCCCTTTGGAGCGTGAATGACTCCCGCCTGCGGTCCCTCCAGCCTCTCATCCCCGAAGTGAGGAGCGGCCCGGGTTGTGCGCTGAGGGCGTTGGAGGGCGCGACAGGCTCGGTGGCCGGCACGCTTGTTTCCCGGTCGTCATGCCGGCATGGGCCCCTCCCCGCCTGCCCCCCGACTGATGGCTACCGCCGGCCCGTGCGGAGTCGTACTCACGAGGTCTAGACCGGCACAAGACGTGAGGGGTGGAGCGGAAAGGGTGGCTCGGGCCCCGGCGCCTTCCTTCGCGGGGTCCGTTCGTCGGAGGCGCCTCCGTGGAAACATTTTTTTTTCCAAGTCCTGATGGATCCGGAGACGGTGGACGGTACCCCGCCGGCCCCCTGCTCCCGGGTGTGGCCGGGAAGGGTGCACCTGGGCCTGAGGCGTGCCCATGTAGGGTCCCGGTCGTTGGACAAGACTTCGTTTCCCACGCTCTCATTTCCCGCCCCCCGCCCTCGGAGTGTTTCCCTGTCGGTCGGTCGATCGGTCGGGAGGTGGGGACCGGCCTGAGCTGGATGGTGTGTCCTGGATTTTGGGGGAGCCAAGTCCCCGTCTGGAGCTCCGGACAGACCGATACCTGCCCGCGTGGGCAAGCCGGGAAGGGCTTCCCCGGCTGGCCGGCCGGCTCCACCTCCTTCATGTCCCTGTCCCTTCCTTGCGGTCACGCTCCCCGGGTCGACCAGATGGCTCTGAGAGCGCTGGGTCTGGCGACTCTAGGGCAGGGCTGGGGGACAAGTGTCCGGATGGGGGTTCCGGGGATACCCCCACGTCCTGTGGGTGGGCCCCGCTGCTGGGCATGGACATTTTTCGCGGCCGAAATACGCCTTTTCTGTCACCAGGTAGATGCTGACACGATCCTCTTCAGCGCCTGTCGCTGGAGACCTTGGGCCTCTGGATGCACGTGGGGGGCTTTGGGCTTTCGGCTGCTGTCCAAGGCCTGACCCTGCCCTTTGCACCCCGCGTGGGGGCCGCTCGCCTGGGCCTGTGCGCCGGCTCTCACTTGTGCATCCAGCTGGCCCGTGCTGCGGTGTCTCCTCCGGTCTCTGGCTGACCCGAGGGCGGCAGGGCGCGTGGCCCTGTGGGGTCTTCTACCCTGTGTGCCTCCCTGCTGCGGGCACCCGGCGGCTCGGCTGGGACAACCCCACCCTGTTGGCTCCGTGCCACGTGTCAGGCGTTCTCCCTCCCGGGGTTGTCAGCCGCTGTCTCTCCCCTGAGAGAGGAAGGGGAGGAGGAGGAGGAGGAGGGGGTGCCGGTGAAGCTGAAGCAGGCCCCCGTGGTGATTGTCTTTGCTGGCCCTCCCTCCCCTCTTCTGGGCTCTTCCCTGGCTCTGCCAGGACTGATCGATGTGGTGATGTGGCGCTCTCCTGGGCTTGGGCTTAAGCCGCGCCAGATGAGGGACGGCCGCTCATGGTGAGCTGGGCCGCGCCTCTCATTCTGTCGCGGGCCCCTCGCTGCTCCTCCCCCACCTGCGGGTGGTGTGGGGGAAGGCAGGGGTGCGGCCTCCAGCCTGACCTCTGGTCTCCCGCCCTGCTGCCTTCGGGTGTCAGTCGGGGGGGGGGGGCCTGGGTCCTTTGGGACGCAGCAGGCATTCTCGCTTTGCCGCCTTGGCGTGTGCCTTGCGAGCGGTCCCTCCCCAAAGTGGGGGGGAGGCCTCCCTCGCTGCCATGCTTCGCATCCCTGCGGGTGCGTGAGCGTGCCTCCCCTGGTCCTCTGTGGTGCCCCTGGAGTACTCCGGGTTGCCTGTCAGATGCCCGAGGCCGAGCGGTGGTGTCGTTTTCCTCTCCCAGCGGTGAGTCCCCTCGGGTCCCCACTGTGGTGGTGGCGTGCCCCACGAGCAGCTTCCTAAAGCTCAGGGGAGGGGGTCGAGACGGTAAGGCAGGGGAAGCTTGTGTCCCCTCCCCGGGAGGGGCTCAGGTGGACCCCTTGTCATGGGTCTCCCTCACTGTGTGCCAGTGAGGGCAGCCCTTGGCCCTTGAGCGGCACGCCCCATGCTTCTCCCTTGACCGGGAAGGCTGCATGTGGTCGTGAGAGCGACCGCGGTGGGCCGGGAGATGTGAAGGGGGGGTCCCCGTCTGGCTTTCCGGACGTGGCACCCCTCCACCCACGTGGAAAAGTCTGAAAGGCAAGCCTGGTGGCAGCACAGACTCTTGCTCTCCCGGCTCTGACCGTGGACGCTCACATGGGCTGTGTGCTTTACCCATACCGCAGACCCCCCCCCTTCTGACTTCCCACTTTTTGGGAGTGTTCCCACTCCCGTGGGTCCCCGAAGGGGCGAACGATGGTGTGGGGGGCACGACGCGCCCTCGGTGAGAAAGCCTTCTCTAGCGATCTGAGAGGGGGGCCTTGGGGTACCTGGACCCCCCAGCCGCCGCCCCTCTGAAGTGTGCAAGGCAGTAGCTGCCGGTGCTACTTGCCACAGCGTGTGGGCAAGAGCCGCCCTCGCGCGAGGGGTGCGCTGGCCCCCGCGGTGGGGGCCAAGCGCTGCTCTTTTGCCTAATGCGGCCTGTACCTCCCCCCTCCGAGTTGGGGGAGGGTCACGCCGGGCCGGGCCGGGTTTTGGCATCCAGCGCCGGGCTGTGTGCTGCGTGGGCACGTGGTGCCCCTCCCCTTGGAAGGGGAAGTGGAGGAGGGGGATGCGCCCCGTCCCCCGGCGGCCTCTGCCCCTGCCTCCCCCGCTGCGAGCCGCCTGTCGGTTCTTCCCGCACTCGCCTGGGGTCGCAGCTGGTGGTGTGGAGGTGGTGAGCGAGCATGGTTCGGGCCGCCTCGCTCAGGAGCGTTTCCCCCAGGCGTCAGGCCCTGGAG
>NC_139392.1:40290000-40307500 GCF_054392235.1 Sus scrofa
CCGACTCGGGCCCGGGTCCGAGGGCCCGCGGGGTCGACCAGCTGTCCCGGCCGACTCGGGCCCGGGTCCGAGGGCCCGCGGGGTCGACCAGCTGTCCCGGCCGACTCGGGCCCGGGTCCGAGGGCCCGCGGGGTCGACCAGCTGTCCCGGCCGACTCGGGCCCGGGTCCGAGGGCCCGCGGGGTCGACCAGCTGTCCCGGCCGACTCGGGCCCGGGTCCGAGGGCCCGCGGGGTCGACCAGCTGTCCCGGCCGACTCGGGCCCGGGTCCGAGGGCCCGCGGGGTCGACCAGCTGTCCCGGCCGACTCGGGCCCGGGTCCGAGGGCCCGCGGGGTCGACCAGCTGTCCCGGCCGACTCGGGCCCGGGTCCGTGTGGCCCTCGATGGGATCCCTGGGGTTGTCTTGATGCCGGGGCCGTCCGTCCGTCTCTGCCAACTCACTCGCTGGGGTCGTGTCTGCACCGCGTTGACTGCCTCTCTCCGGGGCCTGAGTCTCCCGGACAGGGTGTGTCGTTTTGTGTTCGATGTTTTCTGAGCTTCCCCTCTGGCCTAGTGATTTCCTTCTTCTCTATTGAAATCAAACACGTCCCAGCACTTGGGTGCATAGCATTTTATTTGGCCCGCGCCGCCCCGCCGCCCTTGCCGCGACAACGTTGCTGTCCCTGTATTAGGACGGTGAGGAGGTTCTTGTTGGTCTTCGGATGGCCGCACCCACGGTCTATGGAGCTTCCCAGGCTAGGGGTCGAACTGGTGTTACGGCTGCTGGCCTACGCCCGAGCCGCAGCCGTGCCGGATCTGAGCCTCGTCTCAACCCCCTGCGTGAGGCGAAGGATGGAGCCCGCAACCTCATGGTCCCTAGTCAGATTCGTTTCCTCTGTGCCACGAGGGAAAGTCCTGAATCAACGATGCACGGATTTAGGACGCTATGGAGGGATGCATTGGCCGGCCCCAGGTCATATGGGGTTCCGGAGCCAGGGATCCGATCCAAGTCCCAGCTGTGGCAACGTGATTACTTGAAAGAGGACCCTTTAAAGCCGGGGTGGGGGTGGCGGGAGGGGATGACACTGCATGCCATGGAGGCGCTCACCTGTCCTTTTTGTGGACACCTTTTCCGCGGTGGTGACAATGGATGCCCTGGCTGCCGTTCGGAAATGAAAGGTGAAGGCCAAGGTCCACGGTCCGTGGTCGGCGTGGTTCGTCTTCAAGGCCACGGATGAAGAAACGGGCTCCAGGAGGAAAGAGTCCAGGCCTTATGCCTGCCCTGCCTGGAGAATCCATGTCGCCACACAGCGATCCATCCCGATGCGTTCGTTGGTCCTGCGACGCCCCCTGCCGTAAGCTGCTTTTTATAGTCTCCGAAAAGGTCCGCCAGATGGCTCCCGGGGTGGGCCTGGGACGACCAAGTTCGGGGCCGGAAGAGGCCACTTCCAAGTGGGGGAGGAGTTACAAGTGGGTGGCAGACCTGAAGATAACCTGGAGGGGAGGAAAAAGGAGGGGAACCGTGACCGACCGAGCGAGCCGGAGGGGAGGGGAGGGGAGGGGAGGGGAGGGACGATGGGATGGCACCATCGGGAGTCCTGCTCAAAGAATTGGAGCCTCCTTGAGACATGCGACCACATCCATCATTCCAGAGGGAATGGAAGCGTCTTCCCCATGGTTGTACAATGATACATGTCCTTCAGAGTCCCTGAGAAAAAAAGGAATACAAGGCAAGATTTTGTCCGTGGAGGGAAGGGGGGGGGGGGGAGAACAGAGGCTCCAGACTTTGGATCTCTTGGCACAGGGGCCTCCTGCGCCGTATGGAAAGGACTGTTCCTAGGGTGCTCTCAGAATGGGATTTCTGGGTCCCACGAACCTTGTGTGTTGGACAAAGAGGCAGAAAGAGGGGTTCCCGGCTGGAAAGCCCAAACCACAGCTCTTCAGATGGGTAGGGAAGGGCAGACAGACTTCCGGCCCCAAGCAGTGATCTGGACCTCCAGAGGCCTTAGGACGACTTCACTGAGAACACGCAGAATACGACCCAGCCACAGCGTCCTCTATACCTAGCTCTGTTTCACTTTCTCTGTCTCTCTCCCCTCCTCCTCTTTCTCCCTCTGATTCTGCCTCTCACTGTCTGCCTATCCTCCGTCCCTCCCTGTCTGTCTCTGTCTCTCTCCCTCACAAGCACACCAAAGCGGGTCCCCCCCCCCCCCCCGGAAAGGACGGATGTGAGACGGACACCCTCTTCTTC
Organism: Sus scrofa; assembly: GCF_054392235.1. Taxonomy (NCBI): domain Eukaryota; kingdom Metazoa; phylum Chordata; class Mammalia; order Artiodactyla; family Suidae; genus Sus; species Sus scrofa. The sequence continues at coordinate 40,292,229 of NC_139392.1, forward strand.
CCGTCTTGAAAGCAGGAGAAAAACCTTCCTCTAGAAGCCCAAGTTCAAAGCCAGCTGTTTCAAGGAACGTCTGCCTCTGGCAAGGGGGAGGGGGAGGGCGAGGGGGAGGGCGAGGGGGCGGCCTGGAGGCAGCCTGGAGCACCCACGGCATGCATTCAGAAACCTCGTGCATCTCTCTTCCGGTGCTATCTTTTGGGGGCACGTGGTACTCTTGGGCAAGTCCTCCGAACGATAGTGGAAACAAACATCTGTCTTCTCTCCCACACCTGATGAATGCAGACAGACACACTGGAAGAGCACCCACCCCCCCTTTTCCCCCAAAGGACTCTTGTCACTGTACAGACGGGGGGGGGGGGGGGGGGGGCGGCACGGGGGTGTCACACGCAGTCTTGGTGGCTCGTCTATGTTTCCAATCCGCCCAGGCAGTGCAGGCGGCCACCACTGCTGCTGCCACCTCTCACCGATCGTTCATCCTGTCCGTCAGTGCTATGACAGCACTAAGCTCTTCAGGGAGAAAATGCTCCCTGCCTTTCCTCTCGGAGGGCACACTGAGGGCACCCACTCCCATTAACAAAGTTTATTCACCTTGACAGGAAGAAAAGAGCTTGGGGTTTCTCACACCGCTGCAGATGACACTTTCCTACCGACTCTGGAATTCTCTTGCTCATTCTCCGGTGGGCCCGCCCCCCCCATTTCAGGAGAGGGTGTTTGGTTCTGGGTTGGGGTGCGTGTGTGTGCGCGCGTGTGTGTGTGCGTGTGGGTGTGTGTGTCTGGGTGTGTCTGTGTCTTGCTTTTTCATTTTATTGGAATACAGTTGACTGACAAAGTTGTATGAACTTACAGGGTTGTTTCTGGGTGTTCGTCATGGCAGTGAAAGGAAACACCAGGATTTCCCTAGAAAGCCATCCCGTTCACCTGATCGGTGGCGTGAAGGACATTCACATCCTCCTTGAGTTTCGCATTTGAAAGTGAGGGGCGGGTGCGTGCAGCAGGTCCCCCCCCACCCCACCCCGCGCCCCGAACGTGCCTCCCGCAGTGGCACTAGGAGTGTGTGCAATGAAAGGGACAGGACACCAGACACCAGAGGACCATTCTGACCCTCCTTTCCTTCTCTCTTCGGAAAGCAGGAAATAAATCTCTTGGGTGAAAGAAAAGTGTGCTCCCTGCCACGAAATTTGGGGGGGGGGGGTGTCGGGTTGGCGATAAGGACTTCACTGCTCCCATGGCTCCTGCAATGTTCACGAATCCTCCAAATCCTCAAGGCAAGATGGTTCACAACCAATACATGAGCGAGCTGTCAGAGACACCAGGGACTGAAACACTCCGTATTAGGGAGGGGTCCTCACTCACTTTCATGCAAAGGCAGCGACAACAGCAGCCTTTTCAAAGATGGCTGCAGGCAAGAGGGTGGGGGAGATGATGGAGAAAGTGGTGGTGGCGGCGGCGGCGGCGGCGGCGGCGGCGGCGTGGCAGACTTGGATCACGTCCATTATGTTCATTCAACAAACAGTCGGGGCGACGGGAGAATGGCCGCTTGGTGGTCTGTGTTTCTCCAGGCTCCCTGACCCACTCCCTGCCCCACACCCCCAACCCCCCACACCCCCTTGGACATGGGCAGGAAGGTTTCTAGAGAAGGCAGTGCCTGACCTGCCGGCTCTGTCACCCTGGGGGGAGAACATTTCGGAGAGTCGCCAGAGGCTTCAGACTTCCTACCCCTCTCCCTCCCCCACTCTGAACCCTGGTAACTAGACTTCATTCAACCGACACTTAGGATGGGTCATCCAACTGTTCTCTCATGAAGGAAGGAAGGAAGGAAGGAAGGTGGGTCGGTGGGTAGGTGGGTGTGTTTTCTGCGTGGGGTGAAGCCTTCCCTCCCTCGATGCAAGCCTGATATCCTCACCTGTCACAGAGACTGGACCCCTAAAAAACTACTGTGTCCGGTTTTCTCCCATTTAGGGGGTTCCAGAGTGTGTGTGCGTGCGTGCGCGTGTGCGTGCGTGCGTGCGCGTGCGTGTGCGTGTGCGTGTGCGTGTGTGTGTGTGTGTGTGTGTGTTTTGAGGGCCACACCCACGGCATATGGAGGTTCCCAGATGACGGATCGAATCGGAGGCTTTAGCTGCTGGCCTCCTACACCACAGAAACAGGAATGCCAGGTCCGAGCCGCGTCTGGGACCAACACCACAGCTCACGGCAACACTGGATCCTTTACCCACTGAGCGAGGTGGACAGGGATCGAACCTGCAACCTCATGGTTCCTGGTCGGATTCATTTCCACTGCGCCATGGCGGGAACTCTGCTTTGTGGTTTTGGCGTTTGGATTCCAGAAGGTGGCGTAGGGGTCCCTGTTCGTCATCTATTGGATAGAGACTCGTGTGTGTATATGTTCATCCCATCCTCCTCATGGATCCCTCTCCCCCGCCCTCATGATTTCTTTTTCCCCCTCTGCTTTTTAGGGCTGCCCTCGTGGCATATGGAAGTTCCCAAGCGAGGGGTTGAATCGGAGCTACGGCTGCTGGCCTACGCCACAGGCACAGCCATGTGGGATCCGAGCCGCGTCTGCGACCGACACCACAGCTCACGGCACTGCCTGCCGGATCCTTACCGCCCCCCTGAGCGAGGCCAGGGATCGAACCCACACCCTTCCCTGCAAAGGTTCCTCGTCGGATGCGCTTCCATGGTGCCACGACAGGAACTCCCCCGTGATGGTTTTTTTTCACGCTGGTGTTCCCACCAACAAGGAAGGAATGGCCCAATATTCTGGAATCACCTAGAGGGGAAAAGACGCTGAAAAAGAAAGAACGGAGGGATAGATGGATGTAGATGGATCACTGAATCCCCTTGACTGTACACCTGAAACGAACACAACATTGTAAGCAAGCCCACTGTACGCCGAGCTAAAGCAACAACAACAACCAACAACCACAACAAACTTACATCTTAAAAAAAAAAAAAAAAAAAAAAAAGAAGATGTCCCCTGCAGTTCCCATCAGGGCTCAGCGGTAATGAACCCGACTAGGATCCGTGAGGATGTGGGTTCGATCCCTCCCCTGGCCTCGCTTGGTGGGTTAAGGATCCCGTGTTGCTGTGGCGGTGGGGTAGGCCCGCAGCTACAGTTCTGATTCGACCGTGAGTCTGGGAACTTCCATAGGGCTGGGGCGTGGGCGTTAAAAAAAGATATACTATATGCATACTATATACATATGTAGGAGTTCCCGTCATGGCTGGACGAATCCGACTAGGAGGCCTGAGGGTGCGGGTTCGATCCCTGGCCTCGCTCGTTGGGTTCAGGATCGGGTGTTGCCGTGAGCTCTGGTGTAGGTCGCAGACAGGGCTCGGATCCCGCGTTGTGCTGGCTCTGGTGTAGGCCGGTGGCTACGGCTCCGATTGGACCCCTAGCCTGGGAACCTCCATGTGCCATGGGTGCAGCCCTAGAAACAGAAAATAACTACGTGTGTGTGTCTGTGTGTGTGTGTGTGTGTCTGTGTGTGTGTGTGTGTGTGTGTGTGTGTGTGTGCGTGTGTCTGTGTGTGTCTGTGTGTGTGTGTATACAGATAGATATAGATATACAGATATAGATATAGATATATCACCTACCTAAAGGCCCAGGACTAGAGAAAGCATTGGGTCATTAGGATCTAAGAATCTTCTCCCCGCCCCCCAAATCCATCCATCCAACCCACCCTCCCTCCCTCTCTCCATCTTTCACTTTTCCTGATAAAGACAAAGGGACAAAAATTGTTTGTTTGTTTGTTTCTTTGTTTGTTCGTTTCTTTCTCAAAAGATGTACATCTACTTTGTAACTTATACCTCTGTCAGAGGGATGGAGAATCCTTGACCTTTTCCTCCCTACCCAAATCCTTCCAGAAGTCAGAAACTCAGTGGCTGGAAAACTGGACTGGATCCTGAAGTTTTTCCAGTTGCCTTCCATCTCTGGCTACAACTCTCTTCATGAGCGTTTCCCATTTTCTCCCACCCTTTGGACCTGGCATCCTTGTGGATGAGAACACGTATCGCTTGTCCCGAGGCCCTGAAAACGGAAGCTAGTGGAGTCCCTCGATGAACACATCAGAGAAATGGTCTCTGAGAGTGTCTCTGAGAGTGAAACCATCACCCTGTGTTCATTTCTCTAAGAGCCCCTCGGAAAGTTGGCCCCAACACCTGACGGCATTCTCAGAGGGGCCTTTCAAAAGACTGAAGGGGCGTTCCCGTCATGGCTCCGTGGTTAACGAATCCGACTAGGAACCGTGAGGTTGCGGGTTCGATCCCTGCCCTCACTCAGTGGGTTAAGGATCCAGCGTTGCCGTGAGCTGTGGTGTCGGTCGCAGACACGGCTCGGATCCCACGTTGCTGTGGCTCTGGCGTAGGCTGGCAGCTATGGCTCCGATTCGACCCCTAGCCTGGGAACCTCCATATGCCATGGGAGCGGCCCAAGAAATGGCAAAAAGACAAAACAAACAAACAAACAAACAAACCGACAAAACAAAAGACTGAAGGGACTTTCCCCTCTCCCTCTCTCTTCCCTCTGTCTCACTCACTGTCTCTGTCTGTCTCTCTGTGTCTCTCTCACACGCACACGCACACACACACAGAGTCACCGGCTCCGTTCTTCATATGTAACAGTTTGAAAGTTCCAGGAAAGGTTGGCAGCCCAAACCGGCCTTGGTACTCCAGCTCCAATTAAGTCTCAGAGACAGAGTTTTGGGGTGAAGCATAAAGAACAGCTTTATTGCTTTGCCAGGCTAAGGAGGCCACAGCAGGCTAAGGACCTCAAAACTGTGTCCTCCCTTGAGAGGGGATAGCAAGGGGTTCTATAGGTTTAGCTTAATGGTAGGCATGGGGGTGGCGGAGCTGTCTAGAAGCATCAGGGTGCTTGCATTCTTCTCCCTGGATAGGAGATTAGGATAGACCATTTCAAAGTCATCAAGGCTGGAGTCAGGTGGTCCATGGAATGTTTCCAGTGTCTTTGGGGTTATGGCATTTTGACCTTCTCTCTGGAGTGAAGATTGCTCATCCACGGGGCGGGCGTGGGGCGGGGGGTGGGGGGGGGTCGCAATCCTTAGGGAGTGTTTCAAGGGTAGAGAAAACACCAGGTTCACTACAACTCTGACTCGACAGTAGTCATTAGTCATAAGTTCGTGGGCCAAGGCAAGCCATAACCTAACGGAGACTATTTCAAAGTAGCTTTTAGCTGTAACAATGTCTCTGGCTCCAACACACCAGCACTCCGGGGCTTGAGCTTGGTTTCAGTTTCAGAGGAGGGAACTCTGGCTCCAAGGATTAACCCCTTCGTTCCTTTGGTTTCTGTGGGCCTGGTTCGGGGAGCCCATCCACATCACCGCCTTTTGAGAGGCCATCTGACAACTGTTTCACCAAAGCGACGTCATCTCAAAACAAGGAAACCAGTTCCATGAAATGGAGGATCTCTCCCTCCCTCTCCCTCCCTCTCCTTCTCACTCTCCTCTACCCACAGCTCATGGCAACGTGGGATTCGTAACCCAGTGAGCGAGGCTGAGCATGGAACCTGCCACCTCATGGTTCCTAGTTGCATTTATTTCCACTTCTGCACCACGATGGGACCTCCCCAGCACAGTTTTTCACACGTGAAGTTTCCCGGGACGTCTCGGAGGAGGCGGACCCCAAACGTGTCTCCATGCCCTATGTGGGTGATTCCTGTGAGGTAAAATGACTTAAGGACCGGCCCACACAAAAGGGACACTCTGGCCCTCCTTTCTGGCCCCCAGACAGCAGGAGATGAAAATCTCCTCCTCGTGCAAAGGAAGATGGCAAGTGAAGATGTCCATTCCCACACCAAGGCCAACATGCTCCAGAAGTTTTGCGGGGTTTCCCGGGTTGGGAAATGGCGGGGGCTCCTTTGGCCTGACACGAGGCGAGTTTCGTGCACACATCCTCCCCCACCCCCCTCCATGCAGTCTGCGAGGGGCAGCCTGAGGGTAGGGAAATTGGGGAAAGGGGGGAAAAAAAACACTTTCCCTAAAGAGAAGCTCCAGGAAAAGTCACCACCTCTGACTTGACTGGAGAGTTTCTGCATTTGAATGAAGTGATTGAACCCAGGCCCTGAGGCCTGGATCTTCCTGATCTCCCCTCCCCCCCTTCCCGGGCGTGAGTCCAGGCGATTTGGGAAGCGAGAGGCGGCGCAGCAGGGATGGCGGCCGGGGGTGGGGGGTGGGGCGGGCAGCTGGGGCCGGGAGTGGGGGGGTGCGGGACTAATGAACCAGCGCCTGCCTGCATGCCTGCCTGCCTGCCTGCCTGCCTGCCTGCCTGCCTGCTTGCCTGCCTGCCTGAACGAGCCCCTCCCCTCCCCCCCCACCCCCTCCCCACACCCACCCGCCTGAGGGCAGGGATGGGGCCTGAGAGCTAAGGGAAACTTCTTTGCTAGCTACTTGTCAGGGAGTGATCCCAGCTCAAAGTCCCTTTGCTTATTTCGGAACAAGGTCTGAGTCTCAGCTAGTACAGAGTTTCTGAATGTCTCGGCACATGGACTGGCCTGCACCAAACAAGCAGACAGGAAGAAAAATGAACACACAGAAATCCAGCTGGTCTCCTTCTCCCAGAGTCTCTCTTGGAGAAATTACCTTAAGCTCAGTGACTTTGCCCCGTCTCCCTCTGGTGCAAAGCCATCCCTGGAGGAGCCAGGTCTTACATGAGCAGGGCAGGGCAGGGCAGCACCACCCAGGTGAGCTGGAGAGTGGAGAGTCAAGTTGATAGATACCCCAAATGTGGCTGGCCAGGGGTCTGGGCTAGCATTCCGTGTGAACTCACACACCCAGGCACCTAGCACCGATTTCCCCATGTTCTTCCGACCCTGATTCTCACTCTTCTTCTGTCCCCCCCCCCCCCCCTTCCTTCGGCTTTTTGCCTTTTCTAGGGCCGCTCCTGCGGCATATGGAAGTTCCCCTGCCAGGGGTCCAATCGGAGCTGTAGCCGCTGGCCTGCACCAGACCCACAGCAACGCGGGATCTGAGCCACGTCTGCAACCTGCACCACAGCTCACGGCAATGCTGGATCCTTAACCCACTGAGCAAGGCCAGGGATGGAACCTGCAACCTCATGGTTCCTAGTCAGATTCATTAACCACTGAGCCACAATGGGAACTCTGACTCTCCCTCTTCCCTGCCTGATACCTTAAGAGCCTGATCGTTTGTGGGGAAATGAAATCCCAGCTGGCAAGAGCCACCTTATCTTCCCAGCACACGAGAAAAGAATAGGCGCAGGCTCACATCCATCTTATGTTTCTATGCCTTGCCCTGGCCCCACCGTTTCAGAAAGCTGTGTCCCTCCACCTGTCAAAAGCCAAAGCCCAGGAGTTCCCGTCGTGGAATAGTGGAAAGGAATCCAACCAGGAACCATGAGGTTGCAGGTTCGATCCCAGGCCTTCCACAGTGGGTTTAGGATCTGGTGGCATCACCTTGCGCTGCGGTGTAGGTTGCAGACGCAGCTTGGATCTGATGGTGCTTGTGACTGTGGCATACACCCCAGCAGTTGTAGGTCTGATTCGGCCCCTAGCCCGGGAACCTCCATATGATGGGGGGAGGGGGGGGGGGGAGGCTGCAGCCAAAGCCCAAGGAAGAAAGACAATCAGAATGTTGCGTGGAACTCCTGGAGACTTAACAACCACCACCAGTCATGACCATGGCTGTCAACCGACACCAGAGCCAAAGAAATGTCGGATCAAATAGGAACCTGCCACTTACACCAGTACTCACCACAATGCAGGACCACAAAAACAAAGGAACAAGAAACCAAAACTAAATAATTGCCCAGGAGCAGCAGGTGCAGGAAAAGCATGCTGACTCTCACCCCCCAGAAGCCAGAGGTAACCTATTTATCACCCCACACGCACACACCTCAGCACCACCAGCACCAGCACCCCCCCCCCCCACCCCAGGATCGAATCTGCATCCTCGTGGGTGCTCCTCAGCTTTGTTACCAATGAGCCACAATGGGATCTCCCCAATCCAGGTTTTTATGTTTCTTTTTTTTTTTTTTTTCCCCTTGCTTTCTTCGGGTGGCACTCACGGCACACGGAGGTTCCCAGGCTAGGGAATCAGAGCTTGAGCCACTGGCCTACACCACAGACACAGCAACACCAGGTCCGATCTGTGTCTGCAACCTACACCACAGTTCAGGGCAATGCCAGATCTTTCACCCACTGAGCGAGGCCAGGGATCAAACCAGCACTCTCATGGATGCTACTCAGATTCCTACCTGCTGAGTCACAATGGGAACTCCACTAAATACATAAATTTTTTCAAAGAGAGAGAGAGAGGGAGAGTGTGTGTGTGTGTGTGTGTGTGTGTGTGTGTGTGTGTGAGAGAGAGAGAGAGAGAGGTCTGGTATCACTTGGGGAAAAATAAAATTATGCTTGGAGAAAAATACCTGTCCCTAGAGATCATTCACAATGGCTTGTTCTGCCTGTTCATTTCTCTCTTTCTTCCCTTTTCTTTTTTCCTTCCTTTTCTTTTCCTTTCGCATCTGTCTGTGCCGTGTGTGTGTGTGTGTGTGTGTGTGTGTGTGTGTGTGTGTGTGTGTGTGTGTGTGTGTGTGTGTGTAGTCTTCTTTTAGGGCTTCACATGTGCCATTTTGTAGGTTCCCAGGTTAGGGGTCAATGCTAGTCGGGTTCGTTTCCACCGAGCCACAACGGGAATTCCTGCCTTGTGCTTCTTTATCTTTGCTCTGTTACTAGGTGCTAGGGATTCCTTTTTGTTAAGTCCAGTCACTTAAATAAGGGTGTTTGCAGGGTTGCCTAAAGCATCAAAAATGTATTTTCTCATTAAATATTGGAATGTGGGGAGTTCCTGTTGTGGCTCAGTGGTAACAAACCCGACTAGTATCCATGTATGCCGGTTCGACCCCTGGTTTGGGAACTTCCGTATGCCACAGTTATGGCTCTAAAAAATCCTCTCTCTCTCTCTCTCTCTCTCTCTCTCTCTCTCGATAATATACACATACACACACACATCCATACGTACATACCTATGTACACATATACATATACATTGGAATTTGGTCTGCCATCGATGAGATGCTCCCTCTTTGTGTGTTGTTCATTTTGTTTTTTGTTTTTTAGGAGTGCACCCTCGGGATATGGAAGTTCCCTGGGCTAGGGGTTGAAGAATCGGAGCTGTAGCTGCTGGCCTGCACCTCAGCCAGAGCTATGCCCTGCCAGATCACCCGATCTGAGCTGAGTGGCCACGTCTGTCACCTACACCTACCTCCCCCTGAATGAAGACGTATTTTCAATACATCTCAAGTGGAGAAAAACTTGCTAAAAATCACTTTATTTGTCATGGAAACCATATCTTCTAGCAGACATGGCACAAAAGCCAGTGTTTATGGTCATCACACCACAGACATCAGAATTCCAAGCTTCTAGGGGTTTCTTGGGGGTGGGGTGGGGTGTGTCCCCAGGGCCTGTGGAAGTTCCATGCCCACCCCTCTGCCACCACCCAGGGATCCTTCGCCCTGGGTGGGTGGGGGGAGGGAGAGGGTATCTCAGCAGAAACGATCTTATCTTACGGGGTTTATGGATGGCTAGAAGCATGTGGTTCTGTTCATCTCATGCTTGAGGTTTCGGTTTTTGCCCTCCTACCTACCCAATGGTCGGCAGATGGAATTCTTCTGGTTTTCTCTGGCCATCCCTCTCCTCGAACTCACGGGTCCAGTTTTTCTCCCACATTTGACTTTTCCGGGAGATCCACAAAAGGAAGCGCCAACCCTTGACATCCACCGACAAGAGATCACCACCCTCTGCCCCTCTTTAGCCCCTTCTCATCCTCATGCCTGCCTGCACACATCGGAGACATTTCCAAGTGCCCAGGAGGATCCTTGGACCCTGACACCTCGAAATCTTCCCTGAGCAGCAGTGCTCGGGACTCAGACCTGGGGTTTATCACGGGCTCCAACCACGACCTTTGGTTTTCCTGGGCTGGGAGATCGGTTTCATGAGATGGAACCGGCTGCGGATTCAGCTTCTGGATCTGGACTGTGAAACGTTGTACAAGACTTTTTTCAAGGCATGACTGTAGGGGAACAAAACCTTGCGGCCCGCCCCCCGCCACATCCCAGATGTCACATGAGCACGGGGAGGAATTCTGTGGAGCTGGAAACAACCATGACCCAAAAGAACACAGGAAGGAATTCCTGTCATGGCGGGGCAGAAACGAATCGGACTAGGAATCACGAGGTGGCAGGTTTGATCCCTGGCCTCGCTCAGGGGTTTAAGGATCTGGCATTTTTCCGCGAGCTGTGGCATAAGGTCTCAGATGTGGCTCGGATCCCGCCGTTGCTGTGGCTGTGGCTCAGGCTAGCAGATGCAGCTCCGATTCAACACCAAGCGTGGGCGCGCGCGCGCGCGCGGGGGGTGGGGGGGAGGCGGGGAGGGAAGCAAACCTCCTAAGAACGACGAAAGTGCAGTTAGGAAACAGAAAATGATGATCCCGGAAGTCCACTTGAATGTGGTTGGGAGACATGCGTAGGACCACACCGCCACCGTGTGAGAGACCAGTGCAAGACAGCTGAACAATACAAAGCGGGGTGGGGGGTGGGGTGCTTGGCGGGGGTTGGAGGAGGAGGAGGAGGAGGAGGAGGTGGGGGGAGACGGCGGCACTGGTGCTGGGCAAAGGTGCCTCTGGGCGAGGACTTTGGTGACCATATTCTCATGGCAGGCTTGAGAGCCCAAAAGATGACATGGTGGAGGCTGAAGTTAAGTTTGGTCAAAAGGAAAACAACCATGAGAAAAGATGCATCCACCCACACCTAGAAAAGATATCGTGCCAGGAATGGGAGCCCTGTTCCAATGGCTCTTCCTGGGATTGTGGGAAATGAATCGATAGCAAGAAGATGCTTTCACATCCATGTCTTCAATGACTCCTGTACTAAGTGCGTCGTGGTTTTGCCAGTTTGGCAGAGTTGTGGAATGTCATCCGGCAATTGCATCTCCCCTGCCCAACCAGCAAGATGGAGTTGTTCTTTTTTTTTTTTTTTTTTTTTTTTCCTGCTGCACTGCCTTTCCTGTGCCAGGGATCGAACTTGAGGCTCAGCTGTGACCTAGGCACAGCGGGAACTCCAAGATGGATTTCTTTTTCCTTCTTTTTCTTTCCTTCCTTCCTTTCTTCCTTTCTTTCTTTTCTCTCTCTCTCTTTCTTTTTCTTTTCTTTCTTTCTTTCTCTTTCCTTCCTTCCTTTCTTCCTTTCTTTCTCCTTTCTTTTTCTTTCTTTCTTTCTTTCTTTCTTTCTTTCTTTCTTTCTTTCTTTCTTTCTTTCTTTCTTTCTTTCTCTCTCTCTATCTTTCTCTTTCCTTCCTTTCTTTCTTTCTCTTTCTTTCTTTCTTTCTTTCTTTCTTTCTTTCTTTCTTTCTTTCTTTCTTTCTTTCTTTCTCTCTCTCTCTCTCTCTCTCTCTCTCTTTCTGGTTTTTTTTGGGGGGGAGCCACACCCGCAGCACATGGAGGTTCCCAGGCTAGGGGTCAATTCGGAGCCTTACCTGCCGGCCTACACCACAGGCACAGCCACGCGGGATCCGAGCCGCGTCTGTGACGGACACCACAGCTCACGGCAATGCCAGATCCTTAACCCAACAAGTGAGCCAGGGATCAAACCTGCAACCTCATGGTTCCTGGTCGGATTTGTTTCCACTACCCCAGGATGGCAATCCTGAGACTTGCAAAGTTTATTGTTTGTTTCGGGTTTTCTCCACCCCCTCTCCCTCCCGTTTCAGCTTTATGTTTTACTTTTTGGCCACACCCACGGGCAGCAAGTGGAAGTTTTTCCTGAGGCAGAGATGGAACCTGCACCACACAGGGGCAACCAGAGCCACCGCGTTGAGAAAGCAGGAGCCTTGACCCTGTTGGTCGTGGGCTTCCTTCTTCTTCTTCTTCTTCTGTTGTTGTTTTTTGGGTTTTTTTTGGGGGGGGGTTGTTTTCCTTTTTTTGTTTTGTTTTGTTTTGTTTTGGATGAGATTTCAGTTCACCCCCCCCCCCCAACACACACACACACTCATAGTGTTGCGTTGTACTTTCCCTCCATTGTGGTTGGTCAGTCATGCTGAAATCCATGTTTCTATGACCTGACCACCAGAGCATTTGCCCCAGGCAGCCATTTGTTCTCTTTGGACTTTGTCTCAGTCTATGCAGAGAGAGATTTTCATTTCCACTTTCCTAGGATCGACTGTATCCTTCTCTCCCTTCCTAAGCTTCTGGGCTTTGCTTGTCTGCTTTTGACAGACCGTCTCCGTCGGTAAGGGTGGCAGGTAAACCGACTCCTGCGTTGTCGTTCTCCGAGAGCTTGCCCGGTTTCGTTTTTGCCAGTCCCCGCCTACCCTCCCACCCTCCCTCTCTCCCTCCCTCCTCCAGCTCCGTGCAGGGAGGTGGGGTGGGGGTGGGGGAGAGAAGAGAAGGTGGAGGGGAACCTGAGATCTCTCTCGCTAGTGCCACCCTCACCGCGCCGGCTTCTCTCTGGAATTCCCAAGCCCAGGAAGGGACATGCTTGGGGGAGCGAGCGCGGCTCCTTCTAGGCAACAGCGAGAACCTCTTCCCAGCTCCTTCCCCGCCGCCGCCGCCGCCGCCGCCGCCGCCGCCGCCGCCGCCGCCCCCCTCTTTCCATCTGCTGCCATCACGCCACGCAGTGCCTTGCCAGGAGGCAGCTCCGCGAGGCAAGCTTCGCGGTCGTGCAGGACGCCTGGCGCCTCGGCCCCGGGAAGAGCTCGGGCATTTGGGTGGCCGGCGCTGTGTCGTTGTGTCGCCGCCGGCCGGCCGGCCTTCCGGATCTGTCCCGGTGACGTTGGTGGCGGTTGTCGCGTGCCATCTAGTGTCCGCTTTTATATCGTCCCTTCCCTCTGCAGCTTTGGGGACCTTCGCGAGGGATGTGACTCAGCCATCCGGCCTGAGTCAGAGTTCCGGGAGGCTGGCGACACTGGCGGCGACAGCTCCGGTGGCTCAGAGGCCTGGGAGTGTCCCTCTCTCACCGGAGATTGGGCCTGCAGGCCTGTGAGGGAGTGACTGTCACCGCGCTCCCCAGGCAGGCTCTGGGGCCGCCTGGCCGGGTCGACCAGCATCCGCTCTTGCCGCTCCGGCCCCGGGGACCGACCAGGCCTGGGCCGGGCCGCCTCCCTAGCGAGGGGAGAGGGTGTGCGGCGCCCGGGACTGCCTGTGCTCGGGTGGCCTGGCCTTGTCCCGGGTCGCCCTTTGGAGCGTGAATGACTCCCGCCTGCGGTCCCTCCAGCCTCTCATCCCCGAAGTGAGGAGCGGCCCGGGTTGTGCGCTGAGGGCGTTGGAGGGCGCGACAGGCTCGGTGGCCGGCACGCTTGTTTCCCGGTCGTCATGCCGGCATGGGCCCCTCCCCGCCTGCCCCCCGACTGATGGCTACCGCCGGCCCGTGCGGAGTCGTACTCACGAGGTCTAGACCGGCACAAGACGTGAGGGGTGGAGCGGAAAGGGTGGCTCGGGCCCCGGCGCCTTCCTTCGCGGGGTCCGTTCGTCGGAGGCGCCTCCGTGGAAACATTTTTTTTTCCAAGTCCTGATGGATCCGGAGACGGTGGACGGTACCCCGCCGGCCCCCTGCTCCCGGGTGTGGCCGGGAAGGGTGCACCTGGGCCTGAGGCGTGCCCATGTAGGGTCCCGGTCGTTGGACAAGACTTCGTTTCCCACGCTCTCATTTCCCGCCCCCCGCCCTCGGAGTGTTTCCCTGTCGGTCGGTCGATCGGTCGGGAGGTGGGGACCGGCCTGAGCTGGATGGTGTGTCCTGGATTTTGGGGGAGCCAAGTCCCCGTCTGGAGCTCCGGACAGACCGATACCTGCCCGCGTGGGCAAGCCGGGAAGGGCTTCCCCGGCTGGCCGGCCGGCTCCACCTCCTTCATGTCCCTGTCCCTTCCTTGCGGTCACGCTCCCCGGGTCGACCAGATGGCTCTGAGAGCGCTGGGTCTGGCGACTCTAGGGCAGGGCTGGGGGACAAGTGTCCGGATGGGGGTTCCGGGGATACCCCCACGTCCTGTGGGTGGGCCCCGCTGCTGGGCATGGACATTTTTCGCGGCCGAAATACGCCTTTTCTGTCACCAGGTAGATGCTGACACGATCCTCTTCAGCGCCTGTCGCTGGAGACCTTGGGCCTCTGGATGCACGTGGGGGGCTTTGGGCTTTCGGCTGCTGTCCAAGGCCTGACCCTGCCCTTTGCACCCCGCGTGGGGGCCGCTCGCCTGGGCCTGTGCGCCGGCTCTCACTTGTGCATCCAGCTGGCCCGTGCTGCGGTGTCTCCTCCGGTCTCTGGCTGACCCGAGGGCGGCAGGGCGCGTGGCCCTGTGGGGTCTTCTACCCTGTGTGCCTCCCTGCTGCGGGCACCCGGCGGCTCGGCTGGGACAACCCCACCCTGTTGGCTCCGTGCCACGTGTCAGGCGTTCTCCCTCCCGGGGTTGTCAGCCGCTGTCTCTCCCCTGAGAGAGGAAGGGGAGGAGGAGGAGGAGGAGGGGGTGCCGGTGAAGCTGAAGCAGGCCCCCGTGGTGATTGTCTTTGCTGGCCCTCCCTCCCCTCTTCTGGGCTCTTCCCTGGCTCTGCCAGGACTGATCGATGTGGTGATGTGGCGCTCTCCTGGGCTTGGGCTTAAGCCGCGCCAGATGAGGGACGGCCGCTCATGGTGAGCTGGGCCGCGCCTCTCATTCTGTCGCGGGCCCCTCGCTGCTCCTCCCCCACCTGCGGGTGGTGTGGGGGAAGGCAGGGGTGCGGCCTCCAGCCTGACCTCTGGTCTCCCGCCCTGCTGCCTTCGGGTGTCAGTCGGGGGGGGGGGGCCTGGGTCCTTTGGGACGCAGCAGGCATTCTCGCTTTGCCGCCTTGGCGTGTGCCTTGCGAGCGGTCCCTCCCCAAAGTGGGGGGGAGGCCTCCCTCGCTGCCATGCTTCGCATCCCTGCGGGTGCGTGAGCGTGCCTCCCCTGGTCCTCTGTGGTGCCCCTGGAGTACTCCGGGTTGCCTGTCAGATGCCCGAGGCCGAGCGGTGGTGTCGTTTTCCTCTCCCAGCGGTGAGTCCCCTCGGGTCCCCACTGTGGTGGTGGCGTGCCCCACGAGCAGCTTCCTAAAGCTCAGGGGAGGGGGTCGAGACGGTAAGGCAGGGGAAGCTTGTGTCCCCTCCCCGGGAGGGGCTCAGGTGGACCCCTTGTCATGGGTCTCCCTCACTGTGTGCCAGTGAGGGCAGCCCTTGGCCCTTGAGCGGCACGCCCCATGCTTCTCCCTTGACCGGGAAGGCTGCATGTGGTCGTGAGAGCGACCGCGGTGG
>NC_139392.1:40322500-40340000 GCF_054392235.1 Sus scrofa
GGGAGAACAGAGGCTCCAGACTTTGGATCTCTTGGCACAGGGGCCTCCTGCGCCGTATGGAAAGGACTGTTCCTAGGGTGCTCTCAGAATGGGATTTCTGGGTCCCACGAACCTTGTGTGTTGGACAAAGAGGCAGAAAGAGGGGTTCCCGGCTGGAAAGCCCAAACCACAGCTCTTCAGATGGGTAGGGAAGGGCAGACAGACTTCCGGCCCCAAGCAGTGATCTGGACCTCCAGAGGCCTTAGGACGACTTCACTGAGAACACGCAGAATACGACCCAGCCACAGCGTCCTCTATACCTAGCTCTGTTTCACTTTCTCTGTCTCTCTCCCCTCCTCCTCTTTCTCCCTCTGATTCTGCCTCTCACTGTCTGCCTATCCTCCGTCCCTCCCTGTCTGTCTCTGTCTCTCTCCCTCACAAGCACACCAAAGCGGGTCCCCCCCCCCCCCCCGGAAAGGACGGATGTGAGACGGACACCCTCTTCTTCCCGTCTTGAAAGCAGGAGAAAAACCTTCCTCTAGAAGCCCAAGTTCAAAGCCAGCTGTTTCAAGGAACGTCTGCCTCTGGCAAGGGGGAGGGGGAGGGCGAGGGGGAGGGCGAGGGGGCGGCCTGGAGGCAGCCTGGAGCACCCACGGCATGCATTCAGAAACCTCGTGCATCTCTCTTCCGGTGCTATCTTTTGGGGGCACGTGGTACTCTTGGGCAAGTCCTCCGAACGATAGTGGAAACAAACATCTGTCTTCTCTCCCACACCTGATGAATGCAGACAGACACACTGGAAGAGCACCCACCCCCCCTTTTCCCCCAAAGGACTCTTGTCACTGTACAGACGGGGGGGGGGGGGGGGGGGGCGGCACGGGGGTGTCACACGCAGTCTTGGTGGCTCGTCTATGTTTCCAATCCGCCCAGGCAGTGCAGGCGGCCACCACTGCTGCTGCCACCTCTCACCGATCGTTCATCCTGTCCGTCAGTGCTATGACAGCACTAAGCTCTTCAGGGAGAAAATGCTCCCTGCCTTTCCTCTCGGAGGGCACACTGAGGGCACCCACTCCCATTAACAAAGTTTATTCACCTTGACAGGAAGAAAAGAGCTTGGGGTTTCTCACACCGCTGCAGATGACACTTTCCTACCGACTCTGGAATTCTCTTGCTCATTCTCCGGTGGGCCCGCCCCCCCCATTTCAGGAGAGGGTGTTTGGTTCTGGGTTGGGGTGCGTGTGTGTGCGCGCGTGTGTGTGTGCGTGTGGGTGTGTGTGTCTGGGTGTGTCTGTGTCTTGCTTTTTCATTTTATTGGAATACAGTTGACTGACAAAGTTGTATGAACTTACAGGGTTGTTTCTGGGTGTTCGTCATGGCAGTGAAAGGAAACACCAGGATTTCCCTAGAAAGCCATCCCGTTCACCTGATCGGTGGCGTGAAGGACATTCACATCCTCCTTGAGTTTCGCATTTGAAAGTGAGGGGCGGGTGCGTGCAGCAGGTCCCCCCCCACCCCACCCCGCGCCCCGAACGTGCCTCCCGCAGTGGCACTAGGAGTGTGTGCAATGAAAGGGACAGGACACCAGACACCAGAGGACCATTCTGACCCTCCTTTCCTTCTCTCTTCGGAAAGCAGGAAATAAATCTCTTGGGTGAAAGAAAAGTGTGCTCCCTGCCACGAAATTTGGGGGGGGGGGGTGTCGGGTTGGCGATAAGGACTTCACTGCTCCCATGGCTCCTGCAATGTTCACGAATCCTCCAAATCCTCAAGGCAAGATGGTTCACAACCAATACATGAGCGAGCTGTCAGAGACACCAGGGACTGAAACACTCCGTATTAGGGAGGGGTCCTCACTCACTTTCATGCAAAGGCAGCGACAACAGCAGCCTTTTCAAAGATGGCTGCAGGCAAGAGGGTGGGGGAGATGATGGAGAAAGTGGTGGTGGCGGCGGCGGCGGCGGCGGCGGCGGCGGCGTGGCAGACTTGGATCACGTCCATTATGTTCATTCAACAAACAGTCGGGGCGACGGGAGAATGGCCGCTTGGTGGTCTGTGTTTCTCCAGGCTCCCTGACCCACTCCCTGCCCCACACCCCCAACCCCCCACACCCCCTTGGACATGGGCAGGAAGGTTTCTAGAGAAGGCAGTGCCTGACCTGCCGGCTCTGTCACCCTGGGGGGAGAACATTTCGGAGAGTCGCCAGAGGCTTCAGACTTCCTACCCCTCTCCCTCCCCCACTCTGAACCCTGGTAACTAGACTTCATTCAACCGACACTTAGGATGGGTCATCCAACTGTTCTCTCATGAAGGAAGGAAGGAAGGAAGGAAGGTGGGTCGGTGGGTAGGTGGGTGTGTTTTCTGCGTGGGGTGAAGCCTTCCCTCCCTCGATGCAAGCCTGATATCCTCACCTGTCACAGAGACTGGACCCCTAAAAAACTACTGTGTCCGGTTTTCTCCCATTTAGGGGGTTCCAGAGTGTGTGTGCGTGCGTGCGCGTGTGCGTGCGTGCGTGCGCGTGCGTGTGCGTGTGCGTGTGCGTGTGTGTGTGTGTGTGTGTGTGTTTTGAGGGCCACACCCACGGCATATGGAGGTTCCCAGATGACGGATCGAATCGGAGGCTTTAGCTGCTGGCCTCCTACACCACAGAAACAGGAATGCCAGGTCCGAGCCGCGTCTGGGACCAACACCACAGCTCACGGCAACACTGGATCCTTTACCCACTGAGCGAGGTGGACAGGGATCGAACCTGCAACCTCATGGTTCCTGGTCGGATTCATTTCCACTGCGCCATGGCGGGAACTCTGCTTTGTGGTTTTGGCGTTTGGATTCCAGAAGGTGGCGTAGGGGTCCCTGTTCGTCATCTATTGGATAGAGACTCGTGTGTGTATATGTTCATCCCATCCTCCTCATGGATCCCTCTCCCCCGCCCTCATGATTTCTTTTTCCCCCTCTGCTTTTTAGGGCTGCCCTCGTGGCATATGGAAGTTCCCAAGCGAGGGGTTGAATCGGAGCTACGGCTGCTGGCCTACGCCACAGGCACAGCCATGTGGGATCCGAGCCGCGTCTGCGACCGACACCACAGCTCACGGCACTGCCTGCCGGATCCTTACCGCCCCCCTGAGCGAGGCCAGGGATCGAACCCACACCCTTCCCTGCAAAGGTTCCTCGTCGGATGCGCTTCCATGGTGCCACGACAGGAACTCCCCCGTGATGGTTTTTTTTCACGCTGGTGTTCCCACCAACAAGGAAGGAATGGCCCAATATTCTGGAATCACCTAGAGGGGAAAAGACGCTGAAAAAGAAAGAACGGAGGGATAGATGGATGTAGATGGATCACTGAATCCCCTTGACTGTACACCTGAAACGAACACAACATTGTAAGCAAGCCCACTGTACGCCGAGCTAAAGCAACAACAACAACCAACAACCACAACAAACTTACATCTTAAAAAAAAAAAAAAAAAAAAAAAAGAAGATGTCCCCTGCAGTTCCCATCAGGGCTCAGCGGTAATGAACCCGACTAGGATCCGTGAGGATGTGGGTTCGATCCCTCCCCTGGCCTCGCTTGGTGGGTTAAGGATCCCGTGTTGCTGTGGCGGTGGGGTAGGCCCGCAGCTACAGTTCTGATTCGACCGTGAGTCTGGGAACTTCCATAGGGCTGGGGCGTGGGCGTTAAAAAAAGATATACTATATGCATACTATATACATATGTAGGAGTTCCCGTCATGGCTGGACGAATCCGACTAGGAGGCCTGAGGGTGCGGGTTCGATCCCTGGCCTCGCTCGTTGGGTTCAGGATCGGGTGTTGCCGTGAGCTCTGGTGTAGGTCGCAGACAGGGCTCGGATCCCGCGTTGTGCTGGCTCTGGTGTAGGCCGGTGGCTACGGCTCCGATTGGACCCCTAGCCTGGGAACCTCCATGTGCCATGGGTGCAGCCCTAGAAACAGAAAATAACTACGTGTGTGTGTCTGTGTGTGTGTGTGTGTGTCTGTGTGTGTGTGTGTGTGTGTGTGTGTGTGTGTGCGTGTGTCTGTGTGTGTCTGTGTGTGTGTGTATACAGATAGATATAGATATACAGATATAGATATAGATATATCACCTACCTAAAGGCCCAGGACTAGAGAAAGCATTGGGTCATTAGGATCTAAGAATCTTCTCCCCGCCCCCCAAATCCATCCATCCAACCCACCCTCCCTCCCTCTCTCCATCTTTCACTTTTCCTGATAAAGACAAAGGGACAAAAATTGTTTGTTTGTTTGTTTCTTTGTTTGTTCGTTTCTTTCTCAAAAGATGTACATCTACTTTGTAACTTATACCTCTGTCAGAGGGATGGAGAATCCTTGACCTTTTCCTCCCTACCCAAATCCTTCCAGAAGTCAGAAACTCAGTGGCTGGAAAACTGGACTGGATCCTGAAGTTTTTCCAGTTGCCTTCCATCTCTGGCTACAACTCTCTTCATGAGCGTTTCCCATTTTCTCCCACCCTTTGGACCTGGCATCCTTGTGGATGAGAACACGTATCGCTTGTCCCGAGGCCCTGAAAACGGAAGCTAGTGGAGTCCCTCGATGAACACATCAGAGAAATGGTCTCTGAGAGTGTCTCTGAGAGTGAAACCATCACCCTGTGTTCATTTCTCTAAGAGCCCCTCGGAAAGTTGGCCCCAACACCTGACGGCATTCTCAGAGGGGCCTTTCAAAAGACTGAAGGGGCGTTCCCGTCATGGCTCCGTGGTTAACGAATCCGACTAGGAACCGTGAGGTTGCGGGTTCGATCCCTGCCCTCACTCAGTGGGTTAAGGATCCAGCGTTGCCGTGAGCTGTGGTGTCGGTCGCAGACACGGCTCGGATCCCACGTTGCTGTGGCTCTGGCGTAGGCTGGCAGCTATGGCTCCGATTCGACCCCTAGCCTGGGAACCTCCATATGCCATGGGAGCGGCCCAAGAAATGGCAAAAAGACAAAACAAACAAACAAACAAACAAACCGACAAAACAAAAGACTGAAGGGACTTTCCCCTCTCCCTCTCTCTTCCCTCTGTCTCACTCACTGTCTCTGTCTGTCTCTCTGTGTCTCTCTCACACGCACACGCACACACACACAGAGTCACCGGCTCCGTTCTTCATATGTAACAGTTTGAAAGTTCCAGGAAAGGTTGGCAGCCCAAACCGGCCTTGGTACTCCAGCTCCAATTAAGTCTCAGAGACAGAGTTTTGGGGTGAAGCATAAAGAACAGCTTTATTGCTTTGCCAGGCTAAGGAGGCCACAGCAGGCTAAGGACCTCAAAACTGTGTCCTCCCTTGAGAGGGGATAGCAAGGGGTTCTATAGGTTTAGCTTAATGGTAGGCATGGGGGTGGCGGAGCTGTCTAGAAGCATCAGGGTGCTTGCATTCTTCTCCCTGGATAGGAGATTAGGATAGACCATTTCAAAGTCATCAAGGCTGGAGTCAGGTGGTCCATGGAATGTTTCCAGTGTCTTTGGGGTTATGGCATTTTGACCTTCTCTCTGGAGTGAAGATTGCTCATCCACGGGGCGGGCGTGGGGCGGGGGGTGGGGGGGGGTCGCAATCCTTAGGGAGTGTTTCAAGGGTAGAGAAAACACCAGGTTCACTACAACTCTGACTCGACAGTAGTCATTAGTCATAAGTTCGTGGGCCAAGGCAAGCCATAACCTAACGGAGACTATTTCAAAGTAGCTTTTAGCTGTAACAATGTCTCTGGCTCCAACACACCAGCACTCCGGGGCTTGAGCTTGGTTTCAGTTTCAGAGGAGGGAACTCTGGCTCCAAGGATTAACCCCTTCGTTCCTTTGGTTTCTGTGGGCCTGGTTCGGGGAGCCCATCCACATCACCGCCTTTTGAGAGGCCATCTGACAACTGTTTCACCAAAGCGACGTCATCTCAAAACAAGGAAACCAGTTCCATGAAATGGAGGATCTCTCCCTCCCTCTCCCTCCCTCTCCTTCTCACTCTCCTCTACCCACAGCTCATGGCAACGTGGGATTCGTAACCCAGTGAGCGAGGCTGAGCATGGAACCTGCCACCTCATGGTTCCTAGTTGCATTTATTTCCACTTCTGCACCACGATGGGACCTCCCCAGCACAGTTTTTCACACGTGAAGTTTCCCGGGACGTCTCGGAGGAGGCGGACCCCAAACGTGTCTCCATGCCCTATGTGGGTGATTCCTGTGAGGTAAAATGACTTAAGGACCGGCCCACACAAAAGGGACACTCTGGCCCTCCTTTCTGGCCCCCAGACAGCAGGAGATGAAAATCTCCTCCTCGTGCAAAGGAAGATGGCAAGTGAAGATGTCCATTCCCACACCAAGGCCAACATGCTCCAGAAGTTTTGCGGGGTTTCCCGGGTTGGGAAATGGCGGGGGCTCCTTTGGCCTGACACGAGGCGAGTTTCGTGCACACATCCTCCCCCACCCCCCTCCATGCAGTCTGCGAGGGGCAGCCTGAGGGTAGGGAAATTGGGGAAAGGGGGGAAAAAAAACACTTTCCCTAAAGAGAAGCTCCAGGAAAAGTCACCACCTCTGACTTGACTGGAGAGTTTCTGCATTTGAATGAAGTGATTGAACCCAGGCCCTGAGGCCTGGATCTTCCTGATCTCCCCTCCCCCCCTTCCCGGGCGTGAGTCCAGGCGATTTGGGAAGCGAGAGGCGGCGCAGCAGGGATGGCGGCCGGGGGTGGGGGGTGGGGCGGGCAGCTGGGGCCGGGAGTGGGGGGGTGCGGGACTAATGAACCAGCGCCTGCCTGCATGCCTGCCTGCCTGCCTGCCTGCCTGCCTGCCTGCCTGCTTGCCTGCCTGCCTGAACGAGCCCCTCCCCTCCCCCCCCACCCCCTCCCCACACCCACCCGCCTGAGGGCAGGGATGGGGCCTGAGAGCTAAGGGAAACTTCTTTGCTAGCTACTTGTCAGGGAGTGATCCCAGCTCAAAGTCCCTTTGCTTATTTCGGAACAAGGTCTGAGTCTCAGCTAGTACAGAGTTTCTGAATGTCTCGGCACATGGACTGGCCTGCACCAAACAAGCAGACAGGAAGAAAAATGAACACACAGAAATCCAGCTGGTCTCCTTCTCCCAGAGTCTCTCTTGGAGAAATTACCTTAAGCTCAGTGACTTTGCCCCGTCTCCCTCTGGTGCAAAGCCATCCCTGGAGGAGCCAGGTCTTACATGAGCAGGGCAGGGCAGGGCAGCACCACCCAGGTGAGCTGGAGAGTGGAGAGTCAAGTTGATAGATACCCCAAATGTGGCTGGCCAGGGGTCTGGGCTAGCATTCCGTGTGAACTCACACACCCAGGCACCTAGCACCGATTTCCCCATGTTCTTCCGACCCTGATTCTCACTCTTCTTCTGTCCCCCCCCCCCCCCCTTCCTTCGGCTTTTTGCCTTTTCTAGGGCCGCTCCTGCGGCATATGGAAGTTCCCCTGCCAGGGGTCCAATCGGAGCTGTAGCCGCTGGCCT
This sequence comes from Sus scrofa, assembly GCF_054392235.1. Classification (NCBI taxonomy): domain Eukaryota; kingdom Metazoa; phylum Chordata; class Mammalia; order Artiodactyla; family Suidae; genus Sus; species Sus scrofa. The sequence continues at coordinate 40,329,940 of NC_139392.1, forward strand.
GCACCAGACCCACAGCAACGCGGGATCTGAGCCACGTCTGCAACCTGCACCACAGCTCACGGCAATGCTGGATCCTTAACCCACTGAGCAAGGCCAGGGATGGAACCTGCAACCTCATGGTTCCTAGTCAGATTCATTAACCACTGAGCCACAATGGGAACTCTGACTCTCCCTCTTCCCTGCCTGATACCTTAAGAGCCTGATCGTTTGTGGGGAAATGAAATCCCAGCTGGCAAGAGCCACCTTATCTTCCCAGCACACGAGAAAAGAATAGGCGCAGGCTCACATCCATCTTATGTTTCTATGCCTTGCCCTGGCCCCACCGTTTCAGAAAGCTGTGTCCCTCCACCTGTCAAAAGCCAAAGCCCAGGAGTTCCCGTCGTGGAATAGTGGAAAGGAATCCAACCAGGAACCATGAGGTTGCAGGTTCGATCCCAGGCCTTCCACAGTGGGTTTAGGATCTGGTGGCATCACCTTGCGCTGCGGTGTAGGTTGCAGACGCAGCTTGGATCTGATGGTGCTTGTGACTGTGGCATACACCCCAGCAGTTGTAGGTCTGATTCGGCCCCTAGCCCGGGAACCTCCATATGATGGGGGGAGGGGGGGGGGGGAGGCTGCAGCCAAAGCCCAAGGAAGAAAGACAATCAGAATGTTGCGTGGAACTCCTGGAGACTTAACAACCACCACCAGTCATGACCATGGCTGTCAACCGACACCAGAGCCAAAGAAATGTCGGATCAAATAGGAACCTGCCACTTACACCAGTACTCACCACAATGCAGGACCACAAAAACAAAGGAACAAGAAACCAAAACTAAATAATTGCCCAGGAGCAGCAGGTGCAGGAAAAGCATGCTGACTCTCACCCCCCAGAAGCCAGAGGTAACCTATTTATCACCCCACACGCACACACCTCAGCACCACCAGCACCAGCACCCCCCCCCCCCACCCCAGGATCGAATCTGCATCCTCGTGGGTGCTCCTCAGCTTTGTTACCAATGAGCCACAATGGGATCTCCCCAATCCAGGTTTTTATGTTTCTTTTTTTTTTTTTTTTCCCCTTGCTTTCTTCGGGTGGCACTCACGGCACACGGAGGTTCCCAGGCTAGGGAATCAGAGCTTGAGCCACTGGCCTACACCACAGACACAGCAACACCAGGTCCGATCTGTGTCTGCAACCTACACCACAGTTCAGGGCAATGCCAGATCTTTCACCCACTGAGCGAGGCCAGGGATCAAACCAGCACTCTCATGGATGCTACTCAGATTCCTACCTGCTGAGTCACAATGGGAACTCCACTAAATACATAAATTTTTTCAAAGAGAGAGAGAGAGGGAGAGTGTGTGTGTGTGTGTGTGTGTGTGTGTGTGTGTGTGTGAGAGAGAGAGAGAGAGAGGTCTGGTATCACTTGGGGAAAAATAAAATTATGCTTGGAGAAAAATACCTGTCCCTAGAGATCATTCACAATGGCTTGTTCTGCCTGTTCATTTCTCTCTTTCTTCCCTTTTCTTTTTTCCTTCCTTTTCTTTTCCTTTCGCATCTGTCTGTGCCGTGTGTGTGTGTGTGTGTGTGTGTGTGTGTGTGTGTGTGTGTGTGTGTGTGTGTGTGTGTGTGTGTAGTCTTCTTTTAGGGCTTCACATGTGCCATTTTGTAGGTTCCCAGGTTAGGGGTCAATGCTAGTCGGGTTCGTTTCCACCGAGCCACAACGGGAATTCCTGCCTTGTGCTTCTTTATCTTTGCTCTGTTACTAGGTGCTAGGGATTCCTTTTTGTTAAGTCCAGTCACTTAAATAAGGGTGTTTGCAGGGTTGCCTAAAGCATCAAAAATGTATTTTCTCATTAAATATTGGAATGTGGGGAGTTCCTGTTGTGGCTCAGTGGTAACAAACCCGACTAGTATCCATGTATGCCGGTTCGACCCCTGGTTTGGGAACTTCCGTATGCCACAGTTATGGCTCTAAAAAATCCTCTCTCTCTCTCTCTCTCTCTCTCTCTCTCTCTCGATAATATACACATACACACACACATCCATACGTACATACCTATGTACACATATACATATACATTGGAATTTGGTCTGCCATCGATGAGATGCTCCCTCTTTGTGTGTTGTTCATTTTGTTTTTTGTTTTTTAGGAGTGCACCCTCGGGATATGGAAGTTCCCTGGGCTAGGGGTTGAAGAATCGGAGCTGTAGCTGCTGGCCTGCACCTCAGCCAGAGCTATGCCCTGCCAGATCACCCGATCTGAGCTGAGTGGCCACGTCTGTCACCTACACCTACCTCCCCCTGAATGAAGACGTATTTTCAATACATCTCAAGTGGAGAAAAACTTGCTAAAAATCACTTTATTTGTCATGGAAACCATATCTTCTAGCAGACATGGCACAAAAGCCAGTGTTTATGGTCATCACACCACAGACATCAGAATTCCAAGCTTCTAGGGGTTTCTTGGGGGTGGGGTGGGGTGTGTCCCCAGGGCCTGTGGAAGTTCCATGCCCACCCCTCTGCCACCACCCAGGGATCCTTCGCCCTGGGTGGGTGGGGGGAGGGAGAGGGTATCTCAGCAGAAACGATCTTATCTTACGGGGTTTATGGATGGCTAGAAGCATGTGGTTCTGTTCATCTCATGCTTGAGGTTTCGGTTTTTGCCCTCCTACCTACCCAATGGTCGGCAGATGGAATTCTTCTGGTTTTCTCTGGCCATCCCTCTCCTCGAACTCACGGGTCCAGTTTTTCTCCCACATTTGACTTTTCCGGGAGATCCACAAAAGGAAGCGCCAACCCTTGACATCCACCGACAAGAGATCACCACCCTCTGCCCCTCTTTAGCCCCTTCTCATCCTCATGCCTGCCTGCACACATCGGAGACATTTCCAAGTGCCCAGGAGGATCCTTGGACCCTGACACCTCGAAATCTTCCCTGAGCAGCAGTGCTCGGGACTCAGACCTGGGGTTTATCACGGGCTCCAACCACGACCTTTGGTTTTCCTGGGCTGGGAGATCGGTTTCATGAGATGGAACCGGCTGCGGATTCAGCTTCTGGATCTGGACTGTGAAACGTTGTACAAGACTTTTTTCAAGGCATGACTGTAGGGGAACAAAACCTTGCGGCCCGCCCCCCGCCACATCCCAGATGTCACATGAGCACGGGGAGGAATTCTGTGGAGCTGGAAACAACCATGACCCAAAAGAACACAGGAAGGAATTCCTGTCATGGCGGGGCAGAAACGAATCGGACTAGGAATCACGAGGTGGCAGGTTTGATCCCTGGCCTCGCTCAGGGGTTTAAGGATCTGGCATTTTTCCGCGAGCTGTGGCATAAGGTCTCAGATGTGGCTCGGATCCCGCCGTTGCTGTGGCTGTGGCTCAGGCTAGCAGATGCAGCTCCGATTCAACACCAAGCGTGGGCGCGCGCGCGCGCGCGGGGGGTGGGGGGGAGGCGGGGAGGGAAGCAAACCTCCTAAGAACGACGAAAGTGCAGTTAGGAAACAGAAAATGATGATCCCGGAAGTCCACTTGAATGTGGTTGGGAGACATGCGTAGGACCACACCGCCACCGTGTGAGAGACCAGTGCAAGACAGCTGAACAATACAAAGCGGGGTGGGGGGTGGGGTGCTTGGCGGGGGTTGGAGGAGGAGGAGGAGGAGGAGGAGGTGGGGGGAGACGGCGGCACTGGTGCTGGGCAAAGGTGCCTCTGGGCGAGGACTTTGGTGACCATATTCTCATGGCAGGCTTGAGAGCCCAAAAGATGACATGGTGGAGGCTGAAGTTAAGTTTGGTCAAAAGGAAAACAACCATGAGAAAAGATGCATCCACCCACACCTAGAAAAGATATCGTGCCAGGAATGGGAGCCCTGTTCCAATGGCTCTTCCTGGGATTGTGGGAAATGAATCGATAGCAAGAAGATGCTTTCACATCCATGTCTTCAATGACTCCTGTACTAAGTGCGTCGTGGTTTTGCCAGTTTGGCAGAGTTGTGGAATGTCATCCGGCAATTGCATCTCCCCTGCCCAACCAGCAAGATGGAGTTGTTCTTTTTTTTTTTTTTTTTTTTTTTTCCTGCTGCACTGCCTTTCCTGTGCCAGGGATCGAACTTGAGGCTCAGCTGTGACCTAGGCACAGCGGGAACTCCAAGATGGATTTCTTTTTCCTTCTTTTTCTTTCCTTCCTTCCTTTCTTCCTTTCTTTCTTTTCTCTCTCTCTCTTTCTTTTTCTTTTCTTTCTTTCTTTCTCTTTCCTTCCTTCCTTTCTTCCTTTCTTTCTCCTTTCTTTTTCTTTCTTTCTTTCTTTCTTTCTTTCTTTCTTTCTTTCTTTCTTTCTTTCTTTCTTTCTTTCTTTCTCTCTCTCTATCTTTCTCTTTCCTTCCTTTCTTTCTTTCTCTTTCTTTCTTTCTTTCTTTCTTTCTTTCTTTCTTTCTTTCTTTCTTTCTTTCTTTCTTTCTCTCTCTCTCTCTCTCTCTCTCTCTCTTTCTGGTTTTTTTTGGGGGGGAGCCACACCCGCAGCACATGGAGGTTCCCAGGCTAGGGGTCAATTCGGAGCCTTACCTGCCGGCCTACACCACAGGCACAGCCACGCGGGATCCGAGCCGCGTCTGTGACGGACACCACAGCTCACGGCAATGCCAGATCCTTAACCCAACAAGTGAGCCAGGGATCAAACCTGCAACCTCATGGTTCCTGGTCGGATTTGTTTCCACTACCCCAGGATGGCAATCCTGAGACTTGCAAAGTTTATTGTTTGTTTCGGGTTTTCTCCACCCCCTCTCCCTCCCGTTTCAGCTTTATGTTTTACTTTTTGGCCACACCCACGGGCAGCAAGTGGAAGTTTTTCCTGAGGCAGAGATGGAACCTGCACCACACAGGGGCAACCAGAGCCACCGCGTTGAGAAAGCAGGAGCCTTGACCCTGTTGGTCGTGGGCTTCCTTCTTCTTCTTCTTCTTCTGTTGTTGTTTTTTGGGTTTTTTTTGGGGGGGGGTTGTTTTCCTTTTTTTGTTTTGTTTTGTTTTGTTTTGGATGAGATTTCAGTTCACCCCCCCCCCCCAACACACACACACACTCATAGTGTTGCGTTGTACTTTCCCTCCATTGTGGTTGGTCAGTCATGCTGAAATCCATGTTTCTATGACCTGACCACCAGAGCATTTGCCCCAGGCAGCCATTTGTTCTCTTTGGACTTTGTCTCAGTCTATGCAGAGAGAGATTTTCATTTCCACTTTCCTAGGATCGACTGTATCCTTCTCTCCCTTCCTAAGCTTCTGGGCTTTGCTTGTCTGCTTTTGACAGACCGTCTCCGTCGGTAAGGGTGGCAGGTAAACCGACTCCTGCGTTGTCGTTCTCCGAGAGCTTGCCCGGTTTCGTTTTTGCCAGTCCCCGCCTACCCTCCCACCCTCCCTCTCTCCCTCCCTCCTCCAGCTCCGTGCAGGGAGGTGGGGTGGGGGTGGGGGAGAGAAGAGAAGGTGGAGGGGAACCTGAGATCTCTCTCGCTAGTGCCACCCTCACCGCGCCGGCTTCTCTCTGGAATTCCCAAGCCCAGGAAGGGACATGCTTGGGGGAGCGAGCGCGGCTCCTTCTAGGCAACAGCGAGAACCTCTTCCCAGCTCCTTCCCCGCCGCCGCCGCCGCCGCCGCCGCCGCCGCCGCCGCCGCCGCCCCCCTCTTTCCATCTGCTGCCATCACGCCACGCAGTGCCTTGCCAGGAGGCAGCTCCGCGAGGCAAGCTTCGCGGTCGTGCAGGACGCCTGGCGCCTCGGCCCCGGGAAGAGCTCGGGCATTTGGGTGGCCGGCGCTGTGTCGTTGTGTCGCCGCCGGCCGGCCGGCCTTCCGGATCTGTCCCGGTGACGTTGGTGGCGGTTGTCGCGTGCCATCTAGTGTCCGCTTTTATATCGTCCCTTCCCTCTGCAGCTTTGGGGACCTTCGCGAGGGATGTGACTCAGCCATCCGGCCTGAGTCAGAGTTCCGGGAGGCTGGCGACACTGGCGGCGACAGCTCCGGTGGCTCAGAGGCCTGGGAGTGTCCCTCTCTCACCGGAGATTGGGCCTGCAGGCCTGTGAGGGAGTGACTGTCACCGCGCTCCCCAGGCAGGCTCTGGGGCCGCCTGGCCGGGTCGACCAGCATCCGCTCTTGCCGCTCCGGCCCCGGGGACCGACCAGGCCTGGGCCGGGCCGCCTCCCTAGCGAGGGGAGAGGGTGTGCGGCGCCCGGGACTGCCTGTGCTCGGGTGGCCTGGCCTTGTCCCGGGTCGCCCTTTGGAGCGTGAATGACTCCCGCCTGCGGTCCCTCCAGCCTCTCATCCCCGAAGTGAGGAGCGGCCCGGGTTGTGCGCTGAGGGCGTTGGAGGGCGCGACAGGCTCGGTGGCCGGCACGCTTGTTTCCCGGTCGTCATGCCGGCATGGGCCCCTCCCCGCCTGCCCCCCGACTGATGGCTACCGCCGGCCCGTGCGGAGTCGTACTCACGAGGTCTAGACCGGCACAAGACGTGAGGGGTGGAGCGGAAAGGGTGGCTCGGGCCCCGGCGCCTTCCTTCGCGGGGTCCGTTCGTCGGAGGCGCCTCCGTGGAAACATTTTTTTTTCCAAGTCCTGATGGATCCGGAGACGGTGGACGGTACCCCGCCGGCCCCCTGCTCCCGGGTGTGGCCGGGAAGGGTGCACCTGGGCCTGAGGCGTGCCCATGTAGGGTCCCGGTCGTTGGACAAGACTTCGTTTCCCACGCTCTCATTTCCCGCCCCCCGCCCTCGGAGTGTTTCCCTGTCGGTCGGTCGATCGGTCGGGAGGTGGGGACCGGCCTGAGCTGGATGGTGTGTCCTGGATTTTGGGGGAGCCAAGTCCCCGTCTGGAGCTCCGGACAGACCGATACCTGCCCGCGTGGGCAAGCCGGGAAGGGCTTCCCCGGCTGGCCGGCCGGCTCCACCTCCTTCATGTCCCTGTCCCTTCCTTGCGGTCACGCTCCCCGGGTCGACCAGATGGCTCTGAGAGCGCTGGGTCTGGCGACTCTAGGGCAGGGCTGGGGGACAAGTGTCCGGATGGGGGTTCCGGGGATACCCCCACGTCCTGTGGGTGGGCCCCGCTGCTGGGCATGGACATTTTTCGCGGCCGAAATACGCCTTTTCTGTCACCAGGTAGATGCTGACACGATCCTCTTCAGCGCCTGTCGCTGGAGACCTTGGGCCTCTGGATGCACGTGGGGGGCTTTGGGCTTTCGGCTGCTGTCCAAGGCCTGACCCTGCCCTTTGCACCCCGCGTGGGGGCCGCTCGCCTGGGCCTGTGCGCCGGCTCTCACTTGTGCATCCAGCTGGCCCGTGCTGCGGTGTCTCCTCCGGTCTCTGGCTGACCCGAGGGCGGCAGGGCGCGTGGCCCTGTGGGGTCTTCTACCCTGTGTGCCTCCCTGCTGCGGGCACCCGGCGGCTCGGCTGGGACAACCCCACCCTGTTGGCTCCGTGCCACGTGTCAGGCGTTCTCCCTCCCGGGGTTGTCAGCCGCTGTCTCTCCCCTGAGAGAGGAAGGGGAGGAGGAGGAGGAGGAGGGGGTGCCGGTGAAGCTGAAGCAGGCCCCCGTGGTGATTGTCTTTGCTGGCCCTCCCTCCCCTCTTCTGGGCTCTTCCCTGGCTCTGCCAGGACTGATCGATGTGGTGATGTGGCGCTCTCCTGGGCTTGGGCTTAAGCCGCGCCAGATGAGGGACGGCCGCTCATGGTGAGCTGGGCCGCGCCTCTCATTCTGTCGCGGGCCCCTCGCTGCTCCTCCCCCACCTGCGGGTGGTGTGGGGGAAGGCAGGGGTGCGGCCTCCAGCCTGACCTCTGGTCTCCCGCCCTGCTGCCTTCGGGTGTCAGTCGGGGGGGGGGGGCCTGGGTCCTTTGGGACGCAGCAGGCATTCTCGCTTTGCCGCCTTGGCGTGTGCCTTGCGAGCGGTCCCTCCCCAAAGTGGGGGGGAGGCCTCCCTCGCTGCCATGCTTCGCATCCCTGCGGGTGCGTGAGCGTGCCTCCCCTGGTCCTCTGTGGTGCCCCTGGAGTACTCCGGGTTGCCTGTCAGATGCCCGAGGCCGAGCGGTGGTGTCGTTTTCCTCTCCCAGCGGTGAGTCCCCTCGGGTCCCCACTGTGGTGGTGGCGTGCCCCACGAGCAGCTTCCTAAAGCTCAGGGGAGGGGGTCGAGACGGTAAGGCAGGGGAAGCTTGTGTCCCCTCCCCGGGAGGGGCTCAGGTGGACCCCTTGTCATGGGTCTCCCTCACTGTGTGCCAGTGAGGGCAGCCCTTGGCCCTTGAGCGGCACGCCCCATGCTTCTCCCTTGACCGGGAAGGCTGCATGTGGTCGTGAGAGCGACCGCGGTGGGCCGGGAGATGTGAAGGGGGGGTCCCCGTCTGGCTTTCCGGACGTGGCACCCCTCCACCCACGTGGAAAAGTCTGAAAGGCAAGCCTGGTGGCAGCACAGACTCTTGCTCTCCCGGCTCTGACCGTGGACGCTCACATGGGCTGTGTGCTTTACCCATACCGCAGACCCCCCCCCTTCTGACTTCCCACTTTTTGGGAGTGTTCCCACTCCCGTGGGTCCCCGAAGGGGCGAACGATGGTGTGGGGGGCACGACGCGCCCTCGGTGAGAAAGCCTTCTCTAGCGATCTGAGAGGGGGGCCTTGGGGTACCTGGACCCCCCAGCCGCCGCCCCTCTGAAGTGTGCAAGGCAGTAGCTGCCGGTGCTACTTGCCACAGCGTGTGGGCAAGAGCCGCCCTCGCGCGAGGGGTGCGCTGGCCCCCGCGGTGGGGGCCAAGCGCTGCTCTTTTGCCTAATGCGGCCTGTACCTCCCCCCTCCGAGTTGGGGGAGGGTCACGCCGGGCCGGGCCGGGTTTTGGCATCCAGCGCCGGGCTGTGTGCTGCGTGGGCACGTGGTGCCCCTCCCCTTGGAAGGGGAAGTGGAGGAGGGGGATGCGCCCCGTCCCCCGGCGGCCTCTGCCCCTGCCTCCCCCGCTGCGAGCCGCCTGTCGGTTCTTCCCGCACTCGCCTGGGGTCGCAGCTGGTGGTGTGGAGGTGGTGAGCGAGCATGGTTCGGGCCGCCTCGCTCAGGAGCGTTTCCCCCAGGCGTCAGGCCCTGGAGGGTGGACTAGGTGAAGGACGGATGAGATGAGGGTGGAAAGATGGACGGATGGGTGAGATGAGGCGGACGAGCCCCCCCCCCACGTGGCAGGGGGGGGGAAGCCTTTGCACATGGGGCCCTGGTGGTGGGGCCGGGTCGTGGAGTGCTCTGGGGCGACTGAGGCCGCCTGGTGTCCCAGGTGTCATGGGACTGCCCTCGTGTGTGTGGTGGTGTGACCCCGTGCTGGTTTGCCTGGCGTGCCTGGGTCCTTTCTCCTCTCCCTGGGCAGGCACCCGCGTCCCTGCCTCACAGCCCTTGCCCCGTGTGCATTGCCGCCCTTCCCCGGTGCTGCCGGCCCTCCCCCTGCCCCGAACAGGTGACCGCCCTGCCTTGCCTGTGCCATGTCTCTCTCCCTCCCGCCCCCGTGTCAACCGGGGACCTGAAATGGCCTCACCTCGTGTGGGTGTCACCCCCTGGCCGCCGTGGCCGGGCGGGTGTCCCTGGGTGATGTGCTTCTCGGGTGTCCCCCTGTGCGCGGGGGGGTGGGGGAAGAGGGTTGGGCACGGCGGGTGCGTGTGGGGTGTGGGGGGTGGTCGTCGGTAGGTGCCTTGGGAGACTTGTTTCCACGGGGCCGGCTGTGGCTCGTCGGTGTCGTCGGTGGCGGTCGTGGGGCCCCCGCGAGGGGGGGGCCCCCAGGGGTTGAGGGGGAGGCCAGTCGGCGTCCTGGGTGTTGCGGCGGGACCGCCGTTGTGCTGGAGGCCTCTGGCGGTGAGACCCCGTGTCGTGCCCTGGCAGCCGACTCGCATCTGGTTTTTGGGGATGGTCCCCGTGGCCCCCCCCCACCTCGTTGGAGGCCTGCGGCCGCCCCCTCCGCCACCGTCCCTTTGTGGCATCTCTCTCGATGCCGGCCGCTCCCACGTTCGCCCTCCTCGCTCCCGCTCGTCTGTCTGACCTCCCGTCTGTCTGGTCCCCATCTGCCGACCCCCGGACCGGCGTCCTGGTG